>NC_056735.1:1757626952-1757944452 GCF_019279795.1 Protopterus annectens | reverse complement strand
TGTGGGTGCTGGGTATACTGTCTTTACACCATGGTACGCCCAGTACATGTCCAATGTTCCACTGTATGGGACCACTGTCACCATCAACCGTATAGGTAACTGATAACACTATCCAGCCCAGTTATGCATGTGCTGTCTGCAACTTATCTGTAACAAAATGGACACACTGACAAGGTAGTTAGCACTGATAAGCCCAGGTCTCTCAGATGTGTGTATGACTGTTATGTGTTTGTCAATGTGTATATGACAGTATGTCGCACTATGTATTGCCCATAAACAACTAGTACATTCCCCATTACCATACTGTACAGGCCTGGGGCTGTTCTTCACGTAACCTGGAACACACCTTATCCTAAAAGCTGTGTGGTGTGTGTAATTCAGGCCACAAGCATCAATAGCACTACATACCTAGGTAGGGGTTCATGTCCCAGTGTTGCCAAGTAAGAGTGTGTGTGTGTGTGTGTGTGTGTGTGTGTGTGTGTGTGTGTGTGTGTGTGTGTGTGTGTGTGTGTGTGTATGTGAAGGAATCTACTTCTGTTTGCAGAATATACATATTCCAGGAGGTCATCTGTCCGAGAACTGCCTGGCATATGCTAACATTTCACAGGTATCATCCTGTGGAATTACATTCCATCACAACTAGTGGTAGATGTGCAAATGCCCTCTTCCCCGCTGTATAAGTGTACAGCAATACTTGGGTTGGTATATATAGCTGGGTGTGGCTCTTGTGAACACAGCCGCCATCATTGCAGTTACTGTTGAGTGTATCCCCCTGCTTAGCTGGCTGTAATACTGTACAGTTGATGTTAACAGGTTAAGTAGTTGTCTATCACACTATCTGCAGTTCTACAGCACCTCTCACCCTCCAAAGGGTAGGGCTGTGCCACCCAAACCAGCACACCTATGTTTACCGAGTTGAGGATTGCACTACATTGGGGAAGGGGACATATACCCTGCCAGTACAATCGTCAATGACATTAAACTAGCAGACTGCTTATTTCCCAAAGTGTTGTTGTACTTATTCTGTCTTGGTGGAATTACATAGGCTACAATGGGTTCCTTGCACAGGTACATACATACATTTGTACAGTATTCTCTGTTTATTGCATCAACACCAAAGCTTCTTTGTGTGTTATACACAAACATGTGGTGTGTACCACCCAGTACACTTACCATTGTCCATTGTAGAAGGGCTGCTGACATCAGCCACCATGCACTCACCTGTATACTCCATCCCCAGACCTACTGGCCAGGTGGCACATGCAGTGACTGTTATACAGACCTGTGAAATGTGTTCACCTGTACCCAGGATATGGCACAGCCAAGGTGTCACCAAGTGCCATACCCCTTGTAGGATACAACAACAGACCATCATCCTGCTGACACATGGACACCTACAACACAAATGGAATACATTATGGAGACTGCAATCACTCAATGTTAATAACAGCTATAATGCATCATGGCTGGACAGCTACACATCCTGACATGTAAGCATTAAACTTTACTGCTGAAAACATGTTACACAGCATTACATTGGTCCATCATAGTACAGTCACTCTGTGCATCAGAGCCATATTAGCCTGTCCATGCATTGATGTTATGAATGACAGGGATGTGACAAAGGTATCATCATAGCACAGGGTGGGTTGTTGGTTTGCCAGAGACCTAGGCTGAGCCATGTGTTTGACACCATGTGTGTGAGTGAGGGGGTTTAATTGTTAATTTGGCTGTGGTGATGTGGTGTGTGTAGGAATGGGGTTGCCCTAGCTGTGTTGGTATTCTGTGTGTATATGTATGCACACAGTTTTGCCATGTGGCTGCCCTATACAGGGGTTTGTTGGACAGCTGCAGACTGTATCTGACAGGTTATGCAGTTCACCATCTCCGGCCATGGACACAAGAACTGTGCCTGCCAGGGGTTCCATGGACACCACTAGGTACAAGTCACAATATAGTATTCTCCCCTGATGATGACATATGTCTGCTGCATCTGGGTTCCTCTTGGGACTGGCCAGGGCCATGTGCACATGGCCTGCTGTGGTGTGGTGTGGACAGTGCCCACCCGGCAGTGCTGTGGCTGGTACTGCCACTACGGGAGTGGCTCTGTGTTTTGGCACGTCCATGTTGACCTCCAGCTGTTGGTGTTGCTGGCCTACATCCACGTGGCCGTCGCACCACTTCCTCCATATGCTCAAGCATGGACATTCCATGGTTGAGGATTCCCACCATCTCACACAGCTGTCTATCCATGACATCTGAAAAATAATGGAGGGCACCTGCAAGATCACAGATGTTGTCAGTAACAGCTGAATGAGTACCCCTCTGCAGCCTTACTGCCTGTCTTGTGTACCGTTCCATACATGCCTGCTCCTCCATGATGGCCTGAAACATGCATCTGGTGGTACCAGATGTGACACTTCTGCCAGGGGCATGATGACCAGCTGCCCTCCAGTGAACACCCCTGTACATCTGCCTATGTGGTACCCCACCAGACATCCGGCTATGGCTGCTGTGTCCCAACATATGTGCCATAGATACCACACTGTTTTGTCCCATGCCACCAACTGCCAACTGTCCCTCAGCTATGGCCACTGGTGATGGGGTATGTATAGGCATTGTGACTGTGTGCGGGGATGGGGTGGATAACAATGGGATGTCAAACAATGGTGCAGCTTCAGCCCCTGACATTCCCGCCTGTGCCTCAACACACCTATCATCATTTTCGGTGTCTGTATGGACACCAACATCAGCTTGCCTGCAGGAGGGACCATGACCCACCTCACCACCTCTGAGGGGAAAACAAGAAATGTACTTTAAGACCTGTATGTCATTGCTTAAGAGTACACACATGCACACACACACACACACACACACACACACACACACGCACACACACACACACACACACACACACACACACACACACACACACACACACACACACACACACACACACATACACCCTGACATTCCACCATACTACTTACCTGTCCCTGACTTTACAGAATGTTCCTAGTTTTGTCTCTTAATTTCCCCATCCTGCATCAGTCTTGAATAATTACAGTCAATAATACCAATCATTAATGTATCATTCTTCTAATTGCTCAGGAAAGTGATCACAAAAATGACCTGTTACTCCATTAACTCTTTAACTTGATTGGAGTAATTTTTTCAAAGACTCCCTGATGTTCCAGTGTTCACCTTGGTTTTGTCCAGACATCTTGAGCATGGCCTCCATATGTTATGGGCTACTATAGTCACTCAATAATGTCCCGCACAGGAGTGTCATACTTAACTATTGTTCAGTAGATGCAAAATCTGTTGCTCTATTAACTTTTTATGTGGACTACAGTAATATGTGGAATCACTCCCTGGTGTTGTCTAGTAATTCCGCAATGCATCTTTAGTGCTGCATACGTGGGTATTCTTTCACCTTCTGATAATTGCAATTAAAACAGTATCCCTGGTGTCTAGTTTTCCCTCCCAATACATCTTTCATGCTGCAGACTTTATTATACTATCAGCTGTCCTGAGATTACATGTCAGTAAAGTATTCCTGATGTCTAATGTGTCTGTCCATGGCCATGTACTGCACAATTTCTAAGGGAAGTTGAGAGGATAGAACAACCCCACACTCACACATGTGCATACATGGACACACACACACACACACACACACACACACACACACACACACACACACACACACACACACTCACGCAGTCTACATACATCAACCCCCCTCCACTCCACCAGATAGCACTTACAGGCAAATTAACCCCCACCCCCACACACACACACACACACACTTACAGGTGAGGTTGCACAAGTATATTACAGACAGACCTCTCATTACCCATCTGTCAACATGCATGCCATGTGGCACTCAACAGCATGCAGTGCAGCTATAGTCAATCCCTGCTAGAAACATTATACATTTCTGTGATACATGGGTTGTGTTAGTAGGTGATGCCCCTTCCCCTGGAACACACTGCACCCATGTACACGGTATTGCTGTGCACCTGTTTAGCACCATGGCATATACTGTGCACCATACCTCACAGGTATACACACCATTGCCGAATGTGTATATGTGTGTCAGTTATGTTTGCTCTGCTGCTCACAGCTCCTATGTGTTTCTCCGACACATACCTGGGATGATATGTGGAAAGATGTCATTTGTGAATGCCTGATGTCTGATTTACAGATCTCATCATCAGCGGTGCATGTATAGCCAATAAAATACAATTACACTGACAACCTTCAAACCTTACTGTGGCTATGGGGAGTGTACACACCCTTATTGATATGGCGCACTCTTCCCTGGTATGCCATGGGGCCAAATTACTGCATATGTTAACATTACACAAACCTGATATGCGACATATGACCTGTGCAATCAAATGCAGTATGAAACAAATGTGTTAGTTGTGCAGATGCTGACTGAGATGCATACAATTTGTAGGTGCATATGTGTGCACAGCCTTATCATGATGGTTTGTTGCACCTACTATTATGTATACTACAGCAGTCAATATTCCTGGAAGGGGTATACTAGCATGGGACATCTGCATTTGTCAGTATTTGGTCACTCTGCCCTACAAATGTCCCACAACTCTGCATGATTGCAAGGTCAACTCATGTGCACAGCCCTTGGAAGTCAAACAGTGCCATCACTATTGCTGTGAAGTCAGGGTTATGTCTGCCACAATTCATGACCTTGACTGTGTGCAGATACAACAATTCTTAGTGAGCTTTGGATCTCTGCTTCAGTGCACTGTTGTGTTTCAAGATAACACCCCCACCCAACCCTCAGCCTTTTTGCAAATGCTTGACAACTATGGCCTACACATGTGTCATTTTGCAGTGTCCCAAACTCTGAACACCATGTGTACCAGCCTAGTCCCCGCTAATGAATGGCAAACATACAGGTGTACACTGGCACTGGCAAGGTACAGATGGGGATGGTCGGCCTGAGGTGGGGTGAGGTTTTGGTTGTGGAGCACATGTATCTTAATTGATACTGTCTGTAGGTTTCTAACGTGGTCTTGGTACACCAGTACACATTGCAATGCATGCCTTTTGGGCACTTTTGCTGTTATGCATATGCTACCTGTAGAGAGGCCTGGCTGATGTTTCCTGTGGTACAACTGTCCCATCTAATGACCCTAACTCATGGGCCACACTTATGCAGAGTCCAGGCAATTGCCGACACAGGTACTGCACAGCCAGTACTTGCTAGACATTCCTGCAACTCCCTCAGTGTTGTGACATGTTACTTGGCAGCCTGCATGACCAGTTTGCAACATGTGCTGTCATCTGTCTTGGATGACCATCTGTTTATTTTCGACATTACTCCTGTTTCATACATCCTCGTCACATACATGACTGTCTGGACTGTTTGCCATGTTATATGCAATGGTGAGGTAAAGCTACATGTCCAACTCCTGGGTGCTACCTGTTGAGTATGGGATCCATTCCATGTCTTGTAAGATGTTTGCAAGCCATGGCCACCTCTGTTGCTGGCATGTGGGCACATTTGATTGCCAAATGTCTTGGACAGCAGACCATTTCTTGGTGTGACATTGAAGACCTGTACTTGCTGGAAGGTCCAAACTCATGAAGAATGCATGCTGTCAGTACCTCAAAAGCTGCTTCCACGATATGTTATCTGGAATGTATGCACACATATGCTTCCAGTGTTTGTGAAGGTATGTATTCCCCATATTTGCTGTCCTAACATAGGATTCTATATTACACATTCATTGCTCATGTTAGGACCACACTGCAGGTTGGAAGGGTTGTGGAATGCAGTATTGTGATATACCGTAGTGTAGATATGTAACAGTTGCCATTGTAATAGTGGTATATACACTGTTGTAGCACTGTATAATGGTGATGTTTCAGACATGTCCGTACTGTAGGCCATTTGTCACACCATTATGTTCATCTCTGTGCACACATCTTGCAATGACAAGGAGTTATATTGCAGGAGTCTTGCATACCCTTCAGATATGTCACCATGGTGACCACTGTGATGCAGTGCAGTTAACAGCAACAATACATGAACATGTACAGCATGCATTATGGGTAGGTGTGTTAAATGTGTGCATGGAATATACCATAGCCATAACATGACCGGTGTCTTGGCAAACCTGAATAAACACCATTTTCACCAGCTACAGGCTGCTGCCCCGAAGGTATACCAGAGGGACTTACATAATTGTGTGAGAGGTGAGATGTCAGTAGCCACACCTGTAGCATTGGTACAGAGTGGGTGCAGCATTACAGTACATCAACAGTACAAACCCACAATACTACAGATTATGCACATCTGTTTATTACAATGCAGCAACAGACTATATATATATATTTCATCTCACATATGCATGATTAAACTCTACAAATGCAGATGGATACACAACAGTGGTCTACTGATGTGCCCTGTGACCTTACCTACGTGTTCCTCAGGCATTGTGAGGGTAACACCGACCTCCACTATGCTCTCCATTGGGTCTTGTGTTTGCGAGTGGGCAAGTGCCCTGAGGCTGGCGAGGAGCTCCTCAGCAAGTGTCGGGGGGGCTGGATGGCATGACCCGCCCCTGTAGCAAGCTGGTCCCCCCTAACTGTAGCAGCACACCAATGGGCATGGGGGAGAAGATCAGTGCATCGATGTCGGACCTGTTCATAACTGCTGTTATGCAGGCTGACATCGTTTACCCTGTGGACAAGATAATTCCACAGGGTGGTCCTCTCCTGCAGATCATGGGCTGTACACCCAAACAGGGTCTGGTAGTGATGTACCAGATATGTGATGATGACATCATTCTCCTCCGCTGTGTACATTGGAAGTCTCTCCCTGGACATTTTGCCTGAAAGACATAAAGAGAGAAACAGGTCTGAGGACCTCATACTGCAAAGATATCATAGTTGTAAATACACATATCTGTCTCCCCCCCACCATATCTGCAACAACAATATGATCACACAACTCAATGGGTATGTCTACAGAAGACCTACCATTTGGGACATATATCATATTGTACAACAATTTGTGCAGTGTGTTTGTAGTCATGTTCCATGTTGAAACACTATCATTGGTGGCCTGTTATGAACAATGTCACCTGCATGCCATTGTAAGGGCTACTATGGTTCCATATATGCATGTGTTCTGTTTGTTATGTGACTGCTGCACATCTGTTGTTTTGTGTTAATGAGGATATCTATGCATGCTGTTAGACATAATCCCGGAATGTGTGGACTATTACTACCCACATATGTTCTATAACAGTGACACAATAGCATGTTTGGGAAAACAGTTGTCAGCAGAACTGCCTTTCCCACCTCATCTGGCCATGTTATCAGGCCACATCACATCTGGGACCCACCCGGGGGCCTCAACATCTACTGGTCCTGCACTACCTTCAGGTGGAACCACCTCAGCGGATGGTGTTTGCCCCCCCCTGGGAGCACACACAGACAAGAGCCTGTCACCCGAAGTCATGTCCAGGGTCTTGTGCATAAGGAGCTCCACAGAGACTTGGGGGATGTGCCACAGCACCTTGAGGCCCTCAGTACACAATCACAGGGTCTGCATGCTCCTCCTGCTCAGCCCTCAGCCCTGGCACCTTCAGGGACGTGAAGATGATGTTGTGACTGCCCATGCATGGGGACCTTGGTCCCATTGTTTCCATATGGGGGCTCATGGGCTTCCACATTCCAGACAACACTCCCCATCCAAGGTGTTTACCCACCACGTGTGTCATATGCTGCCCCTGTATGCTGTCTTGTCTGTCTTCCAACCCAACCTACCTCCCCAAATATACCTACTATTCTTCCCTAAATACCAATGCCACCTTTACAATCAAGGGCAACATGTTCCCAACATGGAGTTCACACCTGACATAACTGTCCATGTTGCACTCACCTAATTCTGTATATATATATATATATATATATATATATATATATATATATATATATACATATATAGATAGATATAGATAGATATAGATATATATGTGTGTGTGTGTGTGTGTGTGTGTGTGTGTGTGTGTATTGATATGTGTGATGTTCCCTCACACATATCGTGCAGCACTGTCTTTCAACAATAGGGGACATGTATTTATATAAATGTGTGTGTGTGTGTGTGTTTGTATATAAGTAGACATACACAAACACACATATACACACACACACACACACACACACACGCATATATATATGTGTGTGTGTATGTGTGTGTGTGTGTGTGTGTGTGTGTGTGTGTGTGTGTGTGTGTAGATATATATTATGAGTTGTATATATATATATATATATATATATATATATATATATATATATGTGTGTGTGTGTGTGTGTGTGTGTGTGTGTGTGTGTCGTGGGCTCTGAAACTCATGTGTCCATCATAGTGGCATTACTTCCACCACCAGCTATCGGTGACACTAATATAGATGTCTTGTGGTACACAACACTCACTATGATGGTGTACAACTTGTCATTCAGTGCTGATCTCACAGTTGACAGGTATGGCCCACTGCCCACAGTGACAGACACTATTGTCCATAGCAGTTGTTCAGCAGGATGTCATTGCAACAACAACACCTGATGGCACATATAAATCATTCCACATCATCTATCCCATTATTATAGACCAAGTACTACATTCAGTTACATGCATATATGCTTCACATACCTGTTGTGGAATTGTTGTCTCTTTTGGATACAGTTTGCTGTGCCCCCTTGGTTAACTTGGGATGTCTGTAGGTTCAGTTGTTGAACAACTTTATATTTACTGGATTAATGTTTGTTTGTTTTTTCTTTCTCTCTCTCTCTCTATCTATCTCTCTCCACTACATGGATTGAGCTGCTTTGAAAAGATTGCAGCATGGATTTTGTAGGTGAAGCACATGATCAGGTGATGGCCTCTGCACCAGTCAGTGTCCACCACTTGTTACCTGCATGCAGCCTGCTGTGTAGTACTTCCAATTACCACCATCATGGCAACCCACTGCTATAAATTATTAAATCATGTGGGCATGGTCCCTTTACCTTTCCTTATGGAAGACATCCTTCCTGTGTGTGAGCAGCAGTGCTACAGACAGCAGTTAGCAATACCTCTTACAGGAGGACTTGCAGACACAGGCCAACTACATTTTTGTATAAGTTTGCAGACGTACAGACAGTGTGAGTAGTATTGTTATATGCATTGTATACCACTAGTGTTACAGGGTTTGTGTGTACATACTAGTTTAGCATGGAATGCAGTCTGTCTGCATAGCACTCAACTATGGGCCTATCCACATGATGGCCAGAGGATTGGCTGTTATGTTTTGTCTGACCACCACACAGATCTTGTCTCAGATATATCACTGGCATTCTGTCTGTTGAGTGCTATCAGCACATGGCTACATCCATTTGTGTTTCTGACTTCATATTCCTGAATAAGTGTATGTTGCAACCAATCCTTTAACACCAGCAACCTTCTCAGTGTATAACAACAATATTGCAAATATGGCCTTGTGTTCCAGCCTCTGTCCTCCACCTATATACCAGACTTTGTCCATATGTCATGCAGTAAGAGGTTGTTAAGTAGTGGCCTATGATTATGTTGTGCTGCCATTCTTGCTATCATTCCAGTGATGTTGTGGTCCCACACATATTGTGGGGTAGTGTCCATATATATGTGGGCTACAGCTGGACAAAACATGTGTGCCCTTGTGCAGTCCAGAGGTCAGTGTATGTAACACTGTTATATGGCCCTGTAAGTCTTTCTATGAGGGAGGTGTATGCACCATATATAACACAGGCTGTTACAACATGTGAGGGATATCAGTAGTAAGACACCTTAAGGTATATGGGTGTAAATTTTCATATATTTCACCTTAGGAACATTGGTGGGCTAGTGCTTAGTGACTTACAGACTGTTCTGTTTGTCAGTGTGATAGTAATGTTTTAAGTTAAGCATTGTTATGTAACAGACACATCTTCATTTTGACAACTTAATTCTTTTCACCCTAGGGGTTGAGTACAGAGTGTAATTGGAGGCTGCTGAGCTACATCTGCATTACTTACTGTTGATTGATTCTTATCTTCTGGGCCAATTTCTTTACTGCTGTACTACTTGAAGGCCTTGACCTGGATAACAACATATGTTATGATTTCGGATTACTGTATAAAATGTTTTGCTTGAGAGTCGCATTACTAAGTTAGTATGTATTTCAAACACCTAACAGCTATATGACATGGCATATACAACTGTAATAGTACACAAATAAACATTTTTATGTATGCAAACCTGTGTGTGGTGTCATATCCTTTGACTTCTCTGTGGGTATATGTTTCATGCTATAATTGTCTTTTGTATGAGAGAATCATACACTGTCAATTTTAAAATGAGGCAACTGTAGGAATGCTGGCTGTTCAGTAGGTTGTGCACCCTCTAAATATGTATCCTCCTATACATATCTATACATAGTAATATATGCATATGTGTGTGTATTTGTATAAACATATATATATATATATATATATATATATATATATATATATTTATGTATCTGCATATATGTGTGTATGTATATGTATCATTGGAATGTTTACTGCTTCCACATTGTACATTCCCTATGGTAGACAGACTGTTCTGCATGATATGTTATTGATACCATCCTGACATTGTACAGGTTGGATGGATTACTGTTAAATTCTTGTGGCTATGTTGTGTAGGGTCCTGGGTATGAGACTTGCAAGTGTTGGTATTGTGTTGCAAAGCAGATCTGTTTGGCTGTGGAGGAAGGGATGATATCAATAATTACAAGAGGTACTTAAATTGGGCCCCCTCACCCCCATTAATGGTGCCTTTGGTCATATATGTGTTTGTTGTGTTCGCTTATATATCTATAGCAATATATATGTATATACACACACACACACACACACACACACACACACACACATATATATATATATATATATATATACATATATACATATATGTTTACATATATATATATATATATATATATATATATATATATATATATATATATATATATATATATATATATATATATATAGAGAGAGAGAGAGAGAGACATATATAGCGATAGATGTATGTGTGTATATATATATATATATATATATATATATATATATACATACATACACATACATCTACATATATAAATATATTTCCTCTACCGTTGAATGACTGTGCTGGATAATATATTTGAGAAAACATCAGAGTTATGTATATCTGACACGGCTTAGTAGTAAATCACTTTGGTTATGGTGTGCAGGGTCCTGGGTTCGAGACTTGCAAAGGCTGTTTATTTTATTGCTGAGCAGAACAAGCGCTGTTAGATACAGAGTGACTAAGCCACTTTTAAGCAGTTGTAAGTGGGTTTGTGCAGGTTTGTGTGATGGCAAGCAATGCTAACTTCCAGTTAAATATTTTTACACTCAGCCTGTAAAGTGCTTATCCTGTGTAGGCATTGCTTGCCCCCACGAAAACAGGATTAAACCCGCTTACTGCTGCATAAAAGTGCATACTCTCGCTTATCCACATGCTCATTTCTTTAAAAGAAAAGAAAAATGGTTGATAAGAAAGTGGGGAAAAGGGACACAAAAAAGGAAAGACAGTAGGGAAAATAGCTAGGGATGTGCAGGACAGGCATAGGGTAGGTCCATAGCTGCACATTTCTTCTACAGCAACAGCTGTGCATATACACTGATTTGAAGGTAGATTTGGGCACTCAAACCCCGGAGAGAGGGGTGAGAACAACAATAATATGCTGTGAAGCCAATTAAACCAGATTACATGTGTCCAGTGGACATGTGTGCAAAATGGACAGCTATGTATGAGGCGAGATTTCTTTTGGGGAACAGATTGCCTTTTTGTTTTTAAGGTGAGAGTGGGATGTTGGGGAGGGATAGTAGGTATATTTTGGGAGGTAGGTTGGGTAGGATGACAGACAAGACAGACAAGACAGGATACAGGGGCGGTATATTACACATGTGGTGGGTAAACACCTTGGATGGGAAGGGGTGTTTGGAAGTCGGAAGCCCATGAGCCCCCAAATGGAAACAGTGGAACTAAGGGCAGTGACCACTGCACCTTCAAAGCCCCGAAGGTGGCTGTGCTGGGGGGTGGGTAGGAGGGGCAGGCTGACCTTCTAGATGTACCACTCTGGCCCTAAAGCTGGCAGAGCTGATCTCCGAACTCCCTATGGAGTTCGCTATGCACCAGACCCCGGACCTGATGATGGGTGACAGATTCCTGTCAGCACCCACTCCTGGGGGGTCAAGCCCCATCCCCTGAAGCGGTTCCACCCAAAGGTGGTGCAGGACCAGTGGACGAGGAGGTCCCAGGGTGGGCCCCAGACATGTTTGTGCCCGTGCCACGGCCAGATGAGATGGGAGATGTGGGTCTGCTGGGACCGGCCTTCCCAAATGTGCTATGGTGTTTGCATTTTAAAACATATCTGGGTTAGTAATAGTCAACACATTCCAGGATTAGGTATAACAGCATGCATAGATATTCCCATTAACCCAAAATACCAGATATAGAACAGTTGCATAGCAAACAGAACACATGCATATATGGAACCACAGTGGCCATTACAACAGCATGCAGGTACATTGATGGCAGCATGCCACCAATGTGGGAGTATTTCAACATGGCACATGCATAGAAACAAATTTCAATATTTATCAAACAATAGGACATATGTCCCAACAGTATATTTAATTGTACACATACCCATTGAGTTCTGTATTTAGATTATTGTTGCAGATATGGTGGGGGGGGGCAGAAAGATGTCAATTAACAACTTGTATATATATCCCTGTAGTTCTCAATACTTTCTTAGTCAGTGCTGTACTCTGTACCTTACAGGTATTATTACACTACCCTATGGCCTTAGTTTGGACAGTGGTATGTTTGTAGACACTATATACGTGAACTTTGTTTTACCTGCAGTATGCACCTCTTACCTGGTATACCTGTGGAGGTATTGTTTGTTAACACTACCTGACTGTTTCTACGCATATTCCCAGATTCCAGGTTGATGTTATGCACATGCCTCTCAATCTCTTATTGCACACACTCTGGGCAAGTCTTGACAACATGCAGGTGAAACTGGGACATATTTTGACAATTTCCCTCATAAACCTTTGGTGAGTTGCTACAATGACAGGTTTGTTTTCATATACATTTTCTGAATATTTACAGGTCTGACAGTCAGTTATATGTCATTAAATGCTGCCTAAATGTCAGATATTATCACACTAATTTGTCAGGGGGACAGGGTAACAGGCAGTGGATATGGGCCAAATATCTGGACATTCTGAACAAATCTGTACAGTTGAGGGGTATGATTCTGCGTACAGCTTACTACCATTCCCAGGATTCGAACCATGGCTGTGTCTGCTAAAACTAAAACAGTGTACATCACAGTTGAGTGTGCTATTTAGATATTGCTGTGTATCTCTTCTCTGATTTCTGTCTATAAGTCTCCCATGGTTTTACGATCTGTCCTTGTAATTACAACACTCTTATACAGGGTTTCCTAGACAGTTTTATTATGTAGCACAGTGCGGATGACAGTGATGAGTAATACATTATTATTCAGAGAAAATGCAACACTATCAATTTTATACAATACCAGACTAAACAGTACCAGTCAAGGATTTCAATCTTTTATTTCCAGGCACAGCTTTCTTATCTGACAGACCTGTGAAGGGAATGATTGTTAACACTACCTGAATTTTACCACACATATTACCAAATTCCATGTTATTATTATACACATATGTCTTAGTCTGTTACTGCACACACTCTGGTCATAGCTTCACAACATGGGGGTAGAGCTGGAACATACTTTGCATATTACTCTCATGACATTTTGGTGAGTTGCTAGAGTGACAGGTTTGTTATTATAGCTATATTTCTGATGGTTATGATGTCTAACAATCAGTTGTATGTCATTATTTGCTGCCTAAACTTCTGGGATCATCCCACTGATTTGCCAGGGGGACAGGGTGACAGGCAGGAAATCTAAGCCAATTATCTGAACTTTCTGACAAAATCTGTACAGTTGAGGGGTATGATTCTGCATACAGCTTACTACCACTCCCAGGATTTTAACCATGGCTGTGTGTTGTAAAAATGCAACAGTTTACATCTCAGTTGATTGTGCTGTTTGGATTATGTTGTGTATCTTTTCACTGTTTTCTGTCTAAGTCTCTCTCAGTTGTACAATATGATCTTGTGATTACAACAGTCACATACAGACATTCCTACACATTTTTTATGTAGCACAGTATGGGTAACAGTGCTTAATACAACAGTACTATTAAGAGAATTCAACACTGCATTACTATATGATACCAGAGTAAACACAAGCAGTCCAGGAGTTAGACCTTTATTGCCAGGCTGTTACCCTTTTATTTACATACAACCTATATGAGACTCTTCCTGCCATATTGTCTGGTTTATTCAGTACATCCCATACACAATACAGGTTTTATACTGGCAATTAACTTTCTACTACTTTTAGATTTATTTCTTATGACAGTATATGCAAGATTATTACTAAGATGCCTCGCAACACAGCTTCTGCAGCCTACATGCATGGGCTTCCTGATTCACAGCCCACTCTGCTGCCACTATCAAAGACATAAGAGGAATATTTAGCCATACCTGTCCATAATATACATGAGCTGGCAATTATTAAACACGTACTTGAGTACTTACACACTGCTAGGACATCACACTGCCTATCTTCTTGGATCAACCAATCCAAAAGCTCTCTCTTACTCCATTTCAGGTCGGCATAGTGATGCCTGACCTGCTCACCAGTTTGAGGGATGCCAGAGGCACTGGTGAGGTCACGAGCGAGACGGTCCCAGGTTTATATTGGGAACTCTGGTACTGGACCTGCAGCAGTCTCTCCAGAGTCTTTTAACAGGAGTCCTGCCATGACCTTGGACTCCTGGATGCTTCAGTGCTGAGCTCGGAAGCGTGATCCATCTCTGACACCAGCCATAGTGCCTACAGGAGGAAGTTGCAACCAGTTATGAGATGTATTCCTGCCTGTGGGGTTCAAATAGGGCCAATTTCCCACAATTTGCTGCAATTGGACAGTTTTGAAAATGCTAAGCTATGAGCAAACCTGCTTACCTAAAGTTGGCATTACTTAAAGGGGTATACCAATGGACAAATTGATTTAGCTGGGCTACACATTGCTTACACCTAGTAAGCAGAGGTGTGCAATTCTTAGCATTGCTTATTTTTAGATTTGCACACTATTTTCTGTTTGGCATTGATTTATCATTCCTTACATGTTATATATTTGTTTAGTATCCGTGATTCATGTGTACATACACTGTATGGGGTACTTGTGTTTATTGGGGGATTTCACCACTTTATTATAATGATATCTTACATCTGGACTTAATGCATTACTCCAGTTAACATATATATGTTATGTAGTAGGTTGTACAACATAAAACTGTTTATAGATTCCTTTCACATGTGAATTGTGATTTTGCTATAATGAGGATCTGTTTGGGTATACCTCAATTTAATGTACAGCTGTGATGGCTTACTGGTTATCTGCTGAGACTATAGTGTACAGGGTCCTGGGTTCAAGACCTGGAAGGCCTGTTTATTTTGTTGCTGGGCAGAACAAGGGCAGTTGAATACAGAGTGATTAAGGCACATTTAAGCAGTTGTAAGCGTGACAGTAAGCAATGGCAACTTCCAGTTAAATATACTTACAGAGAGTTAGCTTCAAAATTGCTTAACCTGTGTGCGCATTGCTTACCCCCGTGCAAACAGGATTAAACCCACTTACTACTGCTTAAAAGGGCTTACTCCCACTTATCCCCGCACTAATTTGGAAAGAAATTAAACATGGGTCTCATGCCTCAAAATGTTTCATGGACTCAATAAAATGTATCAGTGAGGTTTCTGCATTACAAATTGTAAGCAGAATATAATCTGCAAAAGCTGACTTTTTTAAGTAAAATTATAAACTAGTGCTATACCTGTAATGTTATCATTTGATCATGCATAGTTTGCAAAAGGCTCTATGACCAAGGTAAATAACAAAGGTGACAAACAACAGCCTTGTTTTGAACCTTTTTGGATTTTAAAAGAGCTAGAAAGAAAAGATCCTATTTTGACAAAAGAAGTAAGAATTATTGTAAAGCTTAATAATTACATTTGTGAACTCACTGTAAAATTATATTAATTATGAACTATATAAAGAAGACCAATTCACTGAGCCAAAAGCTTTATCAAAATCTAAACTGATAATCAAAAGGTTTTTTTTTTATTTTTATTAGTAAAATCTATTAAGATAGTAAGTATAATTATATTATCGTGTACCTGCCTTATTAAAATAAAGCCAGTTTCATCATTATTGACTATATTTGGCAAAATTAAATTAATGCTATAAGCTAAAATGCAAATAAATATCTTATAATCAGCATTTAAGAGAGAGATGATAAGAAGAACTTTGTGAAGGTTCTTTATTTTGCTTTAATACGGGAGATATAAGAGAAAATATCTAAAATGGTTGGACACTGAATGTAATTTTAATTTCTTTGAAAGCTTTTGATAATATATTAATTACATTATCAGGCTTACGTTTATATAGTTCTGGTATGATGTCATCTAAACTGGACTGGGTGCTTTATTATTCTTTAAATTTTTAATTTGATCTTTAATTTCCTGTAGAGAAAATGATTTATCAATCCTCCTACTTTGCTCCTTAGTTAATTTATAATGTATATTATCTTTTTAAAATGCTTCTACTAGATTGCCATTAACTATATTATTATTTTTATTATTTATATGTTCATAGTATTCCCTAAAGTACTCTAGGATATTTTATAAAATATGCCATTTTTTATTTCTATTACCAAATTGATAAGATATTTCTTTAATATGATTTAAGTTACTCATTCTCTTTGACCTAATAGCTAATTTATATAAATTGATAGGATTTACTGACTATGATTGAAGTTTTAATGTCTCTAAATTAATGGGCACCTTACGATTTAATTTTTCAACATATTTTGCATTCAGAGTTTTCAGTTCTGAATGGAAGAAAATATCATTTGGTTTTAAAGATAACTATAAATTACCTGTTTTGGAATCTAGACTGTTCAGATCCTTATCCTATTCCTTTCTTATGTACGTATATCTATCTATATATGTATATATATATATATATATATATATATATATATATATATATATATATATATATATATATACATATATATATATATATATATATATATATATATATATATATGTATATAGGATCATAGGAAGTTACTATGCTATTGGCCCTGAGGCCCATATAATCCTAACCATGAGTTTAGCCCATGCATAGATAAATCAGCAACCAATGCCCTGTCCAGCAGGGCCACAGGTGGAATCCCAGAAAAGTATTTCTATTTCCCATCCAGTTATCCAGGTTGATCTTAAAAAGGGGTAAAGAGATAATCTGCTTGACGTGAATAGGGAGTCTATTCCATAAATGGGGGAGTCTCTGGGACACAAATCTGTCCCACCAAGTCTTATTGATGTCACAGACCAGGTTGAGGCCGCATGTGCAGGTTGCACAAGTGGAGCTTGTCTTGCGGATATGCAGCAATCCCATCAAGGCTGGGTGTGAGATCGTCTTGTATTCCAGACAGAGGTCACCTCCAAGGTGTCTGTATGAAACAGAGTAGAGAGATAGGGCTTTTAGCCTATCTGTGTATGGTAGATTTTTGAGGCCCTGTATTCTACTGGTGAGGAACCTCTGTGGTCTCTCCAGCTACTGCATGTGCTATGCAAGGTACATGCTAAATGGGGTGTTGTACTCAATAATGGGCCTTATAAGGAAGGAATACAGGGATGTTATGATCTCCTTGTCCCTGGATGAGATACCCTTACTGATGAGGTGGGCCATGTAGAAAGCTTTCCATACAATGGAAGCAACATGGTGGTCAAAAGTCAGGTTGCTATCAATCTGGGTGCCCAAAACCCTCATGATTGAGTGCATGCTTAGGGCATTGTTATTAATGTGATAATTTTTGAGGACATCACTCTACCCAAAAGAGATGATGATTATGCATTTTTTTGTATTCAGGTTGAGGCCATGTTTCTGGCACCAGTCATTTGTTTGGGTAAGACCCTCTTGGAGGATGTCCACATTATTAGGGGAATTGATGACAGCTCCCAGCTTGCAGTCATCTGGTAACCTGGTCAGCCATAGCTTACTTGTTTTGGCCCGCACCTCAGAAAAGTATATCTCAAATAACAAAGTTCCCAAAACCAAATCCTGGGGTACGCCACTAGATATGGGTCTATTGATTGAGGTGGCTTCCCCTATTTTGATTAGGTGGGTACTATCAGTGAGCCAGTTAGCTACTCATCTGGTAACATATGGATTGATGCCTAGTTGAGAAAGTTTATCTATTATGCCCGAGTGGGGAATTGTGTTGAAGGCTTTGGCCAGGTCAAAGTAGGTGGTGTGCACTGTCTTCCCCTCATCCAAGGCTTTAGTGACTGTCTCAAAAAAGTTGACCAAATTTAACAGACATGACCCCCCCTTGACAAAGCCAAGCTGTGTGGGATGGAGTGTATGGAGGTTGCCAATGTCCTTGTTAATGAGGTCCATGATAATCTGTTCCATGGCCTTGCAGATGAAGCTAGTTATGGTGATGGATCTATAATTTCTTGGATTGGTGGATGCTCCACCTTTGTGTAAAGGGATGACAGTGGCTGTCCTCCACTCAGCTGGGCAAAGCCAGTACTCAGGCTTTGGTTGAATATGGCACCTAATGGTGCTTCAAGTTCCTGCCTGTGTTCATGTAGGATGCAGTCTGGGATGTTATTGAGTCCCATGGAGGCTGTACTTTTTGCCTTTGAGAGACCAATGATGACCTGATCCCTAGATATAAGGGGAAGGGCCCAGGTACTGGGAATATCCTGATTTACTGATGATGGGGACAGAGGGGTGAAATTTTTGCTGAATCTGTCAGACAGCAAGTTTAATATATCTACAGCATTTGTATATGTGGTGTCCTTGACCACCAGTTCTGAACTGATCTGGCTGCTACCTTTGAGGTTACGGACATATGTGAAGAAGGCCTTATGACTGTCTCTAGTAGATGTGGCCAATTTGGACTCAAAGTTTCCTTTGGAGAATTTCACTAGTGCTCTTATTTGCTTGTTTAGGCTAAGGAGAGATTGCTTCCAATTGGGCACCTGCTCCTTCTTGATCTTGAACAGCAATGTTTTTTTCTTTTGTTTTAGAGTTTATTTATTACAGATGTCCACCAGACAGGTTTACTCTTCCTTGCAGAGGATGATTTAGTCCTAGTCTATAAATGTTCGTATAGTAATTTGGTATAGCTTTGGATATTGGTGCCAGTTCCTAGAGGGGGGAGGGGACTGTGAATCTATTTATACCATCCCTCAAGGGGCTGAAATCAGGTTTGAAAAAGTTATTTTATTTGACCCTAGCTAGGGGGAGGGGGTGTCAGGGGAGATGGTGACTTCGAACATGACCCCTTTATTGTCTGATCTTACAAGGGAGGATGATACTGCAGGGATGATGCAGTGGTTACTCATGTTGGTTAATACCAGGTCCTAGATATTATCACCTCTTCTGTTCCAAAGCATTTGCATTGACAAAATTGAGGAATTTCTGGCCATCTGTGTTCTTGCATGAGTAGTTCTTCCAGTCTATGTTTGGGTAGTTAAAATCACCCAGGATCAGGGTAAAGGGTTGAATCGTGATAAATGCAAAGAGGTCTAGATAGGCAGTTTGGGCATCTTGGGTCAGATTTGGGGACTGGTAGCTATCTATGATGTGTATAGGGGTCTTGTCAATGATTAACTGCACCTGAAGTGTCTCCTGTGCGTTTTATATATATATATATATATATATATATATATATCTATATATATATATATATATATATATATCTATATATCTATATCTATATACATATATATATATATATATATATATATATATATATATATATATATATATATATATATATATATATATATATATATATATATATATATATATATATATATATATTAATATATACTAATTTGTAATTTTATCATTAAGGTAAGCTTTCAGTGAATCCCACAAAATAACATACAAAACGTCTCCATTATTATTTATTTCTAAAAATGTATGCAGCTCATTCAAAAAACGTTCTTTAAAGCCCTTAATTTTAGCAATATATGATAGGAGTCTGTTACAATGTATTAAATTATTTGATTTTAACTTAAGATTTAAAGAAATTGCATTATGATCAGATAGAGGACAAGATACTATTGATACTTGTAGCATAAAAAGTATATCTATATTACTTTGAGTTTCATATCTGTAAGACTGAGTGTAATTAAGAGAATTAGATCATTTCATATCATATATATCTGTAAAGTTCATTGAATTAAAAAAAATAATAAGTGTTTGACTGATGATGAAAATCTAGGTTTCTTATTAGCAGTAGAATCTTTTTTTGTTAGACAACAATTAAAATCACCAACTATAATAACCTCTCCTTTCATATAATATATTATAATATCAAAATACTTTTTTGTAACTTTAGCTCCAACTCTTGGATTTCAATACAAGCTTAAAAAGTATACATTGTATTTTTCCTTTCAACTACTACAGGACATGATATACCATTTTTCTCTGAATAAGTATCCATTACTGTAGGTATCATGAATTAATTCTTCCATAAAATGAGTGTGCCACTTCTTTTATATTTGAATTGAGAACTACCTAAAATCAAATATTCCTTCAAAGTCAGTCTGTTAATATCATTAAATAAAAGAGTCTTTCGTAAGAAAACAGTATGAGCATTATGCACTTTTAATTATTTGTATAAACTACCCTCTTTAAAGCATCTGTAATATTACATCTGTGATGTAAAAGTTCAACTAAATTTAATAGATGAAAAGGATATAAAAATAAAAATAGAGGTTTCGCACACCTTGCTATGGGCTAAACCACTGACACAATTATTAAGCACTTTAAAATATTTAAACTAACACACAGTCATGGAATAAAATATTCATAGTTTGATGAAACAGTCACACAAACTGCTATCCAGCAACCTGATTAATCAAGTTACATGTCAATCAAATTTGTCTGCTTTATAAAAGAAAAAAAATGTAACATCATGGCACAAAGACTAAAAAGTGCACTCATATAAAACTGCAATAAATATTATAATGTATTAAATTTGCTTTAAATTGATAATTTATTATTACTATAGAGTATAGTAGAACAAAAGAGAAACTCATATGTACTAAAACAGACCCACAGGCTATTCATGTTCATATATTAATAAGGTTAAAATAAAAAAAATATATAAAAAAAATAAAAATTAAAAGCAGAGTTCAGAAAATTAATATAAAATGAAAGGAATATATGAAATATACCACTGTGTAGAAGCACTACACTTGGTTTTATTATAAATACATATGTACTTATTATACACTTTAATTTGTGCTTAAGTGTGCACCTGTTATATATGCTAAACTGATCATATAATTTTAAATAATATTAACAAAAAGCTTTGTACATAATCCCTAATTATTCCAAAAAATTATCTTGCTTCTCATAAAAAAGACAACAAAAGCACCTAAAGCAGTTTAGCTATAGTTTTATAGCCAAAGACGTAGGAATTAAGCAATTAAACCAGTAATTAATTTTAACTACATATGTGTACATTTGAATCATAGGTATTTCTAAAACTCAAATATCAATATAACTACTATGTTATTTATTTATTTGTTTATAAATTGTTATATCAGAATAGAGCAATAATTATTATAGCTATCATTCAAATGCAGATATTTGGAAATTACTAGGTGCTTAATTTTCTTAATAATACATAACTAACAGTAGTTGTTAAGAGAATCAAACTTTAAACCAATTAATAACAAAACTTCTCTTAGCTTACCAAACTCCTATATATCTGTTAAACATAAATTAATATTATATAAAATGGTGTATTATTGTAGTTCTGCTCTAAATTCTTTTGATGTTCATCTAACATAAGGTGATATTCCTTCTCAAATTAAACTGTTTACATAAAATAATTATATTCATTTAAATAAAAATGCAGTGACAATGATTATCTAGAACACTTTTGGTTCAATATATAATAATACTAAAGTCATAAATAGCTGTTAAATTAAAATCAAACACCCGAGAAATGCATGACAATGCTTAAACTAAAATGAACATCTAATGAATCACATTAACATCTTGTTTAACATTTATATTTCTTGTAGAATACAGTTGGAAACAAAAAAAAAAGAATAAACATACATATTTAAATTCATTATCTTTCCAATTTAAAGGTAAGAGTCTTCCTTCTTCTCCCATTTCGGCATTCTAAAAATAGAATTTCTGGGATACAGTTAAAAGTCAAATTCATAAGAAACAGTCTAAAGAAAGAAAAACAGTGCAAACTAACATTTCATTAGATAAGAGCTCAGGACCTTAACTAAACTTGAAAAGGAACCTCAAGATGAATCAAGCAGGAAAACTACACTACCATGAAAAACTACATACACAGAAGGGCTCACAGTCATGGCAAGTGAGCAAATAACTAAAGAAAAAATGTCTTTAAAGTTAGAAATGTAAAAAGAAGCTCCACATGTCCACCAAGCCCCAAACTGCATACGGCAATAGTAGTGCACCAATCCATAAATCCAACCACACCAAATAAAAAAAATAAATAAATAAAAACCTGAAATAAACAATTTAGATAAATGAAAATCTGCAGACCAACTGAACCAAGCAGCTTGGACATTAAAACAGTTTTTATTATTTTTTTTTCAAAAACAAGTAATAAATAATCAAATATAATAATAATATAATACAAATGATTAAACAAAGAGACTCCAAATAAAATATAGATTTAAACTATATATAACATATGCAAAGGCCTGAGAACAAAATATGATAAAGTTATAGCACCAGTTCTTCATTAGAAAATTTTCCATTTTCCTCTTCATTAGGATCGTTAATTATTAGAGACAGAATTCAGTTGGTAATAGTCAATAAGAGATATCACTTTTGTTCATGGCTTATTAGTAAATGTTTTGGGATGAAGTATCCGTTCTTTGGCTTTAGTCTTTCTGAGCACTGTTTCTTTTGAGAAGGAAAGAAAGTCCTCAAAAGATGATGATGTAGATAATTTCCACTTCTTAGTGATACATTTCCTCGCTACCACAAGGATTATACTTAAAAGACATAAATTAACCTTTTTCAAATCATTTATTTCACCTACATTAAAAAACAATAAACCTAGATAACAAAAAAGCATGGCAAAATAAAGCATTTAAGAAATCATCAACCTTAGACCAAAACAAGTTTAAGAAAGAGCATTCAAAGAATACATGTATCCAATCAGCTTTACAATCTTGTAAACATTTCCAGTATAATATATTATCTTTACCATTAATTTTAGCTCCTTTATTTGGAGATGCCTATTTACAAATTTCCATGTGAATATATGCCAATAATGAAATCAAGAAGTATGCCTAACCGATGATAACATTTGAGATTTAGTATAAGAGGTAAGATAAGCTGCCCAACCTAAAGTAATACAGTAAAACAGGTGACAGGTCTGCTGGCTGAGGTGGAGTCACCCACTTTAATAGCATGTGTATGGTTAATGAGCCAGTTTGCAACACCCCTAACACCAAAGGGGTTGACATTTAGGTGGGTGAGTTTGTCAATAATGCTTGAATGGGGGATTGTGTCAAAAGCCTTCACCAAGTCCAGATATGCCATGTGCACAGATTTGCC
Organism: Protopterus annectens; assembly: GCF_019279795.1. NCBI lineage: Eukaryota > Metazoa > Chordata > Ceratodontiformes > Protopteridae > Protopterus > Protopterus annectens. The sequence continues at coordinate 1,757,920,582 of NC_056735.1, read as the reverse complement.
CTCATCTATGGTCCTGAAAGTCTACTAGGTTTAACAGGCATGATTGACCCTTTACAAATCCGAGCTGGGTTGGATCAAGGGTTTGGATGTCACCCATATCTTTATTTATGAGGTCCACGATGATACATTCCATGGCCTTGCAGATAAGGCTGGTCAGGATTATGGGTCTATAATTCCCTGGATCTGTTGCTAAGCCACCCTTGAGGTGGGGGATGATTGTAGTAGTTTCCATTCTGCTGGGACAAATCCTGTATTCAAGCTATAGTTAAATAGGGTGCTAAGGGGGTTGCTAATTCCTGATTGTTTGTTTAGAATGCAGCCTGGGATGCCCCCAGGACCTATACAGGCTGTATTTTTTGCCTTAGACAGAGCTTTGATGACATGTTCTTTATATATATATATATATATATATATATATATATATATATATATATACAGAGAGAGAGAGAGAGCAGGGGAGCTGTTGACGGTATGGTTTGTAATATGTTTGGAGGGGATAAAGGGGAGAAATTTTTGCCAAACCTGTCTGCTAGTAGGTTAGCAATTTCTGCAGAGTCAGTGTGTGTGATATCATCTGTCAATAGTTCAGCACATGTTTGAGTTGTACTTTTTAGGCAGCAGATGTAGCTGAAGAAAGCCTTATGGTTATCCTTAGCTGTGTTTGCTAAGTTTTTCTTGATGTTGCCCTTAGAGGATTTTATGCATTGTCTTATTTGTTTATTTATGCTTAGGAGGGTATTTTCCAGTACTGGGACCTCCCTTTTGTATTCTTAGACAACAGATTCTTAACACTTGTTGTATGGTTTATTTATGCAAGATGTCCACCAGGGTGGCTTGTTTTTTCTTTTGATTCTTTTTCAAGTCATATCTGACACAGTCAAGTCTATACATTTGTATAAGCAGAATATATAAGCAGAATATAATCTGCAAAAGCTGAATTTTTTAAGTAAAATTATAAACTAGTGATATACCTGTAATGTTATCATTTGATCATGCATAGTTTGCAAAAGGCTCTATGACCAAGGTAAATAACAAAGGTGACAAACAACAGCCTTGTTTTGAAACTTTTTGGATTTTAAAAGAGCTAGAAAGAAAAGATCCTATTTTGACAAAAGAAGTAAGAATTATTGTAAAGCTTAATAATTACATTTGTGAACTCACTGTAAAATTATATTAATTACGAACTGTATAAAGAAGACCAATTCACTGAGCCAAAAGCTTTATCAAAATCTAAACTGATAATCAAAAGTTTTTTTTTTTTATTTTTATTAGTAAAATCTATTAAGATAGTAAGTCTAATTATATTATCGTGTACCTGCCTTATTAAAATAAAGCCAGTTTCATCATTATTGACTATATTTGGCAAAATTAAATTAATGCTATAAGCTAAAATGCACATAAATATCTTATAATCAGCATTTAAGAGAGAGATGATAAGAAGAACTTTGTTAAGGTTCTTTATTTTGCTTTAATACGGGAGATATAAGAGAAAATATCTAAAATGGCTGGACACTGAATGTAATTTTAATTTCTTTGAAAGCTTTTGATAATATATTAATTACATTATCAGGCTTACGTTTATATAGTTCTGGTATGATGTCATCTAAACTGGACTGGGTGCTTTATTATTCTTTAAATTTTTAATTTGATCTTTAATTTCCTTTAGAGAAAATGATTTATCAATCCTCCTACTTTGCTCCTTAGTTAATTTATAATGTATATTATCTTTTTAAAATGCTTCTACTAGATTGCCATTAACTATATTATTATTTTTATTATTTATATGTTCATAGTATTCCCTAAAGTACTCTAGGATATTTTATAAAATATGCCATTTTTTTATTTCTATTACCAAATTGATAAGATATTTCTTTAATATGATTTAAGTTACTCATTCTCTTTGACCTAATAGCTAATTTATATAAATTGATAGGATTTACTGACTATGACTGAAGTTTTAATGTCTCTAAATTAATGGGCACCTTACGATTTAATTTTTCAACATATTTTGCATTCAGAGTTTTCAGTTCTGAATGGAAGAAAATATCATTTGGTTTTAAAGATAACTATAAATTACCTGTTTTGGACTCCAGACTGTTCAGATCCTTATCCTATTCCTTTCTTATGTACGTATATCTATCTATATATGTATATATATATATATATATATATATATATATATATATATATATATATATATATATATATATATTTATATACATATGTATATAGGATCATAGGAAGTTACTATGCTATTGGCCCTGAGGCCCATATAATCCTAGCCATGAGTTTAGCCCATGCATAGATAAATCAGCAACCAATGCCCTGTCCAGCAGGGCCACAGGTGGAATCCCAGAAATGTATTTCTATTTCCCATCCAGTTATCCAGGTTGATCTTAAAAAGGGGTAAAGAGATAATCTGCTTGACGTGAATAGGGAGTCTATTCCATAAATGGGGGAGTCTCTGGGACACAAATCTGTCCCACCAAGTCTTATTGATGTCACAGACCAGGTTGAGGCCGCATGTGCAGGTTGCACAAGTGGAGCTTGTCTTGCGGATATGCAGCAATCCCATCAAGGCTGGGTGTGAGATCGTCTTGTATTCCAGACAGAGGTCACCTCCAAGGTGTCTGTATGAAACAGAGTAGAGAGATAGGGCTTTTAGCCTATCTGTGTATGGTAGATTTTTGAGGCCCTGTATTCTACTGGTGAGAAACCTCTGTGGTCTCTCCAGCTACTGCATGTGCTATGCAAGGTACATGCTAAATGGGGTGTTGTACTCAATAATGGGCCTTATAAGGAAGGAATACAGGGATGTTATGATCTCCTTGTCCCTGGATGAGATAACCATACTGATGAGGTGGGCCATGTAGAAAGCTTTCCATACAATGGAAGCAACATGGTGGTCAAAAGTCAGGTTGCTATCAATCTGGGTGCCCAAAACCCTCATGATTGAGTGCATGCTTAGGGCATTGTTATTAATGTGATCATTTGTGAGGACATCACTCTACCCAAAAGAGATGATGATTATGCATTTTTTTGTATTCAGGTTGAGGCCATGTTTCTGGCACCAGTCATTTGTTTGGGTAAGACCCTCTTGGAGGATGTCCACATTATTAGGGGAATTGACGACAGCTACCAGCTTGCAGTCATCTGGTAACTTGGTCAGCCATAGCTTACTTGTTTTGGCCCACACCTCAGAAAAGTATATCTCAAATAACAAAGTTCCCAAAACCAAATCCTGGGGTATGCCACTAGATATGGGTCTATTGATTGAGGTGGCTTCCCCTATTTTGATTAGGTGGGTACTATCAGTGAGCCAGTTAGCTACTCATCTGGTAACATATGGATTGATGCCTAGTTGAGAAAGTTTATCTATTATGCCCGAGTGCTGAACTGTGTTGAAGGCTTTGGCCAGGTCAAAGTAGGTGGTGTGCACTGTCTTCCCCTCATCCAAGGCTTTAGTGACTGTCTCAAAAAAGTTGACCAAATTTAACAGACATGACCCCCCCTTGACAAAGCCAAGCTGTGTGGGATGGAGTGTATGAAGGTTGCCAATGTCCTTGTTAATGAGGTCCATGATAATCTGTTCCATGGCCTTGCAGATGAAGCTAGTTATGGTGATGGATCTATAATTTCTCAGATTGGTGGATGCTCCACCTTTGTGTAAAGGGATGACAGTGGCTGTCCTCCACTCAGCTGGGCAAAGCCAGTACTCAGGCTTTGGTTGAATATGGCACCTAATGGTGCTTCAAGTTCCTGCCTGTGTTCATGTAGGATGCAGTCTGGGATGTTATTAAGTCCCATGGAGGCTGTACTTTTTGCCTTTGAGAGACCAATGATGACCTGATCCCTAGATATAAGGGGAAGGGCCCAGGTACTGGGAATATCCTGATTTACTGATGATGGGGACAGAGGGGTGAAATTTTTGCTGAATCTGTCAGACAGCAAGTTTACTATATCTACAGCATTTGTATATGTGGTGTCCTTGACCACCAGTTCTGAACTGATCTGGCTGCTACCTTTGAGGTTACGGACATATGTGAAGAAGGCCTTATGACTGTCTCTAGTAGATGTGGCCAATTTGGACTCAAAGTTTCCTTTGGAGAATTTCACTAGTGCTCTTATTTGCTTGTTTAGGCTAAGGAGAGATTGCTTCCAATTGGGCACCTGCTCCTTCTTGATCTTGAACAGCAATTTTTTTTCTTTTGTTTTAGAGTTTATTTATTACAGACGTCCACCAGACAGGTTTACTCTTCCTTGCAGAGGATGATTTAGTCCTAGTCTATAAATGTTCGTATAGTAATTTGGTATAGCTTTGGATATTGGTGCCAGTTCCTAGAGAGGGGGAGGGGACTGTGAATCTATTTATACCATCCCTCAAGGGGCTGAAATCAGGTTTGAAAAAGTTATTTTATTTGACCCTAGCTAGGGGGAGGGGGTGTCAGGGGAGATGGTGACTTCGAACATGACCGCTTTATTGTCTGATCTTACAAGGGAGGATGATACTGCAGGGATGCTGCAGTGGTTACTCATGTTGGTTAATACCAGGTCCTAGATATTATCACCTCTTCTGTTCCAAAGCATTTGCATTGACAAAATTGAGGAATTTCTGGCCATCTGTGTTCTTGCATGAGTAGTTCTTCCAGTCTATGTTTGGGTAGTTAAAATCACCCAGGATCAGGGTAAAGGGTTGAATCGTGATAAATGCAAAGAGGTCTAGATAGGCAGTTTGGGCATCTTGGGTCAGATTTGGGGACTGGTAGCTAGCTATGATGTGTATAGGGGTCTTGTCAATGATTAACTGCACCTGAAGTGTCTCCTGTGCGTTTTATATATATATCTAGCTATATATATATATATATATATATATATATATATATATATATGTATATATATATATATATATATATATATATATATATATATTAATATATACTAATTTGTAATTTTACCATTAAGGTAAGCTTTCAGTGAATCCCACAAAATAACATACAAAACGTCTCCATTATTATTTATTTCTAAAAATGTATGCAGCTCATTCAAAAAACGTTCTTTAAAGCCCTTAATTTTAGCAATATATGATAGGAGTCTATTACAATGTATTAAATTATTTGATTTTAACTTAAGATTTAAAGAAATTGCATTATGATCAGATAGAGGACAAGATACTATTGATACTTGTAGCATAAAAAGTATATCTATATTACTTTGAGTTTCATATATGTAAGACTGAGTTTAATTAAGAGAATTAGATCATTTCATATCATATATATCTGTAAAGTTCATTGGATTAAAAAAAATAATAAGTGTTTGACTGATGATGAAAATCTAGGTTTCTTATTAGCAGTAGAATCTTTTTTTGTTAGACAACAATTAAAATCACCAACTATAATAACCTCTCCTTTCATATAATATATTATAATATCAAAATACTTTTTTGTAACTTTAGCTCCAACTTTTGGATTACAATACAAGCTTAAAAAGTATACATTGTATTATTCATTTCAACTACTACAGGACATGATATACCATTTTTATCTGAATAAGTATCCATTACTGTAGGTATCATGAATTAATTCTTCCATAAAATGAGTGTGCAACTTCTTTTATATTTGAATTAAGAACTACCTAAAATCAAATATTCCTTCAAAGTCAGTCTGTTAATATCATTAAATAAAAGAGTCTTTCATTAGAAAACAGTATGAGCATTATGCACTTTTAATTATTTGTATAAACTACCCTCTTTAAAGCATCTGTAATATTACATCTGTAATGTAAAAGTTCATCTAAATGTAATAGATGAAAAGGATATAAAAATAAAAATAGAGGTTTAGCACACCTTGCTATGGGCTAAACCACTGACACAATTATTAAGCACTTTAAAATATTTAAACTAACACACAGTCATGGAATAAAATATTCATAGTTTGATGAAACAGTCACACAAACTGCTATCCAGCAACCTGATTAATCAAGTTACATGTCAATCTAATTTGTCTGCTTCTTAAAAGAAAAAAAAATATAACATCATGGCACAAAGACTAAAAAGTGCACTCATATAAAACTGCAATAAATATTATAATGTATTAAATTTGCTTTAAATTGATAATTTATTATTACTATAGAGTATAGTAGAACAAAAGAGAAACTCATATGTACTAAAACAGACCCACAGGCTATTCATGTTCATATATTAATAAGGTTAAAATAAAAAAAATATATAAAAAAATAAAAATTAAAAGCAGAGTTCAGAAAATTAATATAAAATGAAAGGAATATATGAAATATACCACTGTGTAGAAGCACTACACTTGGTTTTATTATAAATACATATGTACTTATTATACACTTTAATTTGTGCTTAAGTGTGCACCTGTTATGTATGCTAAACTGATCATATAATTTTAAATAATATTAACAAAAAGCTTTGTACATAATCCCTAATTATTCCAAAAAATGATCTTGCTTCTCATAAAAAAGACAACAAAAGCACCTAAAGCAGTTTAGCTATAGTTTTATAGCCAAAGACGTAGGAATTAAGCAATTAAACCAGTAATTAATTTTAACTACATATGTGTACATTTGAATCATAGGTATTTCTAAAACTCAAATGTCAATATAACTACTATGTTATTTATTTATTTGTTTATAAATTGTTATATCAGAATAGCGCAATAATTATTATAGCTATCATTCAAATTCAGATATTTGGAAATTACTAGGTGCTTAATTTTCTTAATAATACATAACTAACAGTAGTTGTTAAGAGAATCAAACTTTAAACCAATTAATAACAAAACTTCTCTTAGCTTACCAATCTCCTATATATCTGTTAAACATAAATTAATATTATATAAAACGCTGTATTATTGTAGTTCTGCTCTAAATTCTTTTGATGTTCATCTAACATAAGGTGAAATTCCTTCTCAAATTAAACTGTTTACATAAAATAATTATATTCATTTAAATAAAAATGCAGTGACAATGATTTACTAGAACACTTTTGGTTCAATATATAATAATACTAAAGTCATAAATAGCTGTTAAATTAAAATCAAACACCCGATAAATGCATGACAATGCTTAAACTAAAATGAACATCTAATGAATCACATTAACATCTTGTTTAACATTTATATTTCTTGTAGAATACAGTTGGAAACAAAAAAAAAGAATAAACATACATATTTAAATTCATTATCTTTCCAATTTAAAGGTAAGAGTCTTCCTTCTTCTCCCATTTCGGCATTCTAAAAATAGAATTTCTGAGATACAGTTAAAAGTCAAATTCATAAGAAACAGTCTAAAGAAAGAAAAACAGTGCAAACTAACATTTCATTAGATAAGAGCTCAGGACCTTAACTAAACTTGAAAAGGAACCTCAAGGTGAATCAAGCAGGAAAACTACACTACCATGAAAAACTACATACACAGAAGGGCTCACAGTCATGGCAAGTGAGCAAATAACTAAAGAAAAAATGTCTTTAAAGTTAGAAATGTAAAAAGAAGCTCCACATGTCCACCAAGCCCCAAACTGCATACGGCAATAGTAGTGCACCAATCCATAAATCCAACCACACCAAATAAAAAAAAATAAATAAATAAAAAACTGAAATAAACAATTTAGATAAATGAAAATCTGCAGACCAACTAAACCAAGCAGCTTGGACATTAAAACAGTTTTTATTATTTTTTTTTCAAAAACAAGTAATAAATAATCAAATATAATAATAATAATATAATACAAATGATTAAACAAAGAGACTCCAAATTAAATATAGATTTAAACTATATATAACATATGCAAAGGCCTGAGAACAAAATATGATAAAGTTATAGCACCAGTTCTTCATTAGAAAATTTTCCATTTTCCTCTTCATTAGGATCGTTAATTATTAGAGACAGAATTCAGTTGGTAATAGTCAATAAGAGATATCACTTTTGTTCATGGCTTATTAGTAAATGCTTTGGGATGAAGTATCTGTTCTTTGGCTTTAGTCTTTCTGAGCACTGTTTCTTTTGAGAAGGAAAGAAAGTCCTCAAAAGATGGTGATGTAGATAATTCCCACTTCTTAGTGATACATTTCCTCGCTTCCACAAGGATTATACTTAAAAGACATAAATTAACCTTTTTCAAATCATTTATTTCACCTACATTAAAAAACAATAAACCTAGATAACAAAAAAGCATGACAAAATAAAGCATTTAAGAAATCATCAACCTTAGACCAAAACAAGTTTAAGAAAGAGCATTCAAAGAATACATGTATCCAATCAGCTTTACAATCTTGTAAACATTTCCAGTATAATATATTATCTTTACCATTAATTTTAGCTCCTTTATTTGGAGATGCCTATTTACAAATTTCCATGTGAATATATGCCAATAATGAAATCAAGAAGTATGCCTAACCGATGATAACATTTGAGATTTAGTATAAGAGGTAAGATAAGCTGCACAACCTAAAGTAATACAGTAAAACAGGTGACAGGTCTGCTGGCTGAGGTGGAGTCACCCACTTTAATAGCATGTGTATGGTTAATGAGCCAGTTTGCAACACCCCTAACACCAAAGGGGTTGACATTTAGGTGGGTGAGTTTGTCAATAATGATTGAATGGGGGATTGTGTCAAAAGCCTTCACCAAGTCCAGATATGCCATGTGCACAGATTTGCCCTCATCTATGGTCCTGAAAGTCTACTAGGTTTAACAGGCATGATTGACCCTTTACAAATTCGAGCTGGGTTGGATCAAGGGTTTGGATGTCACCCATATCTTTATTTATGAGGTCCATGATGATACATTCCATGGCCTTGCAGATAAGGCTGGTTGGGATTATGGGTCTATAATTCCCTGGATCTGTTGCTAAGCCACCCTTGTGGTGGTGGATGATTGTAGTAGTTTCCATTCTGCTGGGATAAATCCTGTATTCAAGCTATGGTTAAATAGGGTGCTAAGGGGGTTGCTAATTCCTGTTTGTTTGTTTAGAATGCAGCCTGGGATGCCCCCAGGACCTATATAGGCTGTATTTTGTGCCTTAGGCAGAGCTTTGATGACCTGTTCTTTATATACATATATATATATATATATATATATATATATATATATATATATATATATATATAAATAGAGCGCAGGGGAGCTGTTGATGGTATGGTTTGTAATATGTTTGGAGGGGATAAAGGGGAGAAATTTTTGCCAAACCTGTCTGCTAGTAGGTTAGCAATTTCTGCAGAATCAGTGTGTGTGATATCATCTGTCACTAGTTCAGCACATGTTTGAGTTCTACTTTTTAGGCAGCAGATGCAGCTGAAGAAAGCCTTATGGTTATCCTTAGCTGTGTTTGCTAAGTTTTTCTCTATGTTGCCCTTAGAGGATTTTATGCATTGTCTTATTTGTTTATTTATGCTTAGGAGGGTATTTTACAGTACTGGGACCTCCCTTTTGTATTCTTAGACAACAGCTTCTTAACACTTGTTGTATGGTTTATTTATGCAAGATGTCCACCAGGGTGGCTTGTTTTTTCTTCTGACTCTTTTTTCAGTCATATCTGACACAGTCGAGTCTATACATTTGTATAAGTGTTGGTACAGGGCATCAGAGTATACTTTAGTATAGTTGCCAAGACCATCTGCTGTGACTGGGGCTTGGAAATCATTTATTGCAACACCTAAGAGGTTATAGTTGGCTTTGGTGAAGTTTTTTAATCTGGCTTCACCTCCAATGGGTTCTGAAGATTTTACTAATGAGGGTTCTACACTTACAGTACTGCAATGGTCTCTCATATCAATGAGAACCAGGTCAAGTATATTTGAGCCCTTTGTAGGATTTTGTACAACTTATTCCAGGGCATTTGACTTAACAAGTCAAGAAACTTTTGTGTAAGTAAGGTGGGACTTATATAGGTTTCATAGCTGATGGTAGGATAGGTAAAATCCCCCATGACAAGAGTGTTAGTTTGTATTTTGATTGAGTCAATTAAAGCCAAATAAGCCGCATGATCATCTTAGTTCATGGAGGGGGACCTATAACTAGCAGTGACATGAAGGCGGATCTTAGCCATGGTAATCTGAACTTGGAGTAGTTCCATAGATTTATCTTGTCTAACCAGTTTGCAAGAGTATTTATCTTTAATGTAGATAGATACTCCACCACCTTTGGTTCTCACACTTTTATTTTGCAGTCTGAAGGTGTGGAGGGCATATTTCTTTTTTAATTTTTATTGAGATTATATTTGGATTGATTAAAACAGAGACCAGAAATATACTGAAATAATTTTATAGTAGATTCCAATTCAGGAAAAGCTGGTCTTGAATTTGAAAGTGTCAACAAAATATTGTCAGCAAATACAAGTTTAGAGGAGTAGTTATTAGAAATATCTATACCACTAATGTTAAGATTATTTCAAATTAAAATGGTTAAAATTTCAATGGCCAAAGCAAATAAAACTGGAGAAATTGGGCAGCCTTGTTTGGTACCTTTAGTCAGTGGAATATATTCTGAGGTAAAGGGACCAAGTTTAGCATTATTTTTATACATATTCTTAGAAGTGAAATAAAATTTATAGGAACATTATATAAGCCTAAAATTTTGAATAAATAATTCCAGCTTAGAGAGTCAAATGCATTTTTGATATCAAGACTAGATAAAGAAAGTCATTATTTTTTCTGTTTGGATAATCTATGAGTTAAATGCATACAATATTATCATGCGTTTGTCTTTGATATATGAAACCAGTTTGATCTATATTGATAACTTGAGTTATATGATCTTTCATTCTGTCTGTAATGATAGCCATGAATATCTTATAATCATTATTTAAATGTGAAATTGCTATATAAGAAGAACATCATTGTGAGTTTTTATTTTATTTTAATATAGCTAAAATTGCAAAAAATATTTCCAAGAGGGTGAAATCATTTCTTGAGATTGGGTTTCAATAAGTGTTTTGTGAAAAAAGGTTATAATGTGATGAGAAAAGAGTATATAAATTGTTATTATTATCCTGTCCATTCCTAGAACTGTGTCAGATTTTGATTTTTTAATTTTATTAGTATTTTTTGTAAGAAATGTGTTTATGTTAGTCATGTTTTAGACTTGATGACATTTTTTAAATGTTAAGATTATCAAGATTCATTCTTGATATTGTAATTTCAGAATTATAATTTAAATTTGAGAAGTCTATTGAAATCTAAAAGCATCAATAATGTCCCCAAGGTCTGTAGAGTTTTTTTTTTATTTCCTTCATGTCTAATATCTAGGGTATTACTTATTGTTTATTGCATTTTAAATGTTTTGGAAAGATTATGCATCTGTTTGTGAGATAAAGAGCAAGAGTTCATTCTTAATCATTCTAAAGCTAAATTTGATTCATGGATTAAAATGTGAAAACAATTTATTTAAAGTTTCAATTTCTTTTATATTAAATGTATTGTTTTTAATATTTTTAGATATGGCCTCAATAAGTTGATTTTGAATATTTTGAAGTTCTGAATCACATTTCTTAATTTTATTTTTATACCATGATAGGATTTTACCAAAAATGCAGGCTTTTAATTAATCCCAAATCACAGCTATATTAACATCAAATATATTACTGAATTCCATGGAAAATTTTAGTTCAGAGATCAACCAAGGTTTAAATTCCTTGAGCTTAGTTATCTATGTGGGAATTCTAGTCAATATGTATTTTCTTTTTAAGTTCATTTCAAATATTAGAATAAGAGCATCATGATCAGAGATATGACAAGGAATGATTTAAAAAAAAACTTATATTTTTGAAATGATATCTAGCAAAACAAGCATTAGATCTATTCTGGTCTTTGTGCGATAGTTATGATCTTAATGGAGGTAAAGTAATGATCAGGAATCCTTCATATTGAATGTATCTTTTAAGTTAAAAAATTGTACCCATTTTATAGGTGTTCTTGCTGTTGACATTAGTTTTAATTTTTTCTATCAGTTGGGTTTGATTCTTCTGATATGCAGTTCAAATCCCCACCTATAATTAGATTACCTTTATGTTTACCAAGTATGATGTTTAGATGTCTTTTAGCAAGATTCTGCCCCATACATGGAAACCAATAAACATTTATTAGAGTCTATAGCCTATTATTAAACTTAAAAATTATAAAAGTAAGAAGACCTTCTTGATCTTCATATTTATAAGTATTTTCTGGAAAATCTATATTTTTCTTCCAAAGAATCATAACTCCTCTTTTTTTAGTTTTCGAAGAAGATTGAGCTAGATTTGTTTATTTGCCTGGATTCCAAATATCATTTTCTATATGTTTGATATGAGTTTCTTGAAGTAAAATCACTTGTACCTTGTTCATATTTAAGTAATGTAACAACTTTGATCTTTTCCTTGGATCATTCAAACTATCAATATTTAAGGATAATAAAAAATCCATCTATATAATAAAATCATTATTTTTATATCATTATAAGATTTAACTAAAGAAAACAATATGACACAAAAAATAATAAGGTGCCTCTTTATGAATATGGAGCATAAATATTAATACCTTAGGCCATAAAAAATAAGGATAAAGAATGAAATATATAATAAAGTATGAGACAAAATAAATTAATTACACACATGGAAGTATCACAATTCCTAGTCTAATAGATAAATAAAGATCCCTATTAGACTATTCAACACTATCCTACTACCAATCTGTAAGCTGAAGACTTAACAAAAAAGGAAAAGAAAAACATCAGTTTGAGCTCTGTAGTAAGAAAATTAAATGGTGGAGGCACTGTGGATTAAATAAAAGTAGGTATAAAACAACACTATGTCTAAATAAAAATAAATCAATAAATAAGCTCTAAATATATATATAATGGGTAATAAGTAATTATATCATGAAGAAGTGTATAAACACCTGATTTCTTTATTCTTTTTTATTTTTATCACTTACATTCCTCTCCCTTTTCCCTATATATAAATAGTTGTCAAGTACCTCAACTACATGCATTATTTATAAATTTTGAGCTCATGTCAGTTCAGCATATAAGTATACTTTTATCATGTTTAAATTTCCTTTTCCTTCATCTTGCTCTTATTGCCTTTATTCCTTTATCTTTGCTAATATTTAAACATCTATAAATCAATTATAACATATAGAACAATGGAGAAACTTCATAACTGTCACTAATTAAATTTCTTCACTAGCAACAATAAAATGTACTGCTTTAAATGTATTGGTACTAAATATTAATGTAACTATTAGGGCTATTGAAATATAAGAAGACAAAGCAAGTGGTAAAATACAAGACTTGTCATTTGTGTGCATATATAGATCACTATTATTAGTTTGGTAAATAAAAAGCAAGCTTCTATATGTTTCATCATTAAAAAGTTCATTTCATGAAGTATTTATGACAATATAAATGATCAAATAATTAACAAAGTAAGTGCACACTTGTCAGCAAATAATAAGCAGAGTTCACTTGTAACAACTGCAACAGACATCCCAATCAGTGAATCTCAGATGTAACTTTAAATGGTGTCATTACCATACTTTCAAAGTGTAGATTTAGAAGAATTAGTGAGTAGGTATTTAGAAAATCTAGATTGTTAGCAAGAAAAATATTTTGGGAGTTCAATAAGTGTAAATGTATGTAAGATGCCAGCAGAGATTGCAATGAAGAAGTAATTCAACAGAAGCACAGATGACTTCCTGTAAAAGGCGTAAGTGCAGAATTAAATATCTCAAAGGTCAAAGGCACCAGAGTGAAACAAAGCAACACAGCAAAATCATGTAACACAGTACAAGACAAATGAGACACAAAGTCAGTTATCAACTAAAGGAGATTAGTAGTGATTGTTTGGTGCCAAAACAAGCAAAAGTCTCTGTAAGAGAACAAGCCATAAGAAAGCTGAAAAGATGTTTCTCATACCATGAACATTGTCAGTTAGAAGTAAGCACAACAGCATATAACTACCAATCACCAGCCAAAACAAATGAATCATAAAGAAGAGAGAGAGTATATTATTCCAATAAATAAGAGAATAGTAGTAATTAATAATAAAATGAGCAGATTATTAACAATTTTGTTATTATTAGAAACAAAAACCAAGAGAAAGATTACATGTTATTGTTAGAACAAATGGGAATGTAAACCTAACAAAAAAGACATAACTAGGAAATTAGGAAATGCAAATATTCTTAATAAAATATTTTTGATTAAAAAGTTACCTTTGTGAAGAGATAGAAGTTTGACTGATTAAGGAAAACTGAAACAATGACTTTGAGATTAATAAATGAATACATTTTCATCAGTAAGTGTTACTGGATTAAATGTCTCATATTAACTGAAACAGGAATAATTATTAAATGTAATAGAAGTATTTGCTCAGGAAAAAAACAGCTATTTCATAACTGGAAGCTTTAAAGCTTTACTGGTAATAGTTGTAATTGGATCTGTTTTTGTGTCTTTTTCTTCATTATCAGTCCATGAATTTTTATCAGAGGTTCTCTTCAGAGTAGGAGATTACCAGTCCATGTAATTTTTGACAAACATAGAGGCTTTTTCTAGGTTATTAAAAAAAATGTTCCATTATATAAATGTATTTTTATTTTTGCTAGAAAGAGAATCTGAGATTTGAAACTATTTTGTCTAAGTATTTTCCCAAAGGGCCAGCAGATCTTTCTCAGTTCCATTGTTTTGGAGGAATAATCATTGTCAGATCTGATTGGATTTTGTATATATTTCAAAGAGGCTTTCCTCCACATAGTCTTAAGTGTGTGTTCTTTGTTTATATAAGATAAGAATTTTATGACAATAGATCTTGGAGGAGAAGTTGAAGAAGAGGGAATAGCTTTGCTTATAGCACTATGAGCTCTTTCAATACCAAAAGAAAAACCTGTCTGTAAATTTAATACTTCAAGAATCCAAATATTTAGAAAAGAAATTAAGTCCTCCCCTTCAGTTTTTTTCAGGAAGGCCAAAAATCCTTACGTTACACCTGCATTCTCTATTTTCCATTTCATCAATTTTTATTTAGAAGCCATGTATTTTGTTTTAATAGAAAGTCGGTTTGTGTTTTTTCCTCCTTCAGTCTGCCATCCACCCCATTCAAAGCATTCTCTATAACTGTAATTTTTGTTTGTTCCTGCTGTAACATCTGATTTTCTAAGTTCTCATGGAATCCAGCCATGATAATTCCTGAAGGGTAGAAATTAAACTAGAGTAAAAGTGACAAGAAAATTTTTGTAAAACTTCACAAAAATCAGAAAATGAGCAGTCTCTGAGTTATCAGTTAGACTATATAACAATTATTTCAATAAATTAATTGCTTTCTTGTAATTAAGACTAATTCTACAGAGCTTGAAAAAAGTGCTGTCTTCACTTATTCATCTTGGCTCTGCCCCCACTTAATATTTCTTTCACAGAAAAAATGGTGCAAAATAATTAAAAAAATGATTTTTATCAGATATACTTATTAAAAATGTTTAATGATGCTCTCCCCAAAAATGAAGCAATATTCATTGATTTTTGATGAAGAAATACTGTCAAAAATGTTGAAAAATAAGCAGAGCAAAAGATTGGTGCTGTTAACTGCTCACCTTTTTGGCCACCCCCCACCTTAAAAACAAGTTCTTAAGTATTTTATGTATACTAATTTTTATTAAATTATTATTATAGTAAATTGCTGATTTTATTGTTTTATGCTGTATAGTGAGTTTGCAAAGTATATTTTATTGTACTGTGTTTGATGTTAATGTGTTGTCCTATCTTGAAGCCTCTCATAAAATGTATGAGAAGTTTTACATTACCTCTCACTGATCATTATTCATTGTATATGACCTCAGTCTGAGAATAGTATAGCAAGAGTATGTCTACAGTACTGTGAGAATGTTTTATTTCTTGTTTGAAATTTGCTCATAAAATGGTGAGGCTGAGTATGTGTTAGTAGAATGTGTGCACTATTATTTATCTCTCACCTTTGTTGACAGAAAATCAGTATAATGTATATTTCTTTCCCACATCATGTATGTAGATTAATTTTCTATTTCAGCATCTACATTGCAGTATTGGGAGATGGTGCAGTGTTAAGTGTGCTGTCCTTCAGATGGGATGATAAGTCACGGGTTCACCTGCCTGAGTTTTTGGTACATCAGGAGGATATAAAAGGTTTTATGACACTTATCAAAAGAGTTCAGGAAGTTCCCCATTTCTCTTTAGAAACCCTTATTGCAGCACTGCTGGAGTTCATTTAGATGAGTTTGTTGGATGTTTGTAAGTACACGTGCAGCATAGAGAAGGTTAGGTAAAAGGAAGGTAGTGATGATATGGCATCTTTCAGTGTTAGATAGATAGGGTTGGCCTTATAGGACGTTTTTAGTTTTTGGTGTGTTTTTTTTTTTGAGTCTATATTATATGCTGAAAGAAACATTTCTTCGAACATATAATGATTGACATGTAAAGAGTGAATGCTCTAAAGCACAACAGTCCATGTCCGTGAATTCTTTCCTCAGGAAAAAATTCAGATGGCTGTTATCAGGAATTGGCCTTTTCCCCAATGTAGAGCGATCTTGGAGTTGGTATATTTAGTTGTGGGGGTGGGGGCAAAGCCCCCCAGTTGAGTACGGTTTTAAAGTTTGCGTTTTTTGTGTTTTTTGTGTATGGCCCCATTAATTTTTTCCCGAGGAAAAAATTTGCAGACGTGGCCGTTCGCACTTTAGAGTGTTCGCTCTTTAGGTGTCGATCATTATATGTTCGAAGAAAAGTTTCTTCGAACATATAATATAGACCCATTTTTTCCACTGTATATTTTATGTGGACATCAAATTTTAGTTCTTTGTCTATATGCACTCCTAAGAGTTTAGTCTGGGTAACAAATTCTATTTTGATGTTATTAGTAGAGGTAATACTGAAAGAAGACATTTTTGTTGCAAGGTGTTTGGGAGTAAACAGAAGCAGTTTTTCTTTGTTGGGGATAAGGAATAGACGGGAGAAAGTTAGCTAGTTTTCTGTTAAATAACTGTTTCCTGGGTCAGCTTTTGTAGGGAATCAAGTTTTTTTTTTTTTTTTGCAGTGGAGATGATGGTTGAATTATCTGCTTAATCTGTCACAATGACATTTTTGTTTACCAGGTTGAGGTCATTTATAAAAATGCTAAACAAGTTAGGCCCCACTATGGATTTCTGTGGGACTAAAAGTTATGTCTTTCAGCCATTTTATAGCCTGGAGTTGGTTAGAGGGGTAGCTGGACCACCAAGCTAGACAGCAACTGTCAGGACCTACATTTAACAATTTTTGTAGGAGTATTGAGTGAGAGACTCTGACAAATGCTTTACCAAGATCAGAGAAGAGGTGGGATGTATGGAAGGATAATAGCATTGAAACCCTAAGTAGTAAAACTCTTACAAGTGACACTATGGGTCCTTTAAGAGCCAGGTCCTATTTCCCCATGCTAGAAATCAATAAGCATATTCTATCTTCCTCATGCTAGAAATGAAAGACCTGGGATCATTAAAATGGGAAAGGCAGCATGATAAAATGAATGCTACCCATTTATAGTTTTTTAATTTTTGCTTCATTTTGTACATTCAAGTAAAAAAAGCATGAACTGCTACCATTATCATCTCATTAAATCTATATTCTCTTACTACAGACTCTACAGATCCCCCAAAAGGAAATGAATGTACACAAACATTATATGTAGTAGCACTCTGTTGCTTTTTATACCTGATTACACCCTATTCATGCCAGACTTACAATATGCGTACATAAGAAGGCAGGTACAAAGAACTCTTTTAATGTGATGTGGTAAGGGAGTGGCAGTGTTGCCCTGCTCCATATGCTACTTCATCTTGAAATACATCTCTTGCCAAGGGAAGCATAGGATGAAGAGGTAATGATATGAGAAGAAAAAGGCTGGAAAGCAGACTGCAAAATTAGGGATTAAATCATTAGAATGTGAACATTACATATCATTTTCTTATATTTCATAGTGAAAAATGAAAATAAATTGAAGGACTAACAGTTTTTACAGGATAATGGCATTATTTTATAAGAAAATAGCTCCCTTTGACCTTTCCTTGAGATTTGGCAATTTTTACTAATCTTAAGAAATAACCTTAACGTGTCCTTTTGTTAATATTTTGAACCAAAATTCTCAACTTTCCATTTCTGACACATTTATGAGCTACATAACTACCACTTCACAGTTCAGTCCAAAATGTTAATTTAATAGATTCATACAGTGTCAGTCAACAGCGGAGGATATGAGATCTAATAGCTGGCATACTGACATTTGTTTTCAAAAATATCAACAATCATCTAAATTGCAGGTATTCACTGAACAAGCCAATGAAATAGCAGAATCTGGCATATTCCCAATTTCAAATTCTTTTGTGGAACTTTTTTTTTTTAATTCTTCATGTGAGATTATTGAAAAGAAGCTTTACAATAAAAAAAAAGATAACTAAACTGATCACATTTCATTTTTCGGCATTTGAATTTCTTCTTACATAAAACATTTTGTCAAAAGAGTAAGCTTTCTCAAAAAGTGTTTTTTTGAATGCTATGCATATGTTTAAGTATATAGACACCATGACTAAACTTGGAAAGCTGAGTTACTACATTATCGGGATGGCTTATAGTAACCGAGTTTTGTAGCATACTTAAAATGCATTCAGAAAATATCAATATCTAGCTTGAATAAATATGTCCTCTCATAATAGTAATATTTTCCATTTACAAAGTTTGATTGAGTTAGACAACTAACTTTGAAAGATAAAGTTTTATGTAATATTACATAAAACAAAACATGTAGGTTCATAGGTAGGTACTAGGCTATTGGCCCTAGGGCCTATATAAGCCTAGCTAAAAAGGTATCCTGGCTTTTGCCACCCAAGAAAATTATTTTCCTGTGCCCTTGTTGAGCAGAGCCACAGAAGTGATCCCCGGGGTGAATTTCCTATTTACCACCCAATCAAGATTTTTTCTTGAAGAGTGCCTCTATTCAAAAGGGGACCTTGATCATTGGATGGGAAATTACAAATTCACCCCCAGTCTGTCTCTCATGTCTCTTATGGGCAGAGGTCAATATATTAAAGTTCTGCCTTAAACATTTCTTTTTAAATAAATCCACCTACAACAAGTATAAACTTGTATACCTAAAGATTTTTTATTTATTATTGAGTGATTTATTTATTTATTTATTTTACATTTGTTGAACGGATTAGTCCGACTGAGCCTTGTGGCTCATTTTCAGTGGAGACCTGAGGAAAAAAGCTCCACAGTAATATACAATTTAATAGTAAATAACAATTAGATACAATAAAAAATAAGCAAATAAGCAATAATTAAAATTTACGTATCAAAGTATGTGTATATACACACAAACATGTATCAATTTAACTGAAGTGCTAAGGCTGGTAGCAAAATAGCAGAGTATTTAAGAAAAATTAGTAAATGCTGACATTAGTAATAATATATTACAGTGTTAACCACAGTGCCACTTAAAGAACAGAGTAATAAACTGACTTCAAAAGCAGGAAGCTACAAGACAAATGCTGGTCCACAGTAAAGTCAGTTGACAGAAATACATCACTAGCAGGAAATGCAAGAAATAACCATACCTTCTGGCCTAAGATAAAGTGGTTTTGCATATGTTTAGCACTGATACGTAGTGCACACTTTGTCTGTTTGCCACCTACCTTTCTAACCACAAATGCTTAAAAACAGTCAGGCTGCATTTAACAGTGCCCTTATGCCAAAGCATTTTCCCTGTAATATCATCAAAGCTCCACAAACACAACATTATATTATACTTTCTTTATACACTAAAATAATTTATACTGCTTCCCATGTATTTATAGACAAGATGCTTTCCCATCCTATGAAAACCACTGCAAATCCTGAACAACTATATATATATATATATATCAGAACAGGGGTTGAATACAGAAATAAAATTTCTCAAATGTTCAAACCTTGAGCCACATGAAAATATACACAATGGCCAATGTGTGACATTTTCTCCACAACTATTAACAAGCCTAATTCCATGGGGGGGGGGGGTGTGTGGCTGTCAAATCAGATCCAGCATTGTTATATTACAGTTGCATATATTTATGAAAATGATAAGCTAAAGGAAATACTTGTTGTGAGGGTAGTAGTTAAGTACCCAAAACCACAGTTTCCAGAATGAAATTATTTTTGCCCAAAAAAATAAAAATAAATAAAAAATAATAATTTGCAATGATTAAAATATAGAAACCAACTATATTGTCCATCCTTGCTGCACATATCTTCCCTTGATGCTATGGTAACACCTTTACAACTTAACTACTGTATTTAATCTCTTTAAGTACTTTTGCTGATACTCTGTTGTTATTATTATTTTTTTTTGGTTTTGGCTATGAGCTGTTATACTGTTTATATTATTACCTACCATTCTACTTTTATAACTGTTATTGTGCTTGAACAACCACTGTCCTAAGTAGTGGCTGAAATGTCCATGGACCAGCCCGGGCCCCCCCCCCACCAACCAGGCTAACAAATAAATAAATCAGTATTACAAGTATCAAATAGTTATGTATATTTCATAATGAGGAATATGATATGATGCTAGAGTCAGGATGGAATATTTGCTCAATGAAACACAAAAGTATTGAATCATAAATACTGGAAGCAGAAAATAAGAAAAACTTGGTTCACCAGGTTTTCTCATTTATAAAACATTTGAATAAGCTACAGATCTTAGCTAGTTTATAGGCTATTTTTGACAACCATTGCAAGAATTTTCTTTGTGTCTGTTGTAAGTGTTCCTGAAATCTACTTTTGGTGTTGCCCAAAATACATCTTTTGAAAATTTCTCTTTTGTCTCTTTTTTATCTGCTCTTCCCAGATCCAAGTGGCACATTCATTTCTTCTGTTGTGAGAGTTATACCTATTCATTCATTAGACAGGGCCAGAGTACTACATGCTATGCATTCCCTATATATTCCTTTTGAATAGAAGAATATCTATATCTGGTATTTAGAATGTATATCCATGCAATAATGCTTTCAGGTCATGCTCCTGTTAGTACTGATTTAAAAGGAAGCTATCATTTTAAAGGCTATAAACACTGGGTGGTGGTGTTATCTTGGATAAAGAAAATGGTAAAGAGGGATTATATAAGTCAAACTATACAAGATAGTATAAAGGTAATTCAACAGATGTCAGGGAGCTGATTAGAAGGCTGCATTAAATTAAAAGATTAGAGATCAAAATGAAAATTACACATAGAGAAAGAAAACTGTCAAACTAGCATAGCAAAAGAGAAAAGTATGTTAGAAATGCTGTTGTTGTCTTTCTGCTTTTCCCGGTTAGGGGTCGCCACAGTGGAACTCCAGTCTACTAATGATTGGCAGTAGATTTTCATGAACGCTGAGGTGCCAGCTCAACGTTCAACCTTCAATGAAGGCACGCCCATTTATGCATGTCTTTCGAACTCCCACCCAACCATGGGGAGGACATGCAGACTCCACATAGAAGGCACTCCCCATACTCCAGCTGAGAATCGAACGAGAGAACCTCTTGCTGTGAGGCACCAACACTACCGCTGCACCACTGCGGAAGTCATTATGTTAGACTTAATAAGACAGGTAATGAAGAGAAGAGACACTTTAAATGAGGCAGAACAAAATCAGTTAGATGAAATGGACCAGATATGAAAAATTCAAGTTCAAAAAAGAGTGGAGAGAGAGAAAAACACCCTAAAAGTTGCTTATTATGAAAATATCCAATGAATACAAAGATATTTAGCAAGCAGAATGAGGCACCAGACAATAGAAAGAAATATTACTGGAATTAGAAACTTGCAGTTGGATAAAATAAAGAACATCTAGAGATACAAGTTGCTTTTCAAAATTATTACACTATGCTGTACAAAAAACAAAGATGAATAAAGCTTATACACAGGCGCTAGAGGATTTCCTGAGGGAATTAGAACTACCCAGTTTGTCAATAAATGACACAATGGTTAATTCAACCCCCCCCCCAAAAAAAAAAAAATGATCATCAAGTGTTGAAAGAGGCAAATGGAAAAACCCCAGGATGGGCTGGCATTCCATATAGAAGTTTAGAAGCAATATAGCAAATAAGTGATATCAGTTTGGCTAGAATTATTTAACAACAATGCAGTTGCTGCACACATGACATAAAGCAGTGATTTCTGATTTTTTCATAGAGACCTGTGGGTAGGATAAGGTTTCTTGAGCAATTTATCCAAATGCTACAGGGCATCTACAGGGATTCAAGGGCGGTAATTAAAATATACACTAGGATAGATATTTATTGGGAGGGGTACAAGAAATATGTGTAACAGATCCAGACAGAGACATTCCTAAAATATTTCATACATTAAGAAGCTTTGCAAAATGTTAAAAATATAAAATAAATTAAGATAAAAGAAAGGCCTTTAACTATGAGTTATGAGCGCACTTATAATTTAGTACAAACATACTCCTAATTGTTAGTTATAAAATGGCAAAACACCTTGGCAGAGCAACAGTCACTATTCCTGTTTCAGTTTTTTACTTACAGTTAGTGGAAAGCGAATTGGAATAAACGCCTCAGATAATTGATGGTAACCATCCAAATTGATAGCCAAAAGCAAGTTTGTGTTGGACAATAACTGTCTGTAAAGATAGCAGCTGTTAGAGTTTCACACCTTCTGCAAACAGTTTACTGTAAAATAGTCAGCGAAACACACCGGCTGTTTAGATCCCAGTAAATTTTTGAGTTAACAGGTCGGTTTTCACCTCACCAAACAGAAAATTATTCCACAGTTAAACAACACAACCTATTATGTGTTGAAGTTCAGTCTTCACCTCATTACTAATGGAAACAGCTGTCCAAAATACACTTTTGAAAGGACCACAGCGATATAATCTTGTAAATACGAACACTTTATTGACAAAAAACCGGCAAGCACTTTCACCTTGTAAGCTTCCTCAGGCCAAACACATCACAGAGCTTTGACATATATATATATATATATACTTTAGGTCTGTGTGACATCACTTCCCTTGTGCTTGACTCACATTCAAATATTTAAAGTAATGCTAACTATATAAAAAATGTGTATAAAATGCAGAGTATAATGTTGGTTGACTATGATCAGCTCAACATATACTACTTAAAATCAATTGTATAATAATAATAAATAAAAATATTAAATATAAAAATATAAATATGAATGTCATACTTTTATTCTAAATTTGAACACTCTCTGCTATGCTAAGATGGATTATTTAAGATGACATCAAGTAAGCGTTTTATAAAAATAAAACCATATAAAACAAAATAAAAGCCTACTGTTAAACTTGTACCAAGTAGGAGTAGCTGTGCCAAGCAAACAATCTCAAGCTTATAAAACCAAACAATGTTAATGGATAGATGACTAAAATACTTCTCTAGGCATAACATGTTGGTACAAACCCTGCACTCAGTTGCATTTTAAGAAATATAAAGCTTAAAAAATATCAGGACTAACATTAAACACTTCAGTCGAACATGTGTTAAATACCCAAGTTCAATTAAAGGCACTTCAGTTGAGCATATATTAGATACCCAGATACAAGTGATTGCACTTAATTGTGCTTCTGATGAGAAAAACAAATATAGTTTGCTGGAAATAGCTTATCAAAGCAATGCCTAGATTCTAGGTTATATCTCAAAATTAAAGTGCTACAGCTTTCTTTAAAACTAATATAGCCGCATTAATCGCTTTTATGTTAGATGCACAAATTCAAGTAAGAGTATACACATATAATTCAAAATGTCATACAAATATCTAAAGACTAAATTGCAGACATGACCAGCTAATCTCTGTTGAACATATATTATATGGTAAATAATGTAGGTTCGCTGAATCAACATAAAATGAACCTTGTAACCTCAGCGTCGATATGATTAGAGCAAGTGCAAAATATGAGGTGTTGTGTCTTTTGTTGTTAATAACAAGACACAACTTCAAGATTACATTTTCCATGCACAACAGCCCTACTGTTATTGAGGCTAGCTTTTTAACATCAACCAGCGTCTAATTACATCCCCAATTTCAAGTATAGACTTTTAAATATACTTTTAAGCATTTTGAAAAGCTAAAAGACAAACGTAAATGGTTACTCACATTCTAGTACATTTTATATTATGAAAGATATAAAGCCATATGATCTGTATAAGCTGCTTAACTCATCTAGTACCATTTACTACTTCCTAAGGTCTTTGCCTTTCAGTATTGGTTTAATAGGGATCCTGTCATTTAAGCCAGGTTCATGATCAGCTCTTAGTCTAATGATCCACTTAGTTTCATTTTGTTCTGTTCTGTTGCAAATATCCCCCCTTCTAATGGTGGGATGATTAACTTGCATGACTAGAAATTTAAATTTGTGATCTGGTGATGTATCAATAACATGTCTAGATAGTGCATTTTTATCATACTTTATCCTGATATTATACATATGTTCTCTGATTCTGTCTCTTAGCCGCCTGTCAGTCTTGCGCACATAAAATGCTGGGCAGGAACTGCAGGTGGCAAGATATACTACATGCTGAGTGTTACAATTAGCTACTGGATAAAACTTAAAACACTGTAATGTAAGGAGCTGTATGAACATTGCTTTACTGTCTATTAAATCACAATAGTTACATTTCCTGCAAGGTTGAGTACTGCCTACCTTGGTATTTGATTTAGTAATATGCTCTGTTCTAGAAGAACTACATAACATCTTGTGTAAATTAAGTTTGTTCTTGTATATGAAGCTAGGGGCTTTGCCTACAAATTCACTAATTCTAGGATCAACTTTCAGTATATCCCAATACTTAGAATAAGCTCTTTTTATGTCGTATACATCTTGTGTGTAATGGTTACAGATTTTCATCTTTTCATCATATATAGTTTTACTATTAGATGCATCATACATTTCATATGAACTAGATGCAAAATAAGGTGAAGCACTATCTTTCCTTAAACCATCTACTTCTAAAAATTTTGGACTAATTTCTGATGGTGTGTATGCCCTGTTAAGTAATTGTTGTTTGAGGTTATGTAACTCTGACTTATATCCTGTTTCTGTTAAATTTAATCGAGAAACTCTCATTGCTTGTCCCTTAATGACGTTCTTAAACACAAAGCTAGGGTGCATACTAGATCTATGCAATAATGAGTTTCTGTAACAGGCTTTTCTGAAAACACCAGTATTCAAGAGACCACTAGGCATCCTCTCTACATACACATCTAAGTAAGAGACCAGTTGTTCAGAAGCTGTCATAGTAAATTTAAGATAACTGGTGGTTAGATTAGTTTCTTCTAGAAATTTGTGCAAGTCACGTTCATCAGACTTCCAAATCAAAAAGAGATCATCTACAAAACGTACATAAAAACTGACATTTTGTTTATAGTGTCAAGTGTGAATAAGTGTACATTTTCCCAGTCAGCCATAACTAGGTTGGCGTAGCTATTGGCACATGAAGTGCCCATAGCTACGCCATCATTCTGAATATAGATCTGGCTGTTGAAAGAAAAAATGTTATTGGTCAAAACAACTATCATAAGCTCACATAAAGTGTCTACATGGTATTCAGTTATGGTCTGGTCTGCTATTAGACGTCGCCGAATGCTATCTATGCCTTCTTGATTAGTGATGGTTGTGAATAGAGACTCAACATCTAATGAAGCTAACCAGAATCTATCATCTACTGTTATGTCTTTCATTGCATCATATAACATCACAAGGAATTGCTTAGTGTCTTTGAGTATATACGTATACTTACTCACAATAGGTCTTAATTTAGATTCCAAATAGATGGATAACGGTTCAGTTATCCAACCTCTCCCGGCAACTATAGGACTCATGGGAGGTTTATCTGGATGCTTGTGTATTTTTGGGATGCCTTGTATGCAAGGGATGGTAGGTTCATCAACTTGACAGTATTTATATAGATCACTATTAATTCTACCTGTACCGTGATTATTTGACAGAAATATAGAAACTCTATTAATTATCTGATCAACATGTTTGATGCCAATCGGTCTATAAAAATTAGCATCACTGAGCATATCAGTCATACTAGAGATATATCTCTCTGTATCCATTATAACAATGGGGCCTCCTTTATCAGCAGGTCTTATCACAATACTATCATAATTTTTCAATGTTCTCAAAGCTGTTCTTAAATTAGAGTGTAAATTGCCATACCATCTCTTATCTCTGTTCCTTCTATCTATTTCATACAGTTCTTGTTCAACTAATTTTGAATATGCATCTATTAGCGGATGTAAGTTTGGTATATATGTGCTCGGTTTTCTAAGAGTGCATGCTCCATCTATAGACTGGTGATTACCGTAGTCAAGCGTAATTGAATGTTCCTAGTATATAGTTTAAGGTCTATTACTGAATCTGTAATATCACTTTTGACTGATGGTATAAAAGAAAGGCCTTTTTCTAATACAAGAGTTTCTTCCTTGGTTAATGATCTACTTGATATATTCCAAATCAATGATTCCCTGTCTTTTCCCACATTTTCTTTAAGGTTGGACCTATGCATTCTTCTTCGGGTAACCTCATTTTTTGCCTCCCCCTGCTCATTGATCGATCTCTTCCTCCTCTCCGAAAATCGGAGATGGGGAAAGGGGCTACTGGATCATTACCACTGACTCCAGTTTTTAATGGTAGAATTTTCTTTCTAACTACATCTTCACTGTTTATGGAGGTGTCGTGATCAAGTTTGCATGCTACTGACTGATCCATGAGTTTTAATATAGGGGTCCTAACATTTGTTTCTTCCTCTCTATGTATCTCAACTACTGTAGTAATGTCATTATTTGAACTCTCTGCTACTGCGCATGGTCCTGATATTTGTGCAGGAACATTTCTACCACTTTCAGTTACTTCCCCTTCTTTACTATCTACAGTATAATTTATATTCCTGTTAACAGAACTCCTCATGTTATTCTTACTTCTTGTCGTATCTACCCTTCCTTGTGTCATATTAGTTCTATTGTCTCTAGGCCAAGTTAAGACTTGTCCTTGTTTAAAATCCACTGTATCCCTCCGAATCTTACTTTGTTTTTGTTCCATTAATTTCTTTTCAAACAAATATACATTATCTAACAATTTTTGAAACACTTTCTCCAAATAAAGTTTGGATATGTCTCATAGATATGTTTCTGCTGTTCTCTTAACTTGTCTCTCAAAGTAGCTTCTTCTGGCAAAAACTATTCATTCATTAATTTCATATATCATATGCTAGTGTCAATGTTAATCATTTGCCACTTGTACAAAAGGTCAGGGTACATCGTGCCTGTGGTGGGCATCTTCAAGACGCGTAACCCACTAGGTATGATTTTACGCGCTATGCATACCTCAAAGTGTTGCCTTTGTAACTGCATACGTTTAAGCTTTATAAAGTCAATTTCCATTTGATTAAGCAAAGTAGAGAGTCCACTATAATTGACCTCAGATGGTTCAGAGTTTATGTTGTCACAGGATACTTCATATGCTAGTAGTGGATTATCCTGGCCAGATACACAGTTATCAAATCTCTTTCTTTTAAGGTCTTGCTTCTCTGGATTGTAAGGTAATTCTATGGGTGTATCATTTGGCTCTGCCATGACTAAGCAGCAAATTAACAGAATAAGAATCAGGTAAAAATAGCTGCTATATTTAGTGTCTCGATAATAACAGTAAGGTTTGTTAGTTAAAAAATGGCAAGACACCTTGGCAGAGCAACAGTCACTATTCCTGTTTCAGTTTTTTACTTATAGTTAGTGGAAAGCGAATTGGAATAAATGCCTCAGATAGTTGAAGAAACTCTTGTATTAGAAAAAGGCCTTTCTTTTATACCATCAGTCAAAAGTGATATTACAGATTCAGTAATAGACCTTAAACTATATACTAGGAACATTCAGTTACGCTTAGACTACGGTAATCACCAGTCTATAGATGGAGCATGCACTCTTAGAAAACCAAGCACATATATACCAAACTTACATCCGCTAATAGATGCATATTCGAAATTAGTTGAACAAGAACTGTATGAAATAGATAGAAGGAACAGAGATGAGAGATGGTATGGCAATTTACACTCTAATTTAAGAACAGCTTTGAGAACATTGAAAAATGATGATAGTATTGTGATAAGACCTGCTGATAAAGGAGGCCCCATTGTTATAATGGATACAGAGAGATATATCTCTAGTATGACTGATATGCTCAGTGATGCTAATTTTTATAGACCGATTGGCATCAAACATGTTGATCAGATAATTAATAGAGTTTCTATATTTCTGTCAAATAATCACTGTACATGTAGAATTAATAGTGATCTATATAAATACTGTCAAGTTGATGAACCTACCATCCCTTGCATACAAGGCATCCCAAAAATACACAAGCATCCAGATAAACCTCCCATGAGACCTATAGTTGCCGGGAGGGGATGGATAACTGAACCGTTATCCATCTATTTGGAATCTAAATTAAGACCTATTGTGAGTAAGTATACGTATGTACTCAAAGACACTAAGCAATTCCTTGTGATGTTATATGATGCAATGAAAGACATAACAGTAGATGATAGATTCTGGTTAGTTTCATTAGATGTTGAGTCTCTATTCACAACCATCACTAATCAAGAAGGCATAGATAGCATTCGGCGACGTCTAATACCAGACCACACCATAACTGAATACCATGTAGACACTTTATGTGAGCTTATGAGAGCTGTTTTGACCAATAACATTTTTTCTTTCAACAGCCAGATCTATATTCAGAATGATGGCGTAGCTATGGGCACTTCATGTGCCAATAGCTACGCCAGCCTAGTTATGGCTGACTGGGAAAATGTACACTTATTCACACTTGACAGCTATAAACAAAATGTTAGTTTTTATGTACGTTTTGTAGATGATCTCTTTTTGATTTGGAAGTCTGATGAACGTGACTTGCATGAATTTCTAGAAGAAATTAATCTAACCACCAGTTATCTTAAATTTACTATGATAGCTTCTGAACAACTGGTCTCTTACTTAGATGTGTATATAGAGAGGATGCCTAGTGGTCTCTTGAATACTGGTGTTTTCAGAAAAGCCTGTTACAGAAACTCATTATTGCATAGATCTAGTATGCACCTTAGCTTTGTGTTTAAGAACATCATTAAGGGACAAGCAATGAGAGTTTCTCGATTAAATTTAACAGAAACATGATATAAGTCAGAGTTACATAACCTCAAACAACAATTACTTAACGGGCATACACACCATCAGAAATTAGTCCAAAATTTTTAGAAGTAGATGGTTTAAGGAAAGATAGTGCTTCACCTTATTTTGCATCTAGTTCATATGAAATGTATGATGCATCTAATAGTAAAACTATATATGATGAAAAGATGAAAATCTGTAACCATTACACATAAGATGTATACGACATAAAAAGAGCTTATTCTAAGTATTGGGATATACTGAAAGTTGATCCTAGAATTAGTGAATTTGTAGGTGAAGCCCCTAGCTTCATATACAAGAACAAACTTAATTTACACAAGATGTTATGTAGTTCTTCTAGAACAGAGCATATTACTAAATCAAATACCAAGGTAGGCAGTACTCAACCTTGCAGGAAATGTAACTATTGTGATTTAATAGACAGTAAAGCAATGTTCATACAGCTCCTTACATTACAGTGTTTTAAGTTTTATCCAGTAGCTAATTGTAACACTCAGCATGTTGTATATCTTGCCACCTGCAGTTCCTGCCCAGCATTTTATGTGTGCAAGACTGACAGGTGGCTAAGAGACAGAATCAGAGAACATATGTATAATATCAGGATAAAGTATGATAAAAATGCACTATCTAGACATGTTATTGATACATCACCAGATCACAAATTTAAATTTCTAGTCATGCAAGTTAATCATCCCACCATTAGAAGGGGGGATATTTGCAACAGAACAGAACAAAATGAAACTAAGTGGATCATTAGACTAAGAGCTGATCATGAACCTGGCTTAAATGGCAGGATCCCTATTAAACCAATACTGAAAGGCAAAGACCTTAGGAAGTAGTAAATGGTACTAGATGAGTTAAGCAGCTTATACAGATCATATGGCTTTATATCTTTCATAATATAAAATGTACTAGAATGTGAATAACCATTTACGTTTGTCTTTTAGCTTTTCATAATGCTTAAAAGTATATTTAAAAGTCTATACTTGAAATTGTGGATTTAATTAGAGGCTGGTTGATGTTAAAAAGCTAGCCTCAATAACAATAGGGCTGTTGTGCATGGAAAATGTAATCTTGAAGTTGTGTCTTGTTATTAACAACAAAAGGCACAACACCTCATATTTTGCACTTGCTCTAATCATATCGACGCTGAGGTTACAAGGTTCATTTTATGTTGATTCAGCGAACCTACATTATTTACCATGTAATATATGTTCAACAGAGATTAGCTGGTCATGTCTGCAATTTAGTCTTTAGATATTTGTATGGCATTTTGAATTATATGTGTATACTCTTACTTGAATTTGTGCATCTAACATAAAAGCGATTAATACTGCTATATTAGTTTTAAAGAAAGCTGTATCACTTTAATTTTGAGATATAACCTAGAATCTAGGCATTGCTTTGATAAGCTATTTCCAGCAAACTAAATTTGTTTTTCTCATCAGAAGCCCAATTAAGTGCAATCACTTGTATCTGGGTATCTAATATATGCTCAACTGAAGTGCCTTTATTTGAACTTGGGTATTTAACACATGTTCGACTGAAGTTTTTAATGTTAGTCCTGATATTTTTTAAGCTTTATATTTCTTAAAATGCAACTGAGTGCAGGGTTTGTACTGACATGTTATGCCTAGAGAAGTATTTTAGCCATCTATCCATTAACATTGATTGGTTTTATAAGCTTGAGATTGTTTGCTTGGCACAGCTACTCCTACTTGGTACAAGTTTAACAGTAGGCTTTTATTTTGTTTTATATGGTTTTATTTTTAAAAAACGCTTACTTGATGTCATCTTAAATAATCCATCTTAGCATAGCAGAGAGTGTTCAAATTTAGAATAAAAGTATGACATTCATATTTATATTTTTATATATAATATTTTTTATTTATTATTATTATACAATTGATTTTAAGTAGTATATGTTGAGCTGATCATAGTCGACCAACATTATACTCTGCATTTTATACACATTTTTTATATAGTTAGTGTTGCTTTATATATTTGAATGTGAGTCAAGCACAAGGGAAGTGATGTCACACAGACCTAAAGTATATATATATATGTCAAAGCTCTGTGATGTGTGTGGCCTGAGGAAGCCTACAAGGTGAAAGCTCTTGCCAGTTTTTTGTCAATAAAGTGTTCGTATTTACAAGATTGTATCGCTGTGGTCCTTTCAAAAGTGAATTTTGGACAGCTGTTTCCATTAGTAATGAGGTGAAGACCGAACTTCAACACATAATAGCTTGTGTTGTTTAACTGTGGAATAATTTTCTGTTTGGTGAGGTGAAAACCAACCTGTTACCTCAAAAATGTACTGGGATCTAAACAGCCGGTGTGTTTCGCTGACTATTTTACAGTAAACTGTTTGCAGAAGGCGTGAAACTCTAACAGCTGCTCTCTTTACAGACAGTTATTGTCCAACACAAACTTGCTTTTGGCTATCAATTTGGATGGTTACCATCAATTATCAGAGGCGTTTATTCCAATTCGCTTTCCACTAACTGTAAGTAAAAAACTGAAACAGGAATAGTGACTGTTGCTCTGCCAAGGTGTCTTGCCATTTTTTAACTAACAAACCTTACTGTTATCGAGACACTAAATATAGCAGCTATTTTTTACCTGATACTCCTGATTGTGTCATCATTCTTTGAAATATTTGGGACTTACCTTAACAAAAAAATCCTAATCTTTTCCCAAGAGAGACATGGAGATTAATTAAAGGGAAGATATCAAGAATCATAAATAGATGGAAAGTTATTCTTATTGATTTGGGGCAAAAAATATAAACAGTGAAAGTGTTTACAGTCCCTCAGGTACTGTACACAGCTTAAACATTAATAGCTGATCGGGGAAAGGATATTGTATATTTCTGAGAATAGAGTTAGTGAAGGTTTTATCAGGGGATAAACATCCTTAAGTGAAGTGTCAGGAACATCTCCTCTCAGTAGTGGATGGGGATCTGGTTCTCCCAGAGTTATAGGAGTACTATAATGCTGCCTGCCTAGTTGAAAATTGTCATAGACTTACAGAACCCATAGTATGAGGCAACATGGATGTGGATGCTGTAACATTAAGGGAGAGCTAGATGTTACTCAATAATAAATATTTAGTCACAAGCAATAGCGAAAAGTGATAATATCTGCCAACTCTCTCTCTATTGCCCATCTCAACATACGAAGCATTTGTAACAAAACTTCTCAAGTTCATTCCCTTCTAGACACCCACCAATTTGATATTTTATGCTTGACTGAAACATGGCTTAAACCCACCATCAAAGACAATGAAATCACCCCTCCCGGGTATAACATCATTAGACTAGATCGTACAACTAAAAAGGGTGGAGGGGTTGTTATTCTCCATAAAACACATATGCATATTAGCATTATAGACCAGACTTTCAGCCTTAACAACAATGCTGAAATTATCAGCTCTAAACTTCAAATCAACAGTACTAAAGCCTTAAATATCATATGTATTTACCTTCCCCCAGGGAATAACATTAACATACTTGAATGCATCCTTAGCTCACTTTCCATATATCTCCCTCAAGAAACACTAGTCCTAGGTGACTTCAACATAGACTGGTTTTCCTGTAATAGTACAAATCCTACCTCCCACATAAACCTCTATGGCTTTACACAACTTATAAACAGTGCTACCAGAACTAATAATACCAACAATAAGGAAACCATCTTAGACTGGATTCTTACAAACACTCCTCAACAAACCTACCAATCAGGTACTCTCCCTGATGATCTCAGTGACCACTCACTTACTTTTATCATTAGGCATAAAACCAACCTAGTATTACCTACCACATACAGGACACTACGTTCAAAAAAACATTTTAACCCTGAAGAATTTCTAGCTGTATTACTACAATGTAATTGGTCCCCACTAAAATATCTCCCTCTTAATGAAGCAGTTGAATATTTCAATTCCACATTCTTATCAATCCTAGCTCTTCATGCCCCAAGTTGCATTATTAGAACCAAAACTAAAGCAGCACCATGGCTGACCAATAATACTAGGCAAAAAATATCCCTCAGAAACAAATCTTGGGCTAAATGGCGTACAACTAAGACTCTTACTGACCACCAAAACTTCAAAGAGCTTAGAAACAGTACAAAAAAAGCCATCCTACTAGACAAAAAGAACTATTATCTTCCATTACAACACACCTCAAAAAAAGAACCTAAAAAATTCTGGACCAGTATTAATCATCTCTTATCCCCAAGCCAATCTATCACACCCAACCCCCAAGGCTGTGACCCAAAGAATCCCGCACAAACAGCCAACGACTTTAATTCATTCTTCACTAATACTATCCAATCTCTTGCCAGTCACCTATCTCCTGACACCTCTAAGCTTCTCTTACCTACTCCAAGCCTACCTCCTTCCTTTCACTTACAACCTGTATCTACCTCCTATATCTTATCACTGCTCCAAAAACTCAAACCTATCTCTCCTTCTGCAGACAAACTTCCTGCAGAATTCTTACAAATAGGTGCCAAAGCTATTGCCTATCCCATTTCTATTCTGATTAATAGATCCTTAAAGGAAGGTATTTTCCCCTCTATATGGAAGATATCACACATCATCCCACTTCACAAAGGAGGTAAATCAAATGACTTCTCTAACTTTCATCCCATAGCACTCCTATCACCTATAGCTAAAATCACAGAAAAATGTATCCATAAGCAAATTCTAAGCCACCTTCTGCATAACAACCTACTTGCAAACTGTCAACATGGATTTAGACCTTCCCACAGTACTACCACAGCCCTACTCACCTTTACCAACTCTATCAACTATAACCGTAACAATAACAAATTATCATCCTCTATCTTTGTTGACTTATCTAAAGCCTTCGACATGGTAAACCATAAACTTTTTCTGCACATACTAAAATCTTTCTCACTTGATCCCCCTTCCTTAACTTGGTGTACATCTTACCTAGAAAACCGCCAACAGGCTGTTCTCTGGAAAAATGCACTATCCAATCTACTCCCCACATCTCTAGGTGTACCTCAAGGCTCTGTCTTGGGCCCCCTTCTATTTTCCATCTTTATTAATGACCTTCAATTAGCTATCCCATATACCACCTGTATACAATATGCAGATGATTCTACTATTATCTGTACCGCTAAATCACAAACTGAACTACACTCTATCACTCAAAAGGCTTTTAACACTGTTGAACAGTGGTTCTCTGATCGTTGTCTACTCCTTAACCCCAAGAAAACTAAATTACTCTTGTTCTCACCTACTCATAGATCTGCCCCACTAAACTTTACTCTCTCTTCCATTGATTGCACTCTCATCTCTCCTGAAACAACAACTAAACTATTAGGCATAACCATTGACAACAATCTCAGCTTTGAAACTCACATCAATAGCACAATAAAATTAGTTAATAAAAAAATTGGATCCCTTTATAGAATCAAACCCTTCCTTTCACCTGAAGCAAGGACCACCTTAGCCAGATCACACCTTATCTCTACACTACTATATGTCTCCCCCATATACACTAATCTCTCCAAAAACAACCTTAAGAAATTAGGAACTTCCTACCATAATATTGCTCGATTTGCAACTGGATCCTCATTTAAAACCCATCACTGCCTGAACCTAAGAAAACTAGGCTGGTTGGAACTTCAGAACCAACTCACACTTCAGCAGCCCTTAATAGCTCACAAAAGCCTTTACCAACAAACTAAAACACCTGTACTCTCTAGCCTCATTTCACCTTACAATAACCTGAAACATCTACGTTCTTCCAACAAACTAATGATTAATACAACCAAACCCAATAACTTTGCAGGAGATTGTCTTTTTTCCAACTCAGTCGGCAAAATGTGGAACAAATTACCCTCTGTAATCCTGTCTTTGTCCTCCCTTCCACTTTTCAAAAAGCAGCTGAAAACTCATCTCAATAATCACTGGCTTTGCTCCTGTACCAACCCAGATTAACTTCCTTTTTACCTCCCTGTCCTCTCTACCTCCTAAATTCCTGCAATCTCTGCTCCTTATAGCCTTGTTAGCTCTCCCTTAATAACATGCACACAGTCTGATGTAATACTCAAAAAAAAAAAAAAAAAAATCAATGTTTTCTTTCTTAACACATTTGCCTATTTTACTTTGTATTTACCATGTGTATTAATTAGCCCTCATTTTACGCATTACTATTTGTATTGTCTGTCTTCATATAATGTGTTTAATTACTGGAGCTTTTCTCCCCGGGCCTCTACTGAAAATGGACATATATCCAGCTAGACTAGCCCGGTCAACAAATGTAAAGTAAAATAAATAAAATAAAATAAATAAATATGAATAAAGTATTCAGAACGATGATGGCTACATTAAGAGTGAAAGACTAAACAATATGGAAATTTAAAGTACAACTTTTTTGATCAAACCACTGCAAATATGGGAATAAATATAGATACTTTAAAGAGATGATGTGAAAGTATTTTTGTGAGCAACTTAGAGAGGGAAAAGGAGAAAGGAACTAGCTGACTTATGTCATAAACTGTAGTTAGGAACACAAGACATTATGATTTATAGAGGATTGTTAAAGACATTAAAGGAATCTGATACTGAGATCAACAAGAAGAAATATTGAAAAGCCTGATTTGGTTATGATGTTGATTGAATCAAGAACTATAGAGCCTAATATTAAATACACACTGAGTAAAATATATAGAATTTTAATACAAAATAAGTGGCAGAAGAAAACTTGTCAGATACAAAGCTGGAGCCCATTTATAGAGAGATCACAGGAAGAGCAGGAATGGAAAGAAATTTACTCAGCACCGAGGTATGCTAATAAATATAGGAGATTTATAATATTTGCATGGAAGTGCCTCTGCATACACTTCTATACTCCAGAAAGACTTAGCAGAATATTCCAGACTCCAGTCAGGAACATTGGAAATGTGAAGAGGGAGCTCTGGGAGACTGGAAACACATCATTTGTGTGTTCTAAACTAGATAAATTTAGGTAAGAACTACCTAAGCTAATTCAAAGAATAACAAATAAAAGATTCATTTTTAGAATATAAGCTATTTTTTTTAAGTTGGGTAGAGGGGAAATGAGATAAATAATCATAAAGAGCCTTAGTGGTGTACTTCAGCAATGTTATTTTAATTATCAGGTCCACCACCAGAAGATAACTACATTTTATGGAACTTGACTGCTTAACTATGTTAATAAGTTGAATATTTTCATTATAATTACTTATGTGCACATCCTAAAATTATACAATAGAGTTGACAACAGGAAAAATAGGCATTCCTAAAAAGTGAACCTACAAACCATTGTAAGAATCATAAACTAGTAAATGGACTTCCAACTATATGCAAGTTATATACTGAATTGTTGCAGGAAGAGATTACAGTCATTTAGGGAAAAAAAAAATGATAACAACTGAACAGAAAAGCAAGGATAGAAAATCATTTGGAATAATGGATCATCTATTATTAAACAAAGTAATAATGGCGCTCTGAAAAATGGACAAATTACAAAATCATTTGTCAGAGTTCCACATTCATGGATTATGGAATGCTTATGTATGTATAAAATAAACAACACATTGATAAGTTGTACCACTTTATAAATGAGTCATGATAAAGGACAAATTACTATCCCAGGGATAAAATTCCACAATGGTATATGGCATGATGATTTTATTTCACACTTATTTTGCCCTTAGGCTATGGTTACATGTCAACATCCTTAACAAATGACATTTCAAATGCTTTTTGTTGAAAGGTTAAACCTGTAAAACTGATCAGACAAGCAACTAAAATTACAGTTACAAGTGGTTACAACTTTTTTGGATGCTAAAAAAATGTCATTTGGTATTGACAAATGTGAAAAAGCAACATTAATAGCTACAAAACTATATGTCAACTTCAGAGAGAAGTGTGATATAAAATAACATGAAGAAAGTCTGGGACTAGAAGAAGGGTCAGCAATACAGAATGGCCAAAAGAGAAAAGTGTTTTAAAAAAAAGTATTTTGGAAGACTAAAACTACTATTGAAAACTGCCTTGATATCTAGGAGTAAAGCTCAACCTACAAATCATCTTGCT
Organism: Protopterus annectens; assembly: GCF_019279795.1. Lineage (NCBI taxonomy): Eukaryota > Metazoa > Chordata > Ceratodontiformes > Protopteridae > Protopterus > Protopterus annectens. The sequence goes on along the minus strand of NC_056735.1, from coordinate 1,757,883,246 downwards.
CTTCCTGTTCTAATTCACAACTGTGAAATCGACTGCCTGAAACCATCAGTTCTAAACTTAATAAAAGTTCTAAATCACAAAGAAAACAAGTCTAAGGTGATTAACAGACATATTTCAGAATGGATGTGCAATGCAAATCAAAGTTGAAGTAAACAAAAAAGCAGGTGGCTAGAGAAAGTACCAAAAAATGCAAAGAAGGCAAGGAAAAGTATAAAAAACTGCTGAAACAGCCACACGTTGGCCAGAATTTGGTGCATAAATATCCAAGGAGAGAGAAATTTAAACCAAAAAGATGACAGGGTAATAGTGGTAGTTCAAAACAGAGGCTAAACTTTGCTTTAAAAATTCTATAATAAAAGTAGGAGATAGACAAATCTTAAGTTCTTTTTTCACACTTCCAAAAGGTGGAACTTGACATTAAAACAAAATACCTCATCACCTCACATTAATCTGTGCAGAGTCTAATCATATGTCCTCTTACCAAACTTCTCTTATGTCACATTGGATGGAAACTAGAGAAGTATAGATTACTGCTGAAAAAAAATCATTTTTGATAAATGGTGGATGCAAATCTCCCTTCTGTTAAATTCTTGGAAACATATACATCCAGATAATTAAAGCTATTGTTTCACATGAGAAATTAAACAGTTCCCCTGTACTGTTTATATACCTGAAGAATTTTTGAAATATTTCCAGTGTCAGACTATAAAATAAAATTGTCCCGTTCCACTTTAATAAAAGACAAAAATGCCAAAAGACCTTTGATGACCATTATTTTTTTTTCAAAACAGGTTTATTGTTTTAACATATAAGAGAAATATCATAACAATTTTATACAAGTAATTAAAAATAGGTATTATTAAAATATTCAACAAAACAACTAAAGTATTTACAAAGACATCCATTACAATCAGATCAATTAATTAAACTAAAATACCATGCTATTGAAATTTGATGACCATTATTGAGTTCACAACATTCAAATTTCATCATGTCATAACTTTATTATTCAATAACTTAACTTCATTTATAGATTATCAAACACCCTTTAACCATCCATCAGGGCAGCGTACCACCACTCACCCCTCCTGAATAAGCAGTGTCCTTTATCTGCTCACTTATTCATACCACCAGACAGTGTCCAACTGCTCACCTTTACTCAATCCTCACTTCATCCAAACCATCAGGTGCAAGCCATGTCCAACTACTCATGTTCACCATTCCAAAGTCCTTAAACAAAATACAAACAAGAGGGGGAACAGAAGAGGAACAAGCCTGCTCCTCTTCTTCACCCAAGAACCCCTAATGAACTAACATAAAATGCCACAGCCAAAAATCTGGGAGAGGCAGGTGGGTAACAAGATCACGCCAAAAGTTGCTCCTAGACCAACTGCCAATACTCAAAATTACCCTAAGTCTCACCCCACACTTGCTTCACTTCCTCCCTCCATCCTTAAACAAATTAACCCTTCCTTAACCACATCTAAATCTACCCAACTTATCCATCTCTATCTCCTTCCAACCCCAACCCCTCCTTATCTGCTCCACTATCCTCCACTAAAGATGTCCCGTGACAATTATGTTTGCTCCCAAACCTTATTTGTCCTGTTCTACTTTAATAAAAGACAAAAATGCTAAAAGACCTTTGATGACCTTTATTGAGTTCACAACATACACATTTCGTCATGACATAACTTTATTATTCAATAAATTCATTTCTTTTATAGATTGTCAAACATCCTTTAACCATCCATCAGAGCAGTGTACCACCATTAACCCCCCTGAATAAGAAGTGTCCTCCATCGGTTCACTTATTCATACCTTCAGGCAGCATTTAACCACTAACCTTTACCCAATCCTCACCTCATCCAAACCATCAGGTTTAAGGCTCATCCAACCACCTACTTTCACCATTCTAAAGTCCTTAAATGCACACAAGAGGGGGGACAGAAGAGGGATAAGTCTGCCCCTCTTCTCCACCCATCAGCCTGACCCAGACTGTTCCCCACACTAACACCAGCTTTTAATCAATTCCTCCAAAAACAAACCCAAATTCAAATTAAACAAGTCTTCACCAAAATTATTAAGATGGACCCCATCATCTCTGAACCACATAGGATCCCTGTCTGCAAACTCCTTATGCCGTATCGCCTGCATTCCCATTGCCCCCAACTGCCTTGCCAACCCAAAATTCACAAATAGCATTGCCCATTCTACTGCAGAGAACTTCCTAGCATTTATCCAGGATAAATGAGGTATAATCTCAGACCACACATTGTACATACTTAGATACCTCTTTCTTAAGACAAACAGATCCTCCCTTATCTAGACAATCAATTGGCACTTTGGCATTATACCCAAGTCATTACCTGCCTAGTGCACCAATAAGACTTGAGGAAGCCCCATCTAAAACTGAATCACTGTAAATTTCTTCAAAAGCTGGTTCCACCTGAGTACTCTAATGCCATGCCATGTCACTCTCCACCCAAACCGGTGCAAGCCCAAATTGGAACCATTACACCAAAAGTGTGCTCCTAGACCAACTGCCAATACTCAAAATTACCCTAAGTCCCACCCCACACTTACCTCACTTCCACCCTCCATCCTTAAACAGATTAACCCTTTCTTAACCACACCTAAATCTACCCAACTTATCCCTGTCTATCTCATTCCAACCCCAACCATCCCTTACCTGATCCACTATCTTTCACTAAAGATGTCCTATGACAAGTATATTTGCTCCCAAACCACACATATCATTCAGAAATCTGAAGTAAAGCTGGATTTGTGACCAATATTCACTCTTACAAATGTATTTTGTCTCCCAAACCTGAAGAGGTCCCCAAAGTCACACCTTTGGTTTGCTGAAATACTTCTCTCTGAAAGTAAGCAAAATTGATTTTAGCAGCATATCCATGCTTTGCACAGTAATGGTAATATCAGAGTGGGATAGAGCATGCAGGATAACTAAAAACAAGTCCATAATATCTATAGTTAGCAACCAAACCTGATTATCAGGGGTCACAGATCTGTAAAATGTCCCATGAATCTTTCAACACATGTGACTTGTCCAAAAAAAAGTTTTTCAACTTATTGTTTACTAGCTTGGTAAGGGGTTGTGTTTTAGCCCAAAGAGAACAAGTTGATCTAAATGGGAGATTAAACTTGATGTTTGTGGGTATTGTTTATCCAATAAATACCAGGAATAACATGGTTTCTGACTATTAGAAAGTTAAAAAGGTCAGAACATAACTGAAATTCCAGGTTTAGTTATTGTAGCCAATGCTCAGTCTTACTATAGGACAGATTGGTTTGATTTCTTGATACTTGCCTGTAAAAAGAATCATTGCTGAGGTAGCCTAACATTTTGCCAGAGTAGTTGTGACTGCTCATCATAACCACCCCTCAACCATTATCAATCCTCATAATTCTATTGGAACTCTTGTTGGTAAAGTTCTTCCATTGTCATGGCAAAAGAGTTCCATCTACTTGCACACTCCAGCTCATGTAAATCTTGTTCACAAATTTTCTCAAATACATAAAGATGTTTAATCAAATACAATTACATATATAATGCAGAATGAAACATTTTAAGGTATAGGTACATTGCTGGCATTGAGGAAAATGCTTTTGGTAAACAACAAATATTGAAGTAGTACTAATTTAATGAACTTTATTTTTATCTTGACTTTAGAATTGTGTGCATTCCCACTAAGGTATTATAAATTCTAAACATTTGGAGAAATGAAAAAGAAAATGAAATAAAAAGGCATATATGCTATATACTAGAAACTGAGAAAAATGAAGAATAGGTAGGAATGGTAGTCTGATAGAATACTATAATATGAAAAAAATGCAGAAGCGGTAAGGATAGTGGTCTGATAGTTGTCATGTTCTAGAACATTTTATAACAGTTTTTGTTTTCTCCTTTTCCCTCTTTCTGACAGCCATCCTAGCACTCTACATCATTTGCTGTGTCTACTGGCTCCTCAGTGTACCCCAAGACCAATGCTTGAATTTACATTGGGACAACAAAGGATTTTAAGGACATACTGTGAGGAAACAGTGTTGTCATACATCAAGTTGGGGGTGGATTTTTTTATTTTTGACGTACCCTGTTTTGTCACAGCCCCTTCCCTTGTGCAGACCAGTGGTATGTCAAGGGGCAGGCATGCAATGCAGATATGCTGTGTATCACCCTGCCTCCACAACAGCTCGGCCAGTTCTCTACTCTTTCCCCTTTTTAGACCATGCATCCAATTGCACTGTCCCCAGCCTCCACTAGGAGGCATCAAAGGAGACACCCACAGGAGACCCCCCTGTCTGCTACTCTGTCAATCACCTAAGCAGCTAACTGAACCTGGGTCAGCTGGGCTGTTGTCAGGCTTTATCCCTTTATGCCACCAGAGTGGGTAAATATATTATGAATTGGAGTATCTAAAGCCCAATTCTTTGGGAGTAATTTAATACCTTGTGTTTGGTTAAGAGACAGGTTTGCTTTGTGGGACATGAATGTTTAGCTCTGAGTTGTGATATGTGGCTTATATGTTCATAGGTTCATAGGTAGGTACTAGACTATCTGCCTGAAGGCATTTATAAGTCTAGCTGGAATGTACTGGCTTTCGCTGCCCCCTTAGATTAGTTCCCTGTGCCTCTGTCCAGTGGAGCCATTGAAGTGATCCCCAGGGTAAACTTTCTGTTTCCCATCCACTCATCATGGTTTATCTTGAAGAGTGTTAGCGAGGAGCTATGCCTAATGTAGACTGGAATCTTGTTCCAGAGCATGGGAAGTCTCTGGGACAGCAATCTATCCCTCCAGCACGTCCTATTTATTGTTGTGGTGAGGTTTAGATCCCTAGAGAGTGTGGCTCAAGAGGATATGGTTTTCTTTAGGTGGAGCATGTCCATCAACTCTGAGTTGGACATGGCATTGTATGTCAGGCATAGATCACCTCTGAGTAGGCGGTATGCAACCGAGTACAGCTGGAGTTTCTTCAGTCGAGCTGCATAGGGCATCTGTTTGAGGCCAGTGATCCTCTTGGTGAGGTACTTCTGTGGTCTTTCCAGCTGTTGCAGGTGTCTTGTAAGGTACATCCTAAATGGGGCATTGTACTCTATGATGGGTCTGATGAGTGATGCGTAGAGGGGCACAATGACCTCTTTTGATCTGGATGCAAACCCTTTTGTGATTAGGTGGGCCACATAGAAGGATTTGCTAACCACTTTGGCAATGTGATTATCAATGGAGAGATTGCTATCTACTTGGGTCCCCAGATCCATTATTACGTCTTATGTATTTAGGGGGCTACCACCTATGTGGTAGTTTGTGGGTACTTTGTTTTTTCCAAAGGGGATGACTATGCATTTTTTGGCATTTAGCTTGAGGTCATGGTTTTGACACCAAGTATCTGTCTCAGTGAGACCCTTTTGGAGGATGTCTGTGTCAGCCGGAGAGTCAATTATAGCTCCTAGTTTGCAGTCGTCTGTGAACTTGGTCAGCCATAGACCTCCTGTGCTTGCCTGTACCTCCGAGAAGTATATGCTGAACAGGAGGGGTTCTAGGACTGAGCCCTGGGGAATGCCACTTGTAACCAGTTTAGAGTCAGACTTAGCTCCCGCAACTCTTACCATGTGGGTTTTATCCATGAGCCAGTTGGCAACCCATCTTGTGACGTAGGGGTTTATGTTCAGGCTGGTGAGCTTGTCTATAATACCAGAATGGGGAATGATGTTGAAGGCCTTTCCGAGGTCTAGATAGGCTGTGTGGACCACTTTTCCCTCATCTATAGCCTTGGTAACTGTCTCAAAGAAGTCCACCAGGTTTAGGAGGCATGGTCTACCCTTAACAAAGCTGAACTGGGTTAGGTCCAGTGTTTGAGGGTTCCTAATGTCTCTGTTAATGAGATCCATGATGATGCACTCCATAGCCTTGCAGACCAAGCTAGTCGTACTTATAGGGTGATAGTTCCTGGGGTCTGTTGTGGCTCCACCTTTGTGGAGTGGAATAAACATTGCTGTGCGCCACTCTATGGGAACGTAGCCTGTGGAGAGGCTGAGTGTGAACAGAGTGTTTAGGTGAGGGGTTAGTTCATCTTTGAGCTTGTGTAGGATGCAGCCTGGGATACCATCTGGTCCCATTGATGCTGTGATTTTGGCTTTAAAGAGGGCTGTTTTAACCTGAGTGTCTGTGATTTCAGGGTCACTACGTTCTTCTGGTATGGTTATGGGCCCTTTTGGGGGTGAGAGGGGGGTGAAGTTTGCACTGAACCTGTCTGCCAGGATGTTGGTGATATCAGCTGGTTCAGTGTATTTTGTGCCATTCTGCACTAACTCCAAGCAGATCTGAAAATTGCCACTTAGATTATTGACATAGCTAAAGAATGCCTTGTGGTTATCCTTAGAGTCCTTGGCAATTTTTCTTTTGAAGTTAGCCTTGGATGATTTTATGAGGGATCGTTGTTTCTTGCTGATACTGATCAGGGATGTCTTCCCTTCTTGGGATTTTACTCTTTTCTGTACTAGTTTCCTCCTTCTATTGTATAGCTTGTTTATGGCAGGGGTCCACCAGACTGGTTTCCTTTTCTTGGAGGAGTGAGTCTTGGTTTTGCTTGGGACAGCATGATCCATGCATTCTTGTAGGTGCCTGTAAAGTGCATTAGTAAAGGATTTTGCAGCTTGGGCAGCGTTATCCTTTAGCATAGGGGCTTTGAAACTTTCCACCTCGGTCTTAAGTAACATGAAGTTTGCTTTTGAAAAATTTTTCACGGTGGTTTCTTTGACCAGGGGTGGGGGCGGAATGTGGATATCCAGAGTGATTAGTTTATGGTCAGATCTAAATGGCGAGGGGTTGACCTCTGGTGTGGAACACCAGTCGCCCATGTTGGTGATGACCAGGTCCAATATGTTGTCACCTCTGGTGGGGGTGTTGACCAGTTGATCCAGGGCATTTGAGTTTATAAATTCTAGGAAATGTTGGGCAGGGGAGTTAGTACTTGAGTAATTCTCCCAGTTAATGTTTGGGTAATTGAAATCACCCAATATCAGGGTGTTTGGTAGGACCTTTATGTTTCCCAGTGTTTCTAGATATACCGAATGGGGGTCCTGGGACATGGTGGGTGATCTGTAGCAAGCCACAATTTGAATTGCAGTTTTGCCCATTGTTAGTTGCACGTGGATGATTTCTGAAGCATCGTGCTGTGCCACTAACCTGGAGGTGTGGGTATCCTTGATGAATATAGATGCACCCCCGCCTTTTGTATTTTGGTCCGGGTTTTGGGGCCGAAATGTATGGTATGAGTTGTAGCCCTGTAGTCTTTGGCAGTAGGAGCAGAGGTTTGTCTGTGTACATGAGGCAGTTGTAACATTGCCTCATTTATTTGTTTCTTGGTAGTGTTACATTTAACTTTAAAACATTTTCCAGTTCTTTGCTACATATAAAAAGTATGATGAATAGCCATGGAGACATGGCAGAGATTTTTGTGTTAGATTCCAATTTTGGAATTTGTCTTTCTGGGATATATCATTATAACATGCCATTTGTATCAAGTTTATCTGTTATTTTGAAAGGATATTGTGCACCACCATAAACTGAAAAAAAATGTATATGCTGTAGTTCTTGCCAGTCTATTTTATTTAAGGCAATGCAGCAGTGGCTTCTGCTTTGTTGATTTGTTACAAATTCTTCTACTTTATTATAGCTTTGTTTTAGCTTTTCAGGTAGCTTGATTTGGATATTGTTTGTAGCTGAAGATACATACTGTAAGGTAGTATTAGATGAGTGTATGGAGTTGGTAAGCAAGTATATTCTGATACCTAGGGTTTGAGTCTATAGAGTATCAGTTTGATTTAGTAGCAATTTAGTTGATATGATGGCCAAATTTAGGTTGTGATCTATGATAACTCTTAATAGCTTGGTTAGGGATATCCTCTGCAGGTGTATTGTCCCAATTTATTTTCTCTAAGTGTTTTGGGTTTCTAATACCATGAGATGATTGGGTCCCATTTCTAAGTCAGGGTATGATTTAAATTCATGAAGTTAGTATTGTTTCAAGTCTTTGATATTAGCCAAGAGTACTCTTCTCAGCGTTCCCAATGCACCTAGAATTGCCTTCTTGTGGAGTTCATATTAGGTTTCATGCACTGATGGCATGTTTTAAGTTTAACTATGAATTATTTTTTTATTAGAAACTCCTAATACTATTGGAATTGTTTGGATATCTTTGTATCACATTGCTCTCATTTCTGCTTGCAAATCCTGGTACTTTCTGATTTTATGTAATATTTTGTGGTTCTTGTTTCTAATACTTCTCAGCTACTTCGATACTGTGGTGTTTGCACAATCCCCTATGCAATAATCTCACCACATTATTGTATCTTTCAGTGTACAGATCCTCAGCCATAAGTATATTACACTCATTAAGATATTTAACTGTTTACACTTCTGTTTTACAGAACCTACATTTGTCTGTTTCTCCTACTTGTTCTATAGACTTTGCAAAGCAATGTGTACATAGTCCATTAACTTGAGCAGGTCACCTTTTATCTTATGGTTTCAATTCACGTGTCTTTAGCCGTTTCTACATCAGCTATTGGTCAACATGATATTGTTCCAGAAGACAGAGGAAGGGGAAGTATACTTGCTACTTTATTTGTGGACTTTGCTGTCTGATTTTTTTTTGACTTCTGGTTTGATTTCCATTCTTGCTTTGTTCTGAAATACTTCTGCTAAACTAAGAAAAGGCATCATCTTAGACATCTGTTCCTCATACTTTAGAATGTCTGATATGTTTGCATCTGATGAGGTCAACAAATATGTTCAGTTAACTAATTTTAATCTCTTTTAAGTTTTTTGCTTAGCAGCTGGAGTAAAGATAATTAGCTTTTTTCATTTAATAAAACAAACTTGACTGCAGTGTATTAAAAGTGGTTTGAATCATGTTTTGAAGTTCTTATATAGTTGGTGCAGATTATATTAAGTTTGAGTCTTCAGTAAATTAGACAATTGCTTGTTATGCATTGTTAGGCATGTCACTGATGAAAATATTAAATGTTAGTGGTTCCCAGAGGTATTCTTGTGTTACCCCTACTGATAGAGTTAGGAAAGATTAAAAGTATTTCCAATTCACAATTTGTGTCCACTGTGTAAGGTAGTTTTTGAGTAAGTTTATGGTGGCAATGTGCATATCAAGCATAGATAATCTGTCCTGAAGTTGCTGATGTTATATATCGAAAACTTTAGCAGGGTCTGAGAAAAGTGATACTATGAGTTCTACTTGGTTTCACTTTTGATTAACAATGTTGATGTAAGATAGTAATGCTGTTTTGGTACCATGACTGTATCTGGAACCATGGTGAGATGTATTTAGATTTCTTTGTGAATAAATTATTTCAGGGATTTAAAGAAGGGGTGGAATAGCTATGGTCTGTAGTTAGATAACTCAACTACAGTGCTTCCTTCATAGAGTGGAATGATAAAAAGATTATTTCTTCAATGGATCTATTTATTTGAACCGATAAATGATGTGCAGTTAAGTTGTCAGCCATTTAAAGATATTCAAGCTGTACAGGGCCTGGTGCAAATATGGCAGATTTTAATTTCTTAGTCAAGTTTTTATGCTATCATTTCAGACTATGTTAAAGGTGAAGCAGCCAGTTTCAGTAGTTGCTATACTTATATTGTAAGACTTTGAGAAACAATTTTCCTGTTAGTCAGTGAGGTATCTATTTGTCAGGGTCAAATAAATACACAAACACCCACAGACGTTTGATGACCTTTATTGTGATACAATTGCTTAATAACATAATTTTATTGAAACATAAAAGACATAAGGGCAGCATTCCCACTCACCCCTTGAATACAATTAGCTAATGAAACAACAACAAAACTGTATCAAACATTAATTAAATCAACATACAGGCAGCATCCCCGCTCACCCATATATACAATAACTAAGGACAAAGGCAGCGTACCCGCTCACCTTGGATAAACAACAAAGGCAGTGTCCCCACTCACCTTAATTCCTCACAGCTACCAATTTTCCATCCACCGTCCTGTAGAGGGGGAACAGGAGAGGGTCAGGCCTGATCCTCTTCTCCGCCCAATAAACCTCAAACCAAAATCAATTGGGTTGGGTAGGAAGGGCAACAAGACCACACTAAAATGTGCTTACTCACTCTGGATTTCCTTTCAAAAACCCTTCAAGCCACACCCCTCACACTACCTCACTTCCCTTCAATCCCAACTCACTTAACCCTTTCCTAACCCTTCTCAGCCACCCAAATAACCTAGCACAGCTTCCACCCAACACCCCTATCCCACATTAACAGTCTTGTGACAAATTTGTCTATGCCAAACTTCACTTGTCACGGCCCAATAAATACACAAGCACCCACAGACGTTTGACAACCTTTATTGTGATAAAATTGCTTAATAGCATAACTTTATTGAAACATAAAACACATAAGGGCAGTGTTCCCGCTCAACCCTTGAATACAATTAGCTAATGAAACAACAACAAAACTGTATCAAACATCAATTAAATCAACATACAGGCAGTGTCCCTGCTCACCCATATATACAATAGCCAAAGACAAGGCAGCATACCCGCTCACCTTGGATAAACAACAAAGGCAGCTTCCCCGTTTACCTTAATTCCTCATAACTACCAATTTTCCATCCACCATCCTGTAGAGGGGGAACAGAACAGGGTCAGGCCTGTCCCTCTTCTCCGCCCACCAGCCCTAAAGGGCTGTTCCCCCGCAAACAATACCTTTCTTCACAAGATCCTCCACCATCAAACTCAAATTAAGATTAAATAAATCCAGACCAAAATTGTTGAGGTGAACTCCATTCAGTCTATACTGCACTGGATCCTTACTGTGAAAATCTACATGCCGAACCGTATGAACCCCAGTTTCACCTAAATATTTTGTCAACTTAAAACTGACATATCTGCGAGCCTTCTCTATGGCAGTAAAATTCCGTGCCCCTTTCCATACCAACCGAGGAATAATCTCATTCCAGATAATAACCATCCCCAGATACATCCTCCGTAGTGCTAAAATGTCCTTATGAATTGACAAACAAACTGCCTTTTTGGTACCCTACCTAAGTCATTTCCACCTAAATGAACCACTAACACATGAGGTAACCCCCACTGAACCTGCAACCCATTAAATTCCTGCAACATTTGACTCCACCTTAGTCCCCTAACTCCATGCCAAATGATTTTTAAACCAAAATGATCCAAACCCAGATTCATGCCATTGCGTCTAACATCCGCATGCCTAGCAGTCCAAAATATGAACGCATGGCCCAAAATGATGATCTGCCTCTGATCTATTAGAAGAGAGAAAAAAAATTTAAAAACAAAGCCTCTGCAAACTACTTAATATAATTCAAAAAGGCATTGGATGTCCACCGACCCACCTGTTTGATTATTTCCACTGACCTACCTTCCTTAGACAAATCGGATGCTTCTCATAACCACATTCAATTGATCACCTGTCAATGCTTTACCACTTACTGCTGAAAAAACTAACCCTTGAATTCTACCCTTCCGAGCCCCACACATTTATCTTCCCCAAACTACAAGACATCTACAAGCCACCCCGCCTCCTCCAAAACAATGGGTAGCTCAAGCCCCTCCTGATCTGTCTTCGAGGAACACAATCTAATATGTATCACTCTGGGCAATATCAGAACATCCTCCCATACCAATGAACCCAATAACTCTGACACACGAAACACCCCGCAATACATCCAAACACTAACTGTACACCACAACACGTACTCATCCAAACAACCACACACTTTACCCAAACCCTTAAAATACCCATCGTAACTGACCATCTCCTATTCATGCTGCTCCTTTCAACTCTAGCCCACCCTTTTAGGACTCTACTCACCAACCATGACCTAGTGAAATCCTCTAATCCAACCAACCGAGTATACGCAGCAATGGCTGCTAAAACCACCCTCACCGTTCGCACTGCCCTTCCTTGCCCCTTCAACATGGCTAGATAGTGTAACAACAAATTCTGAGACCACACAGTCCTCATCAGATAACTGCTGCAAATATTTGTCAAAATTAAGCAATGCCCTACCCTAAGCTCGTCTCGTGGGTGCCGCCCATGATTGTTGCACCAACCTGCCAATCACCATTGCCCAATCTGCCAAATGCTGGGTGGGACCATGGACGGATGCAAAGCTGCTTTTGAAGCCACCTGACAGAACCTGCAGAGCTGAAAATGAGACAAACTGTCAGCTATCTCATTTGAAACCCCCGGTACATGTAACCGTGTAAAAGAAAAGTTAATCAACAAGGTATGCAACACCAATTTCCTAAGAATAAATAACAAGTGAGGTGCTTTAGCCATTTTTATCTGTGGCACTCTTACCACCGCAGAATTATCCGAATGAAATACCACCATCCTCCCCTTCAAATGATCCTGCCATACTACCGAAGCTGCTCCGATTGGCATCAACTCTAAAAAGTCAACATCCTGTTTCCACTCCTCTAACCAATGCTCCAGCCATGGAACAGCCAACCATTGACTGACAAAGTAAGCACCCATTCCTAACCCCCCCAGCTGCATCAGTAAACAACTGCAGTTCTCCTTGTGTAATCCAGTCCAACTGCCAAAATGAAATCCCATTAAACTGTTGTAAAAATTCCATCCACAAATGTAAGTCCCCTCATGCCAATTTACTGATCCATTCTCTATGGTGCTCACTTTTATGTTCTTTCAACAAAAATGCCACAGACCGGTAAAACGTCCTCCCAGGATGCACCACCCTGCATGCGAAGTTCAACAAACCCAACAATTCTATAACATCCTTCACCCGAACCTTAGGCCTACACTTCACCCAAATGATATTTTCCTGCATCTTATTCCTCTTTCCCTGAGGCAAACAAAACAAACCCTGTTCTGCATCAACAGTCAACCCCAAAAATTCCAAGGCCCTTGCCGGACCCTCCAACTTATGCTTAGCCAAAGGTACCCCAAGGCCTCACACATCCCCACAAACTCTTGCATAGCTACCTGCACCCCCTGTTTACCTTCCCCCACCAATAAAAAATCATCTAAATAGTGCACAGCTTGCTGATCCTCCACCCTCTGCTGCCATATCCAGTGCAACGCTGAGCTAAACTTCTCGAAAGTAGCACATGCCACTGCACATCCTGTAGGCATGACAGTGTAAAAATAAAAGTTGTCCCCTACCACCATGCCTAATAATGGCTAATGCTCGTCCCTCACAGGTAGCAATTGAAAAGCTGACTCAATATCTACTTTAGCTAACCAAGGGTCTTTGAAACTCCTAATAACCCAAACTGCATCATCCAAAGATGAATACATTACTCTAGCCTCTCCACTGGGAATGAAATCAATCCTGACTCACCCGCAGGGTATGATAAATGGTGAATTAAGTGAAATTCGCCCTGCTTTTTCTTTGGAACCAAACCTAATGGTGACATCTTAAAGTTAGGAGAAGAAAAGTAACAAAAAGGACCTAACACCCTCCAAGCCTGGCACTCTTTGTCAATCAACTCTTGCAAAATCACCTCCCTCCCCTTGACAGACCTCAAATTTCTCCCCCCAACCAATGCAGACTTAATTGAAAACCTCTTGGAAAAACCTTCTATTAACTCCCCCACTACCACTGGCAGCAGATAATGCATCAATAAGTCCTTCAATACATTCACCTTAATAGGTGAATGGTTCTTCAAAATGCCCTCTACCTCCCCGAAAAGTCCCCGCATTTTGGCCCCAAAAATTAGTCCGACCATGCACACCTAGCAACACTGAATGGGCACTATTCTAACCTCTCATACCCCCAAACTGTGGTGCCTGACACCCAACCTGACCCCCTCCCCCCCACATTGCGTAAATGCATGCACCCCCATATACTTTGACCAAATATGAGCAAATCTACAACCCACCCAAGAACACCTGCCAGCATTAAAATCCCAACATATCCTTGTACCGTCCTCAGATGGCTGAGATAATCTGCACCCCCTCCAGTGGTATCCATCATGGTGGACAGCCAAATGTCCAGATGTCTGACCTCCCAACACATAGATTTATCTACTGCTTTACGCTTGTGAAATTTCTGGTCATACCATAACCATGCATAACCAGGCTTCAACCTCTGCGCTTCCCTAATAGTCAAAAAATAAGCCAAAAGAGGAAGAGCCAGTGATGTGTCCCTTTCCAAACACATCGCCATATAATAAATGAAACCTAGGACCCAATTATCCCATGTCTTAGCCCGAAACCACCCTACTCTTTTGTGACCTATCACAGCCAATGTAGCTAATAGGTCCTTCCCATTAGCCGTCTCCGCTTCCATCAGCCGCTGAACCCCGTCTGCATCAATCAACTCAAAAATGTCGATGAACTCCCCTTTCCAAATTTTCTACTTCACTAACAGAGGTATGTGCGGGATCAATAAAATGGGAGCCACTTCCTGTCATAGGGCTTGCGATGCCAACCAATCCCCCAACCGTAAACCAAAGTCAGACCCCACCTCATGGACATCTGGCCCTAACTCCTGATCTAACAATGACAGGGTATCCTCAAAACCCCCTCTACACTCAGCTAAGTCCTCCAAATCACTACCCAGTAGCTCCTTTTGGCCACCATCACTGCCCCCTACCACACCTACTCTAGGCTCCTCATCCCCCCAAGCATGATGAATTATTACCTGCAGCTGGTAAAGGGGGCATCATCACCTCTGTAGCCTTGTCCAACGATGCTGCCTGCTTTGCTTTCTTTGCCCTGGATGCCTGGGTTGAAGCCGTCTGCCACTTCTTATGAGTGGTCACACCCTGCATGCTAGTTGGTGGTACCTCAGCAGAAATGTCCTTGAATAAATCTTCAGCCTGTGCTACAATACTGGCCCATCTCTGTCTCAAAGCTGCTGCCATAATCACCTGGAAAGAAAACACAAAAGTTAATGATGTATAATAAACTTGGCACAATAAATTGCTCTCAATAACTGGGCCTGACAAGGCACTGGTATCACAATCCATCTATATGCTGTGTGAAAAGAAACCACTGCCTAATGCATCATAAAGCAAGTATGCTACCTATACTGCCACAAACCCATTTGACCTTCAGTCATTCACCCTGCAGTCAACCATCACACTAGGTCCCTCAAAGTACCTTACAGGAAAAAAAAATCAGGACTCCATTCCATAGCTTTGATTCATTAGCTATAAAATGCAAACTGCCATCAAACCCAATACAAACTGCATACTTGAATTTACAGCCCTTGCAGGTCCTGAATCCAGGACCCTGTACACTATAGTCACAGTAGTTAACCACTAAGCTGTCCACACACACACACACACACACACACACACACACACACACACACACACACCAAAACAGAACTACATGACTCAGTATATAAATATATGCAATACTAAGGCATGCACCATTTAAATAAATGTAAACCACATTAAAAGTCCTTAGCTATGAACCAAGCAGTAGTCAAGGGAAAGAAATGTACTATGGAGCATTCTCAACCATTCAGGGGCTGGCACACTTTAAATATCCTAAAGGACCTAAATGCTGCTTAGTTATGAACCAAGCAGCAGCCAGCATTTCTTTTTTGTATATTTTTTTATTTAAGTAATCATTAGCTAATGCTGAACATTATTGCAAGGGGCAGGCTCATGCATTCTTCATAGTAGACTGCACTTAAAGGAAAAAACATGCCTGAGCAACAACTAACGGCCCCAAAAGCCTGTGAAACACCACAGACCACCAGGGATGCAAGTTAACCCCTAAAACGTGTACATGAGCAACATTAATGGCCCCAAAAGCCTGTGAAACACCACAGACCATCAGGGAACCTCGGACAATGCAATAACCCTTTTAAAATTGAACGAGCAACAACTAACAGCTCCAAAAGCCCGCAAAACACCACAGACTACCAGGAATACAAGTTAACCCCTAAAACGCTTGGATGAGCAACACTAATGGCCCCAAAAGCCCACGAAACACCACAGACCACCAGGGAACCTCGGACAATGCAAGCTAACCCCTTTAAAAAGAGAACAAGTAACAACTAACATCCCTAAAAGCCTCTGAAACACCACCAACAGCCAGGGAACCTCGGATTAACCCCTTTAGAAAGAATGAGCAACAACTAATGAGCCCAAAGCCCACAAAAAATAGAAGTTATGTACTTACCATAACGTTCCATGTGAGTTGTTTATCTCGCCTTTATTCTCACTGATGGGTTGGAGCTGATCCTCGGCTCCGACACGGCCGATAGCAAGCTCAAGGTTTGCCAGTAGCTCGAGACCAGCCCCTTATCCCAACATGCACTGCTAGAATTACCTCAGATCTTGTTTGCTGCGAATAATAGCCTATACATATATATATATATATATATATATAATATATACAACCTATACATACTCTCATATATATATATATCTACGAAGAAGAGTACCCAAAGGGAAAGAGAAATATTGAATAACCAGGATGGCACTAGCCTCTAAGTCAACAGTCAGCCAGGAGGGGGAAGGAGGGAGGGACATGAGAATAAAGGCGAGATAAACAACTCACATGGAACGTTATGGTAAGTACATAACTTCTATATGTGAAGTTGTTAATCTCACTGATTATTCTCACTGATGGGTAGCATCCCTAGCACCCTCAACCCTGGGTGGCTCATGGGAGTATGTTCTTCAGTACTGTAGAACCAAAGGAAGACCTGTCCCTAGAAGCCTTATCTACTTTGTAATGTGAGATAAAGGTATGAGGGTTAGACCAAGTGGCTGCAGCGCAAATATCGTCAAGGGGCAATTTAGCTTGAAAAGCAGAAGAGGTAGAGACAGCTCTGGTAGAATGAGTTTTTGGTTTGTGCATTAAAGGCATGTTCACATTTTCATAAACAAAGGATATACAATCGGATAACCATTTAGATAAGGTTGTTTTATCCACTGGATTGCCTTTTCTTGCTTCTGAGAAGGCTACAAAAAGTTGATCTGATTTCCTAATATCCTTAGTTCTGTCAAAATAAAATCTGAGCTGTCTCTGAACATCAAGTGTGTGCAGCATATATTCTAAGTTGTTAGAGTGGTTGGGGAAGAACACTGGTAGTTCAATGACCTGATTGATGTTTGACTCAGAACAGACTTTAGGTAAAAAAGAGGGGTTCGTTCTGAGAGATACTCTATCAGCATGGAAGATCATGTAGGGTGGTCTGATGGATAATGCTTGAAGTTCTGACACTCTGCGGGCAGACGTAATGGCCACAAGAAAAATTTTTTCCATGATAAGAATTTTGAATCACAAGAAAAAGCTGGTTCAAAGGGAGGAAGAATAAGTTGAGACAGCATAAGGTTTAAATTCCAGGGAGAAAAGGGAATTTTGATCGGAGGTCTCATATGAAGAATGCCTTTAAGGAAGGTTTTGGATACTTTTTGGCTCATAATATTTGAGCCATCAAGACCAAGGTGAAAATTTGAGATAGCAGATAACTGAACTCGAACTGTAGCAGCTGCTGCCCCTTCCTTAAAAATTTTTGTCAAAAATTCCAAGATTGAAGATAGCGGAGCTCGAAAAGGGTCAATGTTCTGCACGTTGGCCCAAATTGAGAACCTTTTCCATTTGCTGCCATATAATTTCCTGGTAGATGTCTTGTGAGAGGACAAGAGAATCTGTCTTGTATCTTCTGAAATTGAATGAAGCCTGGCAATTAGGGGAAGTGGATTAGCCAAGCAGTCAGTTTAAGGGACTATAGAGAAGGATGAAGGTCCCCTGATGGGTGCGTCAGAAGGTCCAGAACTGGGTCCAGGATCCATGGATCCTCCAACAGATGATGGTGAAGAAACAGAAACCAAATCTGTCGAGGCCAGTAGGGGGCTATGAGTATAACCTTCCTTCCCAGCGATTTTGCTTTCTGTAGAAATCTAGGTATTAATTGGAAGGGTGGAAATGCATAAAGGAGACCAGGGGGCTAATCGTGTAAAAGTGCATCTCTCGGGGGATGACCAGGAGGTGGTATCAGAGCAAAGTAGCTTCTGCATTTTGAATTGATGTGGCTGGCAACAAGGTCGCAGCAAGGCTGGCCCCATTTGTGGAAAATCAACTCCGCAACCTGTTGATTGAGAGACCACTCATGAGGGAGTAATATTTCCCTGCTTAGCTTGTCCGCTTTGACGTTGGATTGTCCCAGGATGTGTGTTGCTAACAGAAAACATTGGGATGACACAGCCCATTGTCAAACCCTGAGGGCTTCTTGACAAAGGAGGTAAGACTTAGTTCGGCCCTGCTTGTTCAAGTACCAGACTACTGACATGTTGTCAGTCTGAATTGCAATAGTCCCTAGAGGGAGAGAGTCCTGAAAGTACTGCAACGCCAGAAGTACCTCTCTCAGCTCTAGAACATTGATGTGCAGATGTGATTCTTGATCTGTCCATGTGCCTTGGGCAGTCTTTCCCTGAAAATGCCCCCCCACCCTATCAGGGAAGCATCCGTGGTCACAGTGGCTACTGGGGGGGGAGAACAAGTGTCTCCCTACTGTAACATGAAGAGATGTCAACCACTACTGAAGGTCTCTCCTGCAAGAATCCATGATAAGAATCATGTGGTGCATTGGTAGTTTCTGGTAAGACCACTGAGTGAAAAGAAGCTATTGAAGGATTCGCATATGCATCCTTGCAAGTGATATAGCCAGGATTGCTGCCGCTATCAAACCTAGTACTTTCAATACCTCCGCTGCTGTAGCTTTGTTCTTTAACACCAGTGAGCTGACGTTTTGGTGAAGAAGGGAGACTCTTTCGACAGGGAGACGTAGAGTGGTGGTTGAGGTATCTAACTCTGCTCCTATAAAAACGGTATGCTGAGATGGTGATAAGGCAGACTTTTCGAAGTTGATCGTAATGCCTTATTGATGGCAGAGTGTCAGAGTGTATTGTGTTGCCTGAGTCAATTGATGCCTGGTGGTAGCGGTGAGGAGCCAGTCGTCTAAGTATGGAAACACCTGGAATCCTAGACACCGCAGGTGAGCCGTGACCACTGCCATGCATTTGGTGAACACTCTGGGGGCTGAAGTGAGACCAAAGGGCAGGGCTCGAAACTGGTAATGATTGGCTCCCAGCCAGAAGAGCAGATGATCTCTGGAGCATCTGTCCATCTTTATGTGATAGTACGCGTCCTTGAGATCTATGGAGCACATCCAATCACCTTTCCCTAAAAAGGGAAGAATGGACTGAAGCGTGACCATTCGGAACTTCTCTTTCTTTACAAACTTGTTGAGTCTGTTGAGGTCCAAGATAGGTCTCCAGTCCCCTGTTTTCTTTGGTACCAAAAAGAATCTTGAGTAAGTTCCGAATCCGACTTGGTCTGCTGGGACTGGTTGGATGACTCTTTTTATTAGCAATCTTTGGACCTCTACGATTGCTTGTTCCCTGAGATTGGGTGGAACATCTGGGATTGTTTTGATAGGAATGGGAGGGGTAAAGAATGGTATGAAATATCCTCTGGAAATGATGCTTTGTACCCAAGTATCCGATGTTATGTTTATCCAGGCTTCTGGGTACAAAGACAAGCGACCCCCCGACTGTCTCCAGAGCCGAACAGTTGGGCCCCCTTTCAGGAGCGCTGGTAGGACTGATCAGAGAACTGACTCTTGTCATCCTGTTGCTGTGGACCCCCTCTGCCACGGGGGTGGCATCTTCCGTTATAACCCCCTCCTCTGCCTCTAGAGGGGGTTTCACCACATGTGTCGTGAAAGGCTGCTTGAGTTTTTTGGAACCACATCTTTCCCCCCCTAGGGCCCTTGGGGTAGAGCCAAGTAGGAGTGGAAAAGCGGACCCCAACGACAGATAAAGTCTTGCCTTCCTGTTCACACCTGGTTAAAGTTTCCTTTACTTTGGGCCCAAACAGTGATGAGCCATCAAATGGGGTATTAATAAAAGAAGACTTGAAGGGTTCCACAAAGGAACAGAGATGCATCCAGGCTTGTCTGCGAAGAGCAATGCCTGAACTAGTGGCTCTACTCGAACCATCAGCTGCATAGGATATGAGACACATGGACTAGTTCACTACTGAGTTAAGGGTAGCAAGCTGGGCTTTGACTTTGTTGGCCACTCCTGCAGCTACTGTACCCTGGAGAGTATCTCCTAGCTCTTTCAGGAGATCTCTCTGTAGTCTTGTAAAATGGGACAAGTAGTTCAGTGGTCGCAGAGAAAAAGTCACTGAACTAAACATATGCTTCCCATATCTATCCATAACCCTAGAATCTCTGTTAGCGGGATGGATAGAAGAGAATGTCTCAGATACTTCATTTTTGGTGGCTGCAGCCACCACCATGTCATCCACAGGCACTCCTTTTGTCAAAAAAGGTTTATCGACTGGGGCAGATATGAATTTATTGGGTCTACGAGGGACAGGTTCCATGGCCTCCGGTGACTCCCACGCCTTACGAGAGATCAGATCCATGAGCTTGTCATAAGGTGTAGACACCCAAGAAGTGGACGGTTGAGACCCAAAAGCCTTCAAGAGCATAGACTCATCCTCAGTAAGGGTCTTGGACTGCCAGTCGCCCCTCTGACTAAGGATCTCTAGTATCTCTGCAAAATAGATATCCTAAGAGAGGGACCGAGGGGACCCTTCTGACTCATCTAAGTCCATGTCAGATGTCAAAGACTCCTGTGGGGAGTCTAAGTGCCTCCTCTTGCACAGTCTCTTTCTGGGCACCTCCTCAGTGGGAGGGTCTGGGGAGGTCTCAGAAGAGCAGGGGACACCCTGTGGGGATACTTGAGGCTCAGGGTCTCTACACTTAGAGGGGTCGGTAGATGCAGAAGTAGACACAGGAGCTTGAGGGGAGAGGGAAAGCTGAACCGATGCTGATGTTGTCTTTGGAGGCAAAACTCTCCTCATAGCATCGAAGGAACCATGGCTCTGACAAGGAGGAGTGGATGGACCCAAGAGTACCATCCGATCCTCCCGCACTGAAACCGTGGGCTCTGAGCCTGAGGTAGGATCCAAGCTCATCTGAGCCAAAGCCCCGAGAGGGAGAGTTGGCACCGACAAGTCGGTGCGACTATCCTCCCTGGACCCGACTGGAGAGCGTCGGCTCCTAGAGCCCTCAGTTGGCACCAAGGACATCCGAGTAGATGGAGCCGATAACCCCGGAGCGGATATCATCATCAAGGGTCCAACCACCATCGGTTCGACTTCCCTCGGCTCCGGGAAGAGAAGTAGACAAGTTCGGTTCCATGGTCTTCGGCACCGACAAGCTGGTTGGTGCTGACAACAATTTGGCAAGTCCTGGTGCCTGTAAAAGCTTCTGCACTAGCCGATCCATGTCCAAATCCGAAAGGCTGACTGAAGACTTAGCTGAATGCACCGAAGGTGCTGACTGGAGCAGAGGTGAAGAAGGAACTTCGGAGACTGGCTCCAATACTGAAAGCTGGCTCCAAATCAAAGGTACACTCAGCTCTGATGACTGTGGAACCGATGACCTCCTTCTGAAATTTTAGCCTTTTTGGATACCTTATCTGAAGACTTGGATTTTGAAGATTTGGAAGATGTACTAGCACCTTCATGGCTATTCAATACCTCTGAAAAAGATTGCTGTAGCAATCCTCTGTCTATAAGTTTCCTCCTTCTCTCCAAGAGTACTCTTGAAGAGAAGGAGTGACAAATGCCACAGGTGTCTTGGAGGTGCTTGGCCCCCAAGCAGTAGACACATTGAATATGTCCGTCAGTGATGGACATTTTCTGCCCACAATCTGGGCATTTTTTAAAACCTGATTTGGGATGGGATTTCTCCCTATCCTCTGGCATACTGAGAAAAAAACAGTAAATAGATTCACAAACAACTAAGACCAACCCGGGCACTATCTACAACAATAATATATATATATATATATAAATATATAAATAAAAAAATATAAATAAAAATATAATACAAATATGGGACTAAGAGTCCCACAGAAAAAAGCTAAAGGGATTAATAGTAGAAAAAAGGGCTAAAGGCCCACACAAACTAAAAAGCCAACAAGTCCCTAATTTAATACAATTTCAACTATCTAAACTATCTAAACTATCTAAAATAATAGGACTAACACACACTACATAAATATATCAAAAAGGAAACTTTTTTAAAAACTTGCTGTTTCTAAAATGGTCCGAGCTATCTGGATAACCGAGATCTCTCTTGCCACGGCAAATTAGATATGAGGTAATTCTAGCAGTGCATGGTGGGATAAGGGGCTGGTCTCGAGCTACTGGCAAACCTTTAGCTTGCTATCGGCCGTGTCGGAGCCGAGGATCGGCTCCAACCCATCAGTGAGAATAATCGGCAAGATTAACAACTTCACATTGCAAGTTAACCCCTTTAGAAGAGAACGAGCACAACTAACGGCCCCAAAGCCCACGAAACACCACAGACCACCAGTGAAACCTTGGCAATGGAGATAACCCACCTTAAAGGAAAAGAGTAATCACTATCGGCCCCCAAAAGCCCGCAAAACCCACAACTACCAGGGAAACCTCAGACAAGGTAGGCTAGCTCGTATAACAGAAAATAAAACAATTAATAAGCACCATTTTCAAAGGAGGCTTAGTGTAGGGGAATCATGAACCTATACTCAGCCTGAGCTTTCTGACAGACCTCCTATCAACCAGCCTGCCTTACTACTAGCCGAACAGCATTCTAGCATTTGGTACCCCAGCAAGACAGCAGCTTACTACATTCTAAAGTATGTCAATTGCCAAAAAAAAAAAAAATGTAACACCTCCCTGATACCATTGTATATATTCACATCCAAGAGTACTGCTTACCTTCTGATGTATGCCAACACCCAAGGCCTACCTTACCACAAGGTCGTCTAGGATGTGATCCTGCTGCAACAACAAGACCATACCAAAATGTGCTTACTCACTCTGGATTTCCTTTCAAAAACCCTTCAAGCCACACCCCTCATACTACCTCACTTCCCTTCAATACCAACTCACTTAAACCTTTCCTAACACTTCTCAGCCACCCAAATAACCTAGCACAGCTTCCATCCAACACTGCCCCATCCCACATTAACAGTCCCGTGACAAATTTGCTTGTGCCAAACTTCACATAAAATGGCTGTTAAAACTACCCTACTCTTCAATTTCCTACTTTCAGGTGGGAGGTAGGTTGAGACTTCTCTCCACTTTTGATGAAATTTTTGAATGAGCTTCAGACTGCATTGATGTATTTCATGGGTAGCTTACAGGTTTCTACAATACTTTTCTTGTCACTTTGTATCACGTTTTACCTGTTTCCTTGGGGGCAGTAAATTTGTAAGGCTTATGGAGTTTTCTCAAATTGCCATCATCTTCATACTTCACCTCTGAAACTCATGGTCTCCTTTGCTCCATGCATCATCTAAGGGGTGGGATAATATTTTTTCATTCTTGTTATGTAATGGCGTTAATGAGTTAAGTATATTAAAAACATTGCACATTTAATGGTAAGAATTTATCGGGACTCTCATGGGAATTTCTCAGTAGTAAATAAAGTGTAAATATAATGATGATTTTTTTAGACTGGACACTCAAGTGTAAGCTTACTTGGTAGTTTGATATTAGTCCAGATAAAGTGACTAGGATGGTGGTCATGTAGTATATCTGGCATTATTATAACATGAGCAATATGGTCTAGACTATTAGTTTAATATGTTGTCTCTCCTTGAGGCTTTGCCTACACTATTTGATGCTGTAATGCATTGCATTATGTCATAGAGACTAATAGTTGAATCATTTTGATTTAGATATCTTACTGGGTATAATGTAAGCTGATTTATACTAAGATCTCCTAATGCAATAATGCCTTATTTTAGATTTGAGGATAGCCAAGAAAGTATATCTTGTAATGTATACTTGTGTGCGTTATATGATGTGTGTGCCATATAGACTGTGAATATATGAACTGAATGTGACTATACGATATGATATGATACGATATGACATGAGAGCCCAGCTTAACCCCTTCCTATAGTAGCTAGTGGTTTTGCTGGAAGCTGAGGTCTAGAGATCTATGTAATTCAGACCACCATTACCCCTTGTTTCTACTTCTGTAACACTGGCCTTGAAGCTTTCCTTGCTTCTTCTCCTAAAAATCTCACCATCCTATGCTGTCTCATCTCACCCATCATGACTGTCTTTTCAATTTTCCTATAAATCTCCTTATCTGTCACTTTCTCCAGGATTATAGGCAGCTGCTGATTACTATGCTCCCTTCTTTCTTCCAAGTATAGCCATCTTTAGCCATGCTGAACCCCCAAGTACCTTTTATCCATATTCACCACAGACAACTAGTGGCAATTTGTTGTGTACATTGGGGTAAATCCTAATGGTCTTCTAAAGTCTATATGAATCCCTCAAGGCTTTCCAAGTGTAATTATCATGTCAAGTTATCACAAAATTGGATCTCCCTGTTAGCTGAGTACTTATGAAAATAGGATGATGACAGTATTTTAACATATAGAAGAATATTCATATTGGCATGTATTGGTTGACACTAGAAACATGTCCCTGTATTTATAAACCTTTGATATACAATTATTAGCTATCTCTATCAGATAGATAAGTGAGGTAGTGAGGTATTAGTTCTTGGACAGAAGAGCACAAACATTTACAAAATGTATAATATTAACATTAATTCCAAGATCCTTTGTCTGTGCTTGTGAAAGTGATATATATATATATATATATATATATATATATATATATATATATATATATATATATATATATATATATGGGTCTTTGTCTTTCTGGATACTTCATATAGGTTCATAGGTTTATATTAGGCTAATGACCACTGGGGTCTTTATAAGCCTAACAGTGCAACCCAGACCAGCACAGTTTTGTTACCGAGTTCCTTGGTTGCCTATATGATGGGGTATGGTAGTAAGGCAGTAGCTAAGGGTTAGGTGTGTGTGTGTGTGGGGGGGTATTTTAGTTGAGGATTAATTTACTTACCGGGTCACTCACTCAATGGACCTTAACCTGGTATATGACATCAACAGACCTTGCTGGAGAGACAGATTTGTCTCACAGAAGTTGCCCCACCTTTGGAACAAGCTTCCTATTCATGTTAAACAAAGCCCCTCATTGGCCCTATTTAAGCATAATTTGGACAATTGGATGGGAACCCAGAAATTCACACCTGTGTGCCTCTTGGATGGGGCAAAAAGCACTGCTTTTAGTGTCTGCTTGAACCAGACACCCTTGGGAACACAGGTTAAACTTAGCTAGGCTTTTAAGGGCCCTGGGGCCATTAGCCTAGTAACCTCCTATGATCCTATTCTGTCAGTCTTAGTCCATTTGACACATGGAGGCAAGAACAGGGGTGAATTAGTGATTTCTTATCCAATGATCAAGGTTTCATTTGAACAGGGTCAGGGATGGGCTTTGCTTCATGTAGATGTGGAATCTATTCCATAGTGAAGGGATCCTTTGAGACATATATTGGTTTCTGCAGCATGTTCTATTTATGTCACAGGCAAAATTCACTTCCTTCAATTTAGTGTTTCTGGTACTGTTTGTTTTGTGGATGCACAACAGATCAATTAGAGCTGGACCTGAGGATGTCTTATATGCCAGGCATAGAGCACCTCTGGGATTCTCCTGGTGAGGAATGCTTGAGGGCATTCCATCTGTTGCAAGTGCATGGTGAGATATATGCCAAAGGAGGCTTTGTACAAAATGATTGACCTCCTAAGGGCTGAGTAGAGTGGTACTATAAATTCCTTGGACCTGTATGCCACACCCTTGCTTATGAATTAGGTGATATACAATGATTTTCTTACAAGCTTGGCTACATGGTGGTTGAAAGTTAGATTACTATCTACATATGTTCCCAGATTCCTAACTATGGGGTTAGCTCTTAGCAGTATTTTTATATGTTTATCAATGGAGTAATTAGCTTGTGTGGATGATTTCCCAAAGTGTACTATAATGCATTTCTCTGCACTAAGTTTTAATCCATGGTTTTGACACCAGTTGTGTTAGACCCTCTTATAAGATGTTAGTGTCAAGAGGGAACATAGGATAGCTCCCAATTTACAGCTATTTGCAAACATGGGGAGCCAGAGGACTTTGACATTTGCCTTGACTTCCAAGAAGTAGATGCTGTGTTCTTGGGGTTTGGGGGAGGCTTGAATTTTGACAAACTGTTTTTAATAGTATGTCATTTGCTTTAAAATAGTTCTAAATGGTTGCAGGTTTAGTTGGATTTTCCAGGTTGATTTTTATTTCCAGGGATACAACTTTGTGGCCCAACCCCATTAATGAGGATGTGACCTGGGCATGGCAGAGATTAATGCTCTCCCATGTTAGTGAGTACTAGATCCAGTATGTTTGATTCTCTTGTTGGAGTGTTCACTTTCTGGTCCAGGGTGTGTGTGTTGATAAAGTCCAGGAAACATTGTGCCTGTGACCTAGAGGCAGTGTACATTTCCCAGTCTATAGAGGGTTAGTTAAAGTCTCCCATGAATAGTGTACTTCATTGGATGGTGAGTGCCTCTAGTAGGTCTAGGTAGCAATTGTGAACTCCATGAAGCATAGAAGGTGACATGTAGCTAGCCATGACATGGTAAGGAGCCTTGTTTATGGAGCCATGGATGTGAATTAACTCCAGGGCATCATCCTGTTTGATCAATCCTGAGTAGTATTTCTTGCTAAACTAGATGGAGACGCCTCCATGTTTAACCATTGTCTGTGCTGCTCTTGGTCTGAATGTGAAGAAGGCACTGTAGCCTTGCACTGCTGGAGTACTTTCTGTGGCTTTAAGTCAAGTGTCAATAACAACAGAGATGTCTACATTCTCCTGAGTGAGAAGAGCTTATAGGGTATGGAGTTTCCTGTTTAGGCTCATAGCATTCACCAATAACATCTTAAGGTTGATTTGATTTTTTTCTATGTTGGAAGTTTTGGCATTTTGCCATTG
Organism: Protopterus annectens; assembly: GCF_019279795.1. Taxonomy (NCBI): domain Eukaryota; kingdom Metazoa; phylum Chordata; order Ceratodontiformes; family Protopteridae; genus Protopterus; species Protopterus annectens. The sequence goes on along the minus strand of NC_056735.1, from coordinate 1,757,856,284 downwards.
CCTAAAAAAGGCTCTAAGAGGTGTATAAAGTGTTAACCAATATATGAAAACACAGAGGAACAGGTGCAAGATAGTCCTTTGGAAAGCAATGTGGTCAGTTAACTATGTCATCCCTTGTTGATAGATATTGGATTACCCTGAAGTGACACAAGAAACTAAGCCAATTATTAAAATCCTTGGTAAAGGTAGAATGTCGCTCAATGCAAGGCACATACCTGTCTGTGACACATATTCAGAGAAATCCATAATGTCTGTTTTCTTATTGCCCAGAGAGGTACATCTCGGGTCATTTACACTCACATGGACTATGACTGAATAATATTGGAACCTGTGGTGCAGTGACCTTGATGCATGATATTACAGATGATAACTCCAGATAGACAACTAACCATTCTCTTCTCTTTGTCTAGCCTGGTGAGGGCGGCTTTGTGTTGTATAATAGAATCTGCTATGACAAGAGGACTAAGTAAAGTGTTTGTTTGTCTTATGGGTTTTGTTCATGGGAGATTATTGGGTGTGGGCTTATGTGTGGTGTTATATGTTGCTTTTGTTGTATGCTTTACTAACTGCTTAGGATATGTGTTGTGTTTGATGCTTTAGAAAATCTTTGAGGTTTGGAAAGGTTTCCATAAGAATGGCTATGTGTGTGGTGAGCAGTATGTGTAAAAAATCTAAAGTGTGTGTATTTGTGACGACCTCATTTATGAAGGAGATTTCAGCCTCCAAAACTGGTTATTTATGTACATCTGTTGCATGCTGTGTTAGTTTTGGTAAGGATTAAAAGTTTGCCTGAGTACATGAGACAATTGCAACATTGTCTCAGGATCCCCATATCTACTAAGTTGGCAACAGAGACATTAGGAGATTGCAAATCCATGTTGTCAGGATCTGTATTATGGTTGAGCTATTATGGTTTAGGGACTTCTTTTACAGGGGATCACCTGAATGGTGTCTAGAGTTAAGGCTAGATGTTGATGAACTAAGTAGCTGCCCTAAGCTTAGCTCCATGCAAAGCAGTTCTGTGTTATACATTAAAATCCTAAGTACTATATGGGTTTGCTGCTATATAGGGCATTGCTAACCACCACAGTTCTGCACAAAAGCATCTAATTTGTAGCAGACAGAAAAAAGCTGGAAATGAACTCCAGTGCCCTCTGGCACCAGGTAAACACCTTCTGCCACAAGAGAGATGATCCAGAAACTTCTTGATGTAAAAGCACAACATAGGTAGCGCTAAGTGCAGATTAGCACCAAACAGCTAAACCCCTCAAAAGCCCTCTGACTAATGAAACAATTTCAAAGCCTTTGTGTGTGTTACCCAACTTGGACAGACCAGGCTATCCTTAATACTGTCACTAGAATAGTAGTCCCAGACAGTTTTATTTTTAATGTAAAAACGCACTTTACACTTTCGATAGCCAAAAGTGAAAAGGTACCAACTGGCTACATGCAATTGCCACTTTAAGCTCCCTTGTGTAGTTCCAAAGCCAGACAGGCCAGGCCACCTTTCTACTGCCACTAAAAGTGTGGGCCCAATCTTCTTAATGTAAAAAACACACTTTGGTTAGCCAAAAGTGAAAAGGTACCCCCTAGCTACAACAAGTATTTGTCACTTTAAGCCCCCTTGCATCTTTCCAAACTTGGACAGAGCAGGCTACCTTTCTAGTCCCACTAGAATTACATTCCTCTGATCAAAAGTCTAAAGAAAACTGGCATTAAAGTACAAATTGTATTTCGAGCAAGAATAAAACTTCATCTTCCTGATGGACAGAAAGCATTCAACACATCTGAGGAAGCTATAGACTTTGTACAGAAAGACAAATTTCTAGATAAACTTGAAGAAAGGGACTGGTCTTTGACTAGGTCAAAAAGAAATGCAATTGAAAATGGATAAACTACTAAAGGGAAAAATAAAAAGTTTAAAGAAAAATAGTCTAATTACTTTGTTTAAATGCTTTGTTGTGCTTTCAACAAGCTCTAAGAAGCTCTTCAAAATTAAGGTAATGTATTTTTATTTAAATATGCCAACATAAATAAAAAAAACACTTTAATAGTATATTTTATAAACAGCTACTAAAGCACAGCATAACAAATTTAAATAACTAAGTGCAAGATACAGTTTAGCACACCAATAAGTAAGTCAGCTATAATATTACAACAGCACTTTTAACTAACAGTTGTACTTTAGTGCTACATATGAATTCTGAATCTGTTAAACTATACAGCCTGGGAATATAGGTCACTTGATGGTATATTGATTTGCAATGAAAATGTAGTGATATGCGTAACTTCATTTGCACCTGCCCCTTCAAACTTTTATTTACTTGATTATTTTATTTACTTGTTTATTTCTTTTATAAATATATTAACAAGTGTTGATTAAAGGGGAAAAAGAGAAAGAAAGTCTGAAATAATATTAATAGTCAAAAAATGCGAAGAAGAAAATGTGTTTTAAATGATAATATTATAGCTGGATATGTTAAAATAGTAAATATTATCAGTATTGCTTTAATGTTTTTTTTTTCTGTTCTGTTTCTGTGAAGTGTTCACTGGGGTGATTGCGAGCTTGTTTCAGTTAAAAGAAATTATTTAAACATCTTCCCACTTGAACTCTTGCAAAGAAACAGTTTTTTTTTACTTTAATGGAGTTGTGAGGTTCAGGAAGCAAGATTGAAGATTGGTGTGATGTCACCGATGCACTACGGCATCCAGACATCTGCTTTGATGTTTTACTTTGCAGGAAGTACACATTGGAACATGGAGATGTAGAATCAAGAAACAAAGAGAAAGGTGAAAAAAAGACTAGACATTAAGCTCTTTAGTGCAGATGTCAGTTCAGAATAAATGTAACAATGCACAGACTGACACGGAGATGGAAAATCAAAGGAACATGGGAAGAGGGAGAAATAAAATTAAAACACAGCTCTTCAGTAAGTTTGACTGTGATGACTTTATTTAGTTTAATCTAAGAGCTAAAATTCAAGGTTTTGAATATAATCAAAGTAAAATAATGAGCAGATTTCTGACTTTTGAGACACTGATTCAACAAATGGTATATTTATTAGAAACAGGTTATTATAATATTTTAGGCTGGTTTAGATCATTCATACTATCAAAGAATTTAGAAAACAGAGAACATACAAAATTATTATATTTGCAACAAATACCTGGTTTATATATGAATGAAATGATAAATGCCTCTTTTTAATTGTTTTAGAGTATCTGTTTATAATATATGATACATTTCCTTTTAGGTATGTTAAAAAATTGAATATAAGTACAAAGTGAGATGTAGATTTCAAATGCTATTTCAAAAGTAAACAGAGAAAGAAGAAGAATTGGCAGTAATGTTAAATATACAGCAAGATACTTCTTCTTCTTTCGGCTGCTCCCTTTAGGGGTAGTCACAGTGGATCAACTGTTTCCATTTCTTCCGGTCCTCTGCATCTTGCTCTGTCACACCAACCTCCTGCATGTCCTCTCTCACCACATCCATAAACCTTACCTTAGGCCTTCCTCTCTTCCTGTTACCTGGCAGCTTCATCCTTAGAATCTTTTTCCCAATATACTCTGCATCCCTCCTCAGCACATGTCCAAACCAATGTAATCTTGCCCCTCTGGCTTTGTCTCCAAACCTTCCAACCTGGGCTGACCCTCTAATATACTTATTAATAATCCTGTCCATCCTCATCACACCCAGTGCAAATCTTAACATCTTCAACTCTTCCACGTCAAGCTCTGACTCCTACCTTTTTGTCAATGCCACTGTCTCCAACCCATATAACATAGCTGGTCTCACTATCCTCTTGTAGACCTTCTGTTTCACTCTTACTAGTACTCATCTGTCACAAATCACTCCTGACACTCTTCTCCACCCACTCCATCCTGCCTGTACTCTCTTCTTCACCTCTCTTCCACACTCATCATTACTTTGAACTGTTGATCCCAAGTATTTAAACTCATCCACCTTTGCCACTTCTACTCCCTGCATCCTCACCATTCTTCTATCCTCCCTCTCATTCACACACATATATTCTGTCTTAGTCCTGCTAACCTTCATTCCTCTTCTCTCTACAGCATATCTCCAACTCTCCAGGGTCTCCTGCACCTGTTCCCTACTCTCACTACAGATCGCAATGTCATCTGCAAACATCATAGTCCACAGGAATTCCTGTCTGATCTCGTCTGTCAACCTGTCCATCAGCATTGCAAATAAGAAAAGGCTCGGAGCTGATCCTTGATGTAATCCCACCTCCACCTTAAACGCATCCGTCACTCCCACCGCAGACCTCACCGCTGTCACACTACCCTCGTACATATCCTGTACCACTCTTACATACTTCTCTGACACTCCCGACTTCCTCATACAATACCACAACTCCTCTCTAGGCACCCTGTCATATGCTTTCTCTAAGTCCACAAAGACACAATGCAACTCCTTCTGATCTTCTTTGTACTTCTCCATCAACACTCTTAGAGCAAACATCGCTTCTGTAGTGCTCTTTCCTGGCATGAAACCATACTGCTGATCAATAATCATCACCTCCCTTCTTAACCTAGCTTCCACTACTCTTTCCCATAACTTCATGCTGTGACTGATTAATTGAATCCCTCTGTAGTTACTACAGTTCTGCACATCACCCTTATTCTTAAAAATAGGTACCAAAACACTTTTTCTCCATTCCTCAGGCATCCTCTCACTTTCCAAGATTTCATTAAACAATCTAGTTAAAAACTCCACTGCCATTTCACCTAAACACCTCCATGCTTCCTCTGTTATGTCATCTGGACCAACAGCCTTTCCATTCTTCATCCTCTTCATAGCTATCCTTACTTCTTTCTTGCTAATCCATTGCACTTCATGATTCACTATCCACACATCATCCAACCTTCTCTCCCTCTCATTATCTTCATTCATCAGCCCTTCAAAATACTCTTTCCATCTGCTCAACACACTCTCCTCACGTGTGAGTACGTCTCCCTCATTATCCTTTATCACCCTTACCTGCTGCACATCTTTACTAGCTCAATCCCTCTGTCTAGCTCAATCTCTCTGTCCAGGTCCTTTTCTCCCTCCTTAGTGTCCAACCCTTCATACAACTCTTCATACGCCATATCTTTAGCCTTCGCCACCACTCTCTTTGCCATGCACCTCATCTTCTTATACTCTTGTCTACATTCTTCATCTCTCTGACAATCCCACTTTTTCATCACCAACCTCTTTCTCTGTATACTCTCCTGTACTTCATTCCACCACCAGGTCTCCTTGTCCTCCTTCCTCTTTCGAGATGTCACACCAAGCACCTTTCTAGCCATCTCTCTTACTAGCTCTGCTGTAGTTACCCAGCTATTCGGTAACTCTTCACTGCCACCCAGTGCCTATCTTAACGCTTCCCTGAACTCCACCTCACAATTACCCTTTTTCAATTTCCACCATTTGATCCTTGGTGCTGCCCTCACACTCATCATCCTCTTCTTGATCATCATTGTCATCCTACAAACCACCATCCTATGCTGCCTAATTACACTGTCCCCTGCCACCACTTTACAGTCTCCAATCTCCTTCAGACTGGCCCTTTTACATAAGATATAATTCACCTGTGTGCATCTTCCTTCACTCTTGTATGTCACCCTATGCTCCTCCCTCTTGTTAAAATACGTATTCATCACAGCCATGTCCATCCTTTTCACAAAATCCACTACCATCTGACCTTCTGCATTCCTTTGTTTAACACCATACCTACCCATCACTTCATCATCCCCTCTGTTCCCTTCACCAACATGCCCATTGAAATCTGCTCCAATCACCAGTCTCTCACCCTTGGGTACAATCATCACCACTTCATCCAACTCACTCCAAAATTTTTCTTTTTCATCCATCGCACACCCAACTTGTGGAGCATATGCACTAACAACTTTCATCATTACACCATCAATTTCCAGATTTATAAACATCACTCTATCTGACACTCTATTCACCTCCAAAACACTCTTAGCATACTGTTCCTTCAGGATAACCCCTATGCCATTTCTCCTCCCATCCACACCATGATAAACAATTTGAACCTGCTTCCGATACTCCTAGCCTTGCTCCCCTTCCATCTGGTCTCTTGCACACACAATATACCAACCTTCCTGATGTCCTAAATATAGTAAATACCCAGACGGTTTTGTAGTGAGGAGTTTTATGTAATATAAGATGAGTTAGGCAAATAATAGTAATATTTTGATTATTCAAGGAGAATGATAATATGAATAGATCTTTTGCACTGTCTAATATGAAAATTAATAGGTACCTTGGATACATGATCTAGTAATGTTAAATGGTATTATTCCATTTCACATTATTGTAAATATGTTTTGACTAAAGAGCTGGATGAATGGTCTTTTCATTTGATTTATAAAAGTAAATCTGATCATTTTAAAATATTATACTGTATCATACTATACAAATATGATTTTAAGTAACAGGTGTGATAAATGAGATTCTTAAATAAGTTATATCTAAAAGTGAATAATAAATGTAGTCAAGACACATCTTGCTATGGAAGACCTTTAATAACATTGTTATATGTTAATAAATATAAATAAGTGTTACAATTCATATATTTGAACTAAAACACAATGTTTTTAGTTAAGACAGGTCTTTTGAGATTTTTCATGTAGTTCTATATTTATGCTCACTACTTATTAGCATATATTTACGATTTTAGTGGAATTTGGAAATTCTTATTGCATTATATTATAAATACAGATTATAAATACTAGATTGACTTTCAATGGTTATATTTTTATTAATAATAATTTTAATAGTAATCATTATAATATATGTAGACTTAAGCTTTGTTATAGTAATAGCTGTTTATTGACTATGAAATAGACATTGAATCTATATATAATAAAGTAAAATCATAACCTTTGAATAACAGTACAAAAAGAGCTTCCATTTATTTTTTTAAATACACTAATAAATATCATTAACTTAGAGATGGAAGCAATAGGATAGTATGGATTTTGGTAAGGTGACAAATAAGGGTGGTTTGTATAAGTACATTAGCAAACCAGGAAAAAACTTTTCCATGTTAGGAGATGCAAATAGTTATATTATTAGTTTATTATTAGCTAGATTCATGATTCTGTGCATAGCAAAATGTTATAAGAATAAATTGTATTTCTTACTTCAAAACCATTACATACTTTTGTTGCAATGGTTTAATTTCAAGCATGTCAGCTTTTAAATATATTTCATTAAATGTTAATGGCCTTAATAATCCCACGAAGAGAGGTAGTCTAGTCAAATATCTTAAAAAAATAAAGCATAACGCCCATATAGTTTTTTTTACAGGAAACACATTTATTAAAAAAAATAGAAAAACTATTATTCAAAGACTATTTAGTACTTAAAGTATATAATCTCATTATAGTTCAAAAATAAAAAGCACACTTGTACTTTGAAAGAATTCCCCGACCATTCCTAGAGTTGTTGATACTTATTCAGATAGAAATGGCATGATGGGATTGACGGTTATTGAGATAAACAAAATGTATTATACATTTGTGAATGTGTATTGGATTCCTGGAACTGGATCTAAAATAACAAAATAAAATCTAGATATCATAAATATATAGGCAAAAAGAGAAATATTACTAGCTGGTGATTTTAATTGCATCTTATCGGAAAGAGTCTCTACTAAGGATAAAAAAAACTACTGCTACTGCTAAACAATTAATACATTTTATAAATATAATGAATTTCCAAGTTATATATGATTTAAATTGGCAAATTCACTTAACTGTACACATTATTCATTCAGATTTGGTACACAAACAAATATTGGCAAAATCTTTGCATCTAACAGACTGTATTCTAAAACTGAAGAAGTACGAATAATTTCATTTCCACTGTCTAATCACAATACTATTTCATTTAATTTTAATATAATATCTAATGATTTAATTTATTACCAAAAAATTCCTGCTTATATTATAAAAATTAAAGGACTTAAGTAATGGTTATTAAAATAATTAAATGTATTCATGGAATTTAATAATGGCACAGAAGTTACTGATACTATATTATGGGACACATTAAAAGCTTACTTATATGGTAGAATTAAGAATTGGTATCTCTGTAAAAGAAAATAGTGGGACAAGGAACTACAGTCGAAGACTGATAAACTAAAACTAAATCTCAAACCTGATGATAAAAAGTACATTTTGAATTGAAAGATTTAAATCAGAAATATTTAGAAATATTGAATGAGAAAGTAGCAATAGATATGGAAACAAATGAAGATTCAATCTTACTCTGTTACCCCTAAATATTTACAAAGACTAGCCATAAAGTCTAAAAAAAAGGTAATATAAATCAGATTAATGAGATTACGTACAAAGTTAATGATATAACTAAAAAAGCAACAGACTTAAAAGATATTCTAGAAAGTTTTAGGAAATATTATGAATTAATTAATAATAGTAAATTAACTTTAGATAATGATTAACTGATAATTTTAAGAGAAAGTATAAAGCATAAATTAACAGTTTAACAAAATAATAAATTAAACAAGTCTATTTCTTTAAGAGAATTGAAAGAGCAAATTAAGAATCTAAAAAAACAATAAGGTTCCAGGCATGGATGGCATAATACCAGAGATATATAAATTAATTCCTGACAGTATGTCTTTTAAAAGTATTTGAAGATGTCAAAAGTACATTAAATCTACCTCCTTTGTGGAACATTTCATTAATATCCCATATTCTTAAGGAAGGAAATGATCCAAAATTGTATTCATCATATCAACCAATTTATCACCTTAATGTTGATTATAAAATGTCTATGTCTATCTTGGCAAAGAGATTAAATAGCATGATGCCAAAATTAGTGAATGAGGACCAAACTGGATTTAGTCTACACAGGAAAGTTCATAATAACATTATTAGATGTCTATCTTTGATAGATGTTGCTAGTAAAAGCAAAAAAGAGCTATCAATTATTAGCTTAAATTTAGATAAAGCTTTTGATTCAATTAATTGGGATTATTTATGTAAAGTACGCAAAGAATATCATTTCCATTAGATTTTGTGTTATTAATAATGAAATTATATAATTCACTATCTTATGTTAAAATCATTTCATTCTTATCTAGTTTCTTCAAAATATTTGAAAGAAAAAAACAAGGATGCCCTTTGTTCCCCGTAGCAGCATCTATTAGATCAAATAAACCGATACATGGATTTTCTGTAAACAATAATTATAATTCTAAAATCCAATTGTTTGCCAATGATATTCTATTAACTATTGGTGATATTGACTCTTCTTTAGAGCACATTGTTAATTCAATAAATCATTTTGAAAGGATTTCATGTTTAAGCTTTAATCATAATAAAACTGAAACATTATTAATAAATAAAAAGTTAAATGCCTTTTTAAGAAATCATAGGGAATTTAAATGGGAAAATAAACAACTTAAATATTTAGGAATAATATAAAACATAGTTGGAAAGACACAACAAACACAAATTATAAAACATTACTAAATACAATATTAAAATTGATAGAAAACTGGAGTAAAATATACTTCACTATGGACGATAGGCTAATATTAATAAAAATTATTATTCAGCCAAAAATATTATACTATATAAAATATTTAATTTTAATGTCATCCAACAAAAATATTAAACAATAAAACTCTGTTTTAATTAAGTTTTTGAGATAGCCTCAAAAAAAAAATAGGAATTGATTGGCATGTTAAATCTTGGGTAGAAGGTGGAATTGGGTTTCCTAATACAAAATTATATGCTAAATCTTCAATCCTAAATATAGTAAGTCACTGGCTAAATTCTTCTTCAAACTGGATAGCACTGCATGAATAATTTTTTATTTTTAAATAATTCATTTGAAATAGAGTCAATGTATAACTTAAACATTAATAAAATGTATTGGGTTATAAAAGATTCTCTTCGGAATAATAGAGATGTTCCTGTCTGTATTCCATATGTTAGTTACATTTTAAATATGTTTAGAAAAGTAACAGATAGTAACTACCTAGCTAAAACATTATTGATTTTGATGTCTCCTATAACTTGTACAAAATGTTGTATGGAATAATTTAATCTTAATACAATGGCTGATCTTGAAGAAGACAACTTAAAGTTTTGGTATAAGTTCCTAGATGGAAATGAAATACACTCAGTTGATCATGTATTGGTTAAATATAACATAATAAAAACAATTTGTTAAATATTCAGATATTTAGACAATTTATCATCAATGAAATATAAGTAAATTTAAATATGAATAAAAAACCCATACCTAGAATTCTGGAATTTTTCTCCATGATCAATAGTGAAGAATCAAAAAATAAGTCTTACCTATGAACAATATATAAGATTTTAAGATCTGAATTGGTACCTTTTGACCCATCTTTTTGGGAATATTCAACAAAAATTAATCATGAAACTTTCTCAGAAATAAACAAGTTATCATTAAAATCTGTAAATTACACTACTTTGTCACTTTTTGGAAAATGTTGACTTGAAAATGTCTGCATAGAAGCTATTTAACACCACACAGAATTGCTTTGATTTATAAAAAAGGAAATAAAATGTTGGAGATGTCATGAGATTATAGATGCTAATTGGATTCACATGAATATTCAATGTAAAATAATTGTTCCATTTTGGTCTAAATTTATAAATTTTGTTAAAGCATTATGGTCAGACAAATGTAATATTTCAGATTCCTTGATTTTATTTAATGCTGCAATTCCAGATCCCATACCAAAAATACAAGTGCAGCTTCTGTGGTCAATTCTAGCTATAACTAGAAAAATCATTACAATAAATTGGAAGAGCAAGAACACTCTCTCTTTTACTGAAGTCATTTGCTTAGCAAAAACTGTATGTGATAAGGAAATAAAGAAATTGTATAATAGAACTCCAGATCTTACACACAGACTTTTATCTTTGCAAAATCTTAAATAATTGTTAGAGAAATATTAATGGTTGATAAATTTTCAAATTTTGTTGTGGACTCTGTATATAGTTTTTTGTTTGTATTTTCTTACATATTAGTTAATTGTTATCTCTATATGTTAGTTTAATAAAATTGCAATACAACTATTTAAAAAATGTTTCTTTAGTAATAATTTAGCAGGCAGAAAATCTGGCAAAATGTAGCTTTGTTTTTTGAAACCTACCTTAATGAATGGGAAAAACATTTACCCATTTTTAGTTATGTGACATACTGCATATCCTTCTAAGAGACATTAATCAACATTAATTATTTACATCACCAGTTCCTTCTGCAATTTTCTACAAATTCTTGGGTAAGTCCCATTAGGAGCTGTGCTATGTCCAGCTTTAGAGTTTGGATTTTATTTTCAATTTATTTTAGGAAAGGACTGTGAACATCCCTTCCCCTTATATTGCTCATACATACTAGAAGGATTTGACAAATCTCTACTTTTTTCTTCATCATTATCAATCTAAAGCATTCATAGTCTTTTCTGTATTAACCTTCTTTTTGGTCAAATTTTCTATTTAATTTATTTCTATTTTTTCTTCCATCCTTGCTATGTTGCATACATTAATTTTTTATATAATCTTGTCTACTAATGTATGAACTTTTACTAATTTGAGGCTTTTGAATTTCTCACTGTCTTTTTCCACTATTAAATTGAACTGTTTTTGATTAATATTTTCCAGTTTTTCTCTTTACATATATTTTTTTTTCAGTGATGCGTTATTTATCTTATATTTAATTGCATCTTACATGTGAACTAAAGTACATTTTCATTATTTCTGATATGTATTTTTGTTTTATGTAAAGGCTTGCTGTTCCTTTGATGGAATTTTCAGATGTCTTGTGAGGATATATTTTTCTTTTTTTTATGTCCACCTTTTAAAAATATTTTTGCATATAACTACAGTATATATGTAAGTATGTGTTGACGTTTCCATTTCTCAACTTAACCAATACCATATCCTTTTCTCCATGACAGTAAAGTGGCTAACCATTTGAATGTTTTGTATCATAGCTGCAGGCCTGGGGGTTTACTCATGATTTCACTCTTTTTTCCTTCCTTGGTCTGTTTACGTCTTCTCTAGGTATTCTGTTTTCCCTGCAAAAAGCAATCTTGTTGATTATGTATTCTAAATTATCCTCATATATTTAATTTACCCTTGTCTTAGTAGTTTGTGGCTGAAAACTGCCTGAGATGAATGAGTTCACTTATCTGGTTAACAAATTAATACAATTAGAAATTAAAATACTTAATTAGTTCTTCAGCATGATGTTCATGACTGCATAGTGAAACCGGTTGTTATCCAATATTTTCAAAGTCCTCCCTATTGAATTTTGTTGTTCTCATTTTTCTCCTGGCAGAATTCATAGCTGAGCTATACTGTTTGTTTAAGTTTGACTCCCAAATGTTTAACTATTTCAGGTTTGATATTGTCTGTCAATTTCCATTTGATACTATGAAATCCAAGATTCCCTTTCTTAAACAGATTGCAGTACTGTCTGAGGTATCCCACGTTTTGAGCATCAGTAAATATAATTTGCTTAAATGTGAGTGCAGTTAAGTTGTTTCATTTAACATCTTACATATTAACTTTCCACATAAGCAATACTGCTCCATTTTTACAATTCTGACAATAAACTTTATCATTAATACCTTTGTAAATAATGATGGCCATTACTGCATATAATCCTGTATAAATTCTGCAGCAATGTCCAGTCTACAATATGACATTGAATGCCTCTTTTCTTCTATGATACTGAATTATTTTTTATGTTTGCTTTGAACCCTTTCCTTAAATAAAGTTAAACACTTCTTATCAGATCCTAACTGTCCTTTATCTGGTATGATCACACCCAAGACATCTTTGTTTATGTACCCTATGTCTACAACTTCTACAATATCTAAACAGGGCTCTCTTTTTAAATTACTCATGGGGGTATCTTGCTGGCTAGATTATTTACTTTGGAAATAAATGTGTTGTTTATATATTTATTTATTTTGTTTACATTAATCCATATTTCTACATTTTATTTTTTTTCACTTATAAGTGATCTCTTCCTTGGGTTGCCTTCACTCTTGAAGTTTGTGTGAATGTTTTCTGATGAGCTGTGTCTACCATTCACAACTGGTACCAATAATGCAGCAAAATATCATCACATCACTTTAGTGATTAAGGATGAATAAAAGTAAGGAGAGCAGTAAGTGTATGATAAAATAATAAACTATTTACAATTATACTACCAATCACTACAGGGAGAACTGCACATACCATGTGAGATAAACTACTATATGGAATTCCTCAAATTAAAGTCATAAGACAAATATTCTTTTTTTCTCCAATAATTTGTGTTTACTAATTGGGTTAGAATGTAGATATTGGCCAATTTTCAGACTCACCATGAGAGAAAACTTTCAAAAGAATGAACTCTGGTGAATTTTACAGATGAAAGCACTTAATCCATGTAATGTAATACACTTCTTGTGGATCACGTACTGTATTTGCCACTTGATATTCTTTTTTCCTTTTCTTGTGAGGCAAACAATGGCTGAGGAAATCAAACCTGAAATATAGAAAGCAGCTTGATCGTGCTCATAGTTTTAATCCCCCGAGCTGTCATTTTCCATCCTCACTGCCACCACTTGTCCTAGGTTGTGCCTAGTTGGATGAAGTTCTACTTGTATCTGATGGTATATCAGTCTGTTATCCGACAAAGGAGCAGCATCATAATAGACTGTTATAGCTATAAAATAGACTAAGACACCATAGTTACAAGTTAAATAAAAGTAAATCTGAGACAATAATGGGTCTTTGGAAGTAAATGCATCATTTTGTAATGGCAGAGGGGTTAAAAAGTGATAAATAAAAATCCAAGCAATTATGCATAAGCCAAGGCCACAAGATGAACAGGCATCACAGAAAATTCATTTTTGAAAAAGTATATATGTGCAAACAATCTATTTGATGTAAATTTAAGAGTAATAGTTAAATGATAGTTGTAAAGTAATCTATGCCACTACATGAGTATAAATATCTCTACATATGAGCAGTGTATTTAACATTAATATTTGACTGATAATTGTAAAGTAATACATTCCACCCCACAGAGGGCTATCAAGGGCTCTCAGACTATTTCACAGTGAACTTCCCTCAAACTAGAAAATCTTAGCAACAAATGCTGCACTGTACAGGAACACACATACCCACACACACACATACATGCACACTTGAAATAATCACAGTTTTGTTTAGCACATTATTCTTGCACTTTTTGACTTACAGTTATATAAATCATACTTCTCAGCCTTGCGTACAAAGCACAAAGCCCAAAATCAGGGACATATTTTATATATATCTTGCTCTTACAAACTAAGAAAGTTGCTATAATAAAAGATTTTGAATTAGCAGATATTTTCCTGAAAGTCAAATGTCATTATGTAGTGACTGCAGCTGTAAATGATTTGCCATAAAACCACAAATTTACAATTGATGTGTATATATATATATATATATATATATATATATATATATATATATATATATATATATATATCAAGAGAGAGAGAGAGAGAGACAGAGAGAAAACACACACACACACACACACACACACACACACACACACACACACACACACACACACACACACACACACATACACAAATAAACATGTCTATGGCTGTCATATATATGTGAAAAACACAAATGAGTATGGTTGCCACCTATTTTTTTCCGGACTACTTGATAATCAAACCAGTTGTCTGGGAGTCCAGAAAACACAATAAAAACTCTGGTATTCTGCTTCAAAAAATAGACTGTTGGAATTTGTTAAACTGGCTGATTTGCTATTCTTTTGTGTAAAAGAAATGCATCAGGATTGGCAGGCAAACCAGGAAAAAGTGGCAACCGTTCAAATGAGTGGCCATACAAGAACAAATAGTCAAACGAGTGCCTGCATATTTGTGAGAATTACATTTTGTTGAATTCACACTTTATATAGTGTAGGCATGTAGGAGAATACAAGAAAAGGAATGGTTTACTGAAAATGTGGTGGTTTTGAAAATGTGTTAGCATGCATTATAGCAAGTAATGTGTATGTGCAAGTGTTTGCAGGTAAGGATTAGAGTTCGGATAAGTAAAGTGTTGCACCTGACTGGTATTGTGGCTCTTCTATCTCCTTTTGTCTTGATTAGGAGCCTGCCTACCCTCCTCACTCATGTTTGCTAACTCTAAACCTAATTCTAACCCTATTTCTTCCCTTAACCCTAATCCTACACATCACTTTGCTAAACTTTCCATAACAGTACCACTATTCAGATGATACTTGATCTGGGTTTTGTATTTCTTGTTTACCGATAGTATACTTCTCTGAAGTCTGAAATCTGGACAAAGCCATAAGTAAAAGTGGGACAAGAGCCCCAAACTAGGGACATTTTTTTAAATATTGCTCTTACAAACATAGAAAGTTGATAGAATAACAGGCTTTGCATTAGGATGAACTTTCTTAAGGATATGAAGTCTGAAACGCAATTGTCTGTCATTATTTTCTACCTTCAGTCTTTAATGATGTACCATTAATTTGCCAGAAAACCAAAATTTTATGAAAAAAAGGCCAAGAATATGAGGCCACAACCTGGACATTCTGCGAAAATCTGTACAGTTGAGTGGTCTAACTGATACTAGAAAAAAATTGTTAATATTTTGTGATTTTCTCATTTTGTGTATCACACATTTGTGTTTTCACTCTTTTATGGTCAGTCATTTGTTTTTCTCACATTGGTATGATCTTCCAATATATGTGATCATCACTGATAGAACATAATAGATAGACAGATAGATAGATAGATAGATAGATAGATAGATAGATAGATAGATAGATAGATAGACAGATAAAAACATAAGTGCGTAAATTTATTATAACAAGTGAAATAACAATGTTAGACAAGCTGATATTCTGTGGTTTTCCCTGATATTTTAATATGTTTGTGATAATTTATTTCACTGTTAATATTTGTTGCGTTCAATCATGAATCTCACATTTTAAGCACTAAATCTCATATTTTTTCCATTAATCACTTTCAAACATTTTTGCATTTTTGCCTTCTTGTGCTAGGTCTGTATGGAGCTTCTTGTAGAGTGTTATGACCTTTTCCATGCATTAGCACCTTTTTGCTTCATTAACCCTCATATGCCCATCTAATATCTGACAAATCCATGTGGGTTATGCCTACAGTACTCTTGTTCTAAATGCCTAAGCCTGAAGCTACTATATCCAACAAAACAGGAGATTTGTTGTCATAGTGGTCTTAGATTAAATAAAGTGGTCTAACTATGACAATCTACCTTAGTGGTTACATTTGCTCAGCAGAAAGCCTTGCTTGGGAATGTTTGTATGCCTAGCTGATCAATGACATAATGTTAAACACCATTTATGCAACAGTGCCCTTCTATCAAGTGTGTCACTTATTTTTTTCCACTTCCCAGCTTCTGTTTTTAATGTTGACATTGACAAGAAGGTTCATAGGATCATAGGAAGTTACTAGGCTATTGGCCCTGAGGCCCTTACAAGCCTAGCCAAGAATTTAATGAATGTTCCGACAAGTCAGCACCTGATGCCCCTGTCGAGCAGGGGCACAGGTGGAATCCCAGGGGTGTATTTTCTGCTCCCCATCTAGTTATCCAGGTTGTGCTTAAAAAGGGTTAATGAGGTACTCTGCTGGATGTGGAGAGGGAGTCTATTCTACAGAAGGGGGAGTCTCTGGGACACAAATCTGTCCCACCAACAAAACCTATTGATGTCACAGACCAGGTTGAGGTCACACATGCAGGTTACACGAGTGGAGCTTCACTTGCGGATATGCAGCAGTCCAATCAAGGTGGGGCCTGAGATTGTTTTGTATTCCAGATGGAGGTCACCTCTGAGGCATCTGTATGAGACTGAGTAGAGGGACAGGACTTTTAGCCTATCTGTGTAGGGTAGATGTTTGAGGTCCTGGATTCTCCTGGTCAGGAACCTCTGTGGTCTCTCCAGCTGCTGCATGTGCTTTGTGAGGTACATGCTGAAAGGGGCATTATACTCAATAATGGATCTTATAACAGAAAAATACAAGGATGTTATGACCTCCATGTTCATGGATGAGATGAGGTGAGCCATGTAGAAAGCTTTCCATACAACGGGGGCAATACTGTGGTCAAAAGACAGTTTGCTATCAACCTGGGTGCCCAAGTCCCTCACAAAAGATTGCATGCTTAGGACCTTGTTATTAATGTGATAATTTGTGGGGATGTCACTGCCCCCAAAGGGGATGATGATGATGCATTTTTCGGCATTCAGTTTGAGGCCATGTTTCAGGCACCAGTCATTTGTTTAGGTGAGACCCTCTTGGAGAATGCCCACATCACTAGGCATAATTGATGACAGTGCCCAGCTTGCAGTCATCTGCAAATCTGGTCAGCCATATCCCACTGGTTTTGGCCTACACCTCAGAAAAGTATATCCCAAACAACAGAGGTCCCAAGACCAATCCCTGGGGTACACTGATCATTACGGGTCTACTGCTTGAGGTGGCTTCCCCTATTTGACTAGATAGGATCTATTAGGAAGCCAGTTTGCTACCCATCTGGTAACATATTGATTGATGCTTAGTTGAGAGAGTTTATTTATTATACTTGAATGGGGAATAGTATTGAAGGCTTTGGCCAGGTCAAAGTAGGCAGTGTGTATTGTCTTCCCCTCATCCATGGCTTTGGTGACTGTCTCAAAGAAGTTGACCACATTTAACAGACATGACCTCCCCTTGATAAAGCCAAACTGTGAGGGATCAAGTGTTTGGAGGTTGCCAGTGCCCTTGTTAATGAAGTCCATGATAATCCAGTCTACAGCCTTGCAGATCAGGCTAGTTAGGCTGATGGGTCTATAATTTCCTGGACCTGTGTACTCAGCCAGGACGAAGCTGGTACTCAGGCTTTGGTTGAATAGGATGCCTAATGGTGCTGCAAGTTCTTGCCTGAGTTCATATAGGATGCAGTGTGGGATGTTATCATGTCCCGTGGAGGCTGTATTTTTTGTCTTTGAAAGAGTAGTGATGACCTGCTCCCTAGAGATAATGGGAGGGGGTGGCAGGGGCTGGGGATGTCCTGATTTACTGATGGAGGGGACAAAGGGGTGAAGTTTTCACTGAACCTATCTTCCAGAAGGCTGGCTATACCTACTGCGTTTGTGAATGTGGTGTCCTTGACCACCAGTTCTAAGCAGATCTGAGTGTTTCCTTTGAAATTGCAGACATATATGAAGAAGGTATTCTGACTGACTTTAGTAGATGTGGCCAGTTTGGACTCGAAGTTTGCTTTGAATGTCACTAGTGCTTTTATTTGCTTGTTCAGGCTATGGAAAGATTGCTTCCAATTAGGCACCTGCTCCTTCTTGGTCCTGGATAGCAATTTTTTCCTTTTATTATAGATTTTATTTATTTCAGATGTTCACCAGACAGGTTTACTCTTCCTTGAGGAGGAAGATTTCATCATGTCAGGTATTCCTGATTCCATGCAGCTATATAAATGCTCGTATAGTACTTTGGTGTAGGTTTGGACATGTGTGTCAGTTCCTATGGAGGGGGAGGAGGCTGTGAAGCTATTTATACCTTCCTTCAGGAGGTTGTAATCAGCCTTTGAGAAGTTTTTTTGTTTGACCCTAGCTGGGGGGGGGGGGGGGGGTCAGGGGAGATGGTGACTTTGAAAGTGATGACTTTGAAGCCGGATCTTAAAAGGGAGGATGACACTGAAGAGATGCTGCTGTGGTTACTCGTGTTGGTTAATATCAAGTCCAAGATGTTATCATCTCTTGTGGGGGGAGTCAACCAGCTGGTCCAAGGCATTTGCATTGACGAAATCAAGGACTCTCTGGGTATTTGTGTTTTGGCATGAGTAGCTCTTCCAATCTATGGCTGGATTGTTAAAGTCACCCAGGATCAGTGTAAAGAGTTCAATCTTAATAGATTCAAAGGGGTCCAGATAGGTGGAATGGGCATCTTGTGTCAAAGTTGTGGGCCTGTAGCTAGATTTGAATAGGGGTATTGTTAACAGTTAACTGCACCGGTAGTGTCTCCTGTGTGTCATACTGTTTGACCTGCCTGAAGGTGTGTATCTCTTTAATATATATTTCAACTCCACCTCCTTTTCCTTTGCTGCCAACAGTTCAGGGTCT
Organism: Protopterus annectens; assembly: GCF_019279795.1. Taxonomy (NCBI): domain Eukaryota; kingdom Metazoa; phylum Chordata; order Ceratodontiformes; family Protopteridae; genus Protopterus; species Protopterus annectens. The sequence continues at coordinate 1,757,837,059 of NC_056735.1, read as the reverse complement.
GAAAGTATTATAGGATGAGTTACCTGATATGGCTGGGGTGCTCCCCACACCTATGAACAAGGTTTCTGTGACTGCACAAATGTCAGCATTTCCAGTGTTAAGAATGCTTGCAATGAATGCAGTTTCATGTTTAAACTTCTGGTGTTTAGCAGCATGACCTTTAATTTGGGTTTTGATGAAATTTTAATGTTGGTAATTTTGTCCTCGTGGGATTGTCTAAAAAAGGCATTATGTGGGAGGCAAGAGCATTTGCCAGAAGCCTGAAGCCCAAGGGAGACAGATGCAATCCATCTATGGCAAAGTATCATGGTCTGTCAATGATGTCTTATTAAGCTCTCAGGTACTGGATCCCCTTGGAGTGACACCAGAAACTAAGCCAAATGTTAAAGCCAATCATGTTCTGCTTGTATTGAGGCATAATTCTGGGTGACATACCAGCCTGGGACACATATTCAGCAAGCTTGATCATGTCTCTCTTCATATAGTTCAGGGAAGTACATCTCACCTGTCTAAATTACATCACCTGTCTGTACTCACCTGTCTAAATTAAAACATAATTAATATTTCTGTAGCTATCTGATTATCTGACACGCTTTTCATTGGTATTGCTAGCACTATCTAAGGGAACATCATGGCACTAACAAACATCTACTGCACATGCTAGAGGTTCATGCAAGCTCACCAAAATCATTTAAGAAGTTGCTTGTCTCTTTTTTAGCTAAGATGCAGTATTTGATAGTTCATCAATAGAGCAGTGGATGTCCTTCTCAGAAGTTCCAGACACTCACCAGAGTTTCATCTCAAAGACAGGCACTCAAAGGTTAGATTCAGGCTTTGATCTCATCTCAGTTAAATGCTAAGAATGTGCATGTGTACACAAGCATAACGAGGCAAGAAACTTTACTGACATTCAGCTTCTCGTTAATAACTGAAAAAGTGATAGGCAGCCAGGTAAGGATGCAGTATTTTTATATTCACATAAACCCAAGTAGCACTTTTGCTTTTGACTGGATGAACATTTTCTGATAAATGTTTGATAGTCTACATGACTCTCTTTATCTGCCGATTTGATTTTGGGTATCTCAGTATTGCTATTCCTGTTCTTGTGAAAAGAATTGGCATTGCTGAATTGCAAGCTGTAGATCAGTGTAAGAAATAACAATACTTGGAATTCTGTGATAAAAAAATGCTTAAGAAGCACACAGTTTGCTTTCTAACCTCAGAAAAGTATGGGTAAAATTAGATAATGGAAGTTTATTAACATAAATTAGATAATGACAGCTTTGAAAAGAAAGAAATAAGTAACTGGTTTACTATGTATTGCTTGACTGATATTGTATATAGAAGCATTTCTTGTTTGTTATTTATTGTTATTATAAAACATTGCAAATGTGACAGCTTTTCACCATCATTTCAATGTGATGATATTACCAAACTTTATGGTGTGTGTTCTCTACATGTAAAGAGAAGTGTGTCATATTTTCCTTATGATTTTGTTACACAACTGTTCAGTTAGTGTCAGTTGTTGGATTTAAACAGCAAACATAATCAGAAATTATTTCAATCCTGTAAAGTGTAAAAAAATAACAAACCTTGTGAGAAATGAATTTCATCATAGAAAGTCTAATACCTCCGGAGTGTAGGTGGATTTTTGTTCTATTCTGGCAATCTTAGCTACTTCTCAGTGTCTAGTTTAGTAGAACTGTAGGATATCAACAAGTAATATTGAAAAAGAATTTCAAATGAAACCCCAGACTTCATATTTTATTTGTATTGGATTTTCAGGGTCAATGCACAGTGTAATTTGTATATTTGGATTAGAGAACTATATTGCTTAAATGTAAATACATCTGTTTCTCAAAGCTGTGACTTACCTCCACAAATCTGTGAATAACATTGTGGCTAAATTTGTGAACTGACAACTTCACATACATAACACTGGCTATTTTTGTAAATCTGCTAATTATTTACAACACAAATGTATTGTGATTACAACTGTAAATTACGTATTTATTTATTCCCAGCTGTTCAAAGCTATTATGCCCAAACTATTTGGTTACAGTATTAATAGAATTCAAAATGCAACATTGTAGGTTTTTGTTTTTATAAATAAAACATGGTTCATTCTGACCCAATGATGCTAGCTTATGTGCAGAGAAAGTCAATGGTGTAGGCTTAAATTCCTTCAGCGATTTTCAAACCCATCTCTCTGAATGTAATATCAGTCAGGATGTCACACTCTGCACTGTTATCAGGTTTCAAAGTAATATGTTTGCCTGTAATTGACAGTTTTTGAGTCCAGCAATTATTTTTATGGCAGCACTGCTGTATTTCTGACCTGTATATAGAAAATATATGAATGGCACACACATCAACTGCATTTACAAACTGATGTCAATGGCAGATTGTTTAGATCACTGAATGGTCAACTTTTCATTTGCATCAATCATTCGCAATATTTTTCTCTGAAATTCTGCAATCTTTATTTACTTGCACGTTAGAAAAATGGTTTTGCAGCCTACAGATTCTTGGTTTACCACTGTACAATACTTTTTGCCATCAAGTAGTTAACCACAACTTGAACAACATGGCATCTGTTATTTTTTTTTTTAATTTTAACTGTGTCATTATATCCAAACATTTTGGTAGGCTATTTTAATGTGATGCAGTTGGTAGCTTTTCTCAGATTAGAATGCAGACCAGCAAATTTATGCTGTTTATTTTTGGCAGATAGTTGCATCATTTTTAACATTAAACACAGCTTGATCCTTTGAAAGTTCTTCCTTTTCAATGCTAGATAATTTTCCTGCTCTACAAAAATTCATAACTTTCTCGATACAATTAGAGCCTTATAAGAACATTCTTCCTCTTTATCATTCTTTGTGCTGCAAAGAGTTGTGCCTCCCAACAGTGTATCATCCAGCTCTCCAAACTGAAAGTCCTTAGCTTTACGCTTCAGTTCTGTTACACAGATGTCAAAAGGCTTATGTGTTCCTTGACTTCTAGTGCAAAATAAATAAAGAAATTGTAACAAATTCTTTGTGTGCACAATGTTGCTCAAATCAAATTTTAATAACAAATCAAACTTTTGCTCTTTGGTGAGATTAAAAGTATAACATCCCCTTTTATGGCATCATCTCCAGCAAAGTGAAGAAATGGAGTAACTTACTCCTCCTTATTTTTTGTTACTTTTTGGTGCTGTTTAAAATGCAACATTGAATAGATTATATTTCTGCACCCAATGTTTCCAGTTCTCTGTCAAACTGCACTGAAGATTCATGGATGCTTGTGGAAAAACAATGGATGCCATAAATCAAATGACTTTGTAGTCAAAAGAAAAATGGTTGCTGAAACTCATTTGCTGTAAAGTCAATTGCCACTGAGTATGAAATATATGTGGTATGAAAGATTGTGTTACTGCATTAGTTTAGTGTGTTGTTATTTATTTAGCACAATCACTAAAATGTAAACCAGTTAAGATTGGTAGTCATAACTGAAATCAAAAAATGCCTCACCATTTGAAAAGAAATACTTTCACAAATCACAAAACACTCAAATAAGTGTTTTAGCCGGGAAGGTCAGCCCGTGTGCACCAAACCAAAAGAGGAAAGTTGTGTTCCCCACACCCCCTGATACTTATAAATACTAATGTTGAGATTGCTGTATCACATATTATCAAACATTAGTGATCACAAATTATTGATTAGAAGCCTGACTCTCATTTAATTCATTGGCTTTCAGCTCCTTTATCAAATTTATTGCCTTTTCCTTTTCTTTTAATTTTCATAGTTAATGACTTGGAACCATTGTTATTTTGGTTAACGTGTGTGTGTGTGTGTGTGTGTGTGTGTGTGTGTGTGTGTGTGTGTGTGTGTGTGTGTGTGTGTGTGTGTGCATGCACATTTCATGACAGCATAGATCTACCACACAGGTCAATCCGGGTACTTCTTTACCATTTATTGTTATTATAGTATTTGCTGTAGAAGGAAGAATGTGTAATACCACACGTTAAGGCCAGTTTAATGGGTATGGCTGATAAAGTGATGGTCTTATTTTACAGATTTTACAGATTGTAAAAAGTGCTGGTTGAGTTTACTTCAGTATTCAGAGTCTTCAGAAAGGTATTTGCCATTGTAACTGGAGATTTGCTGGAAAATGGTCTCCTGTTGTTTTCTTCTCCAGGCCGAATGTTTTCTGGTTACTCCATCCAAGGACTCCCTGGAAGTGGGCTTGTTGTGATTCCATTAATGCAATCTTTAGGGGGTCACCCTAAAGTGGAATATGTCCTCTTTGACCCTGAGCCAGAGGATTCCATCAAGTGAGGTGAATATAGACACTCTAGTCTGTTGATTATTCTTGCTCTTGAAAAGAGGTGCGTAGACGTTGCCTTAGTATCCTGGACAATGCTTCAACACAGGGTCCAGGTTCAAACTGTACTGCATCTACTAGACCCAAAGGTGGTCACAACCCTCATGGCCACCTTTGCACATCTAAGGATGTGGATACTGCAAACGACTGATGTCACTGGATTAAGAGCTACCATATGATCAATGACCTGTCATAGGTATCAAACCCTTGCTTCCAGGGCATGGAGTAGCTAGCGACCCCCTTTCTGTCACTCTTAGTGATTCCATTCTTCCATTAAAAATACAGGGTAGGACGACTAATGCTCACCTTCATTATTCCTTTGTGGACTACCTCACTGTTATGGTCTGAACAACACTCCTAAACTGACTGAACATCTGGTTCCATCTTAGAGCTCGTACCCTGCTAAAGATTCTCTTTACACAACAAACTTTTGGGTGGGGGTCCTAGATGTAGTTGAGGTTGCTGGAAAGCCTTCCACTCATTAGGCTTAAGCTCTTCAATAAAAGAGATTCTTACTTTAATCAAACAGGTATTCTTTACCTACCTGGTTGATAAGATTGCAGGTAAAACTTACATCAGGCACCTGCATTATGTAAGCCTCTGGTATTCCACACTCACTGTGCATGAGTCATCCCATTCTGTGTATAAAAGTCATTTGGAGGGCAGAATCATGGTCCAGCTGCAGCTGATCAAGCAAATTTTAAGGGAATATGTTTTCTGTAAAATTTGTTGAGCAATATATTCCTTATTGGACCTGAACTCTATGATAGACAGAGTTATCTGCCTGGTATTTGATCCTCTATGTTTTTAACGTTGAAAGAGTTTCTTGTAAAATATTACTACTAGTAGCCAGCTCATTTGCACATCTAAACTTGCATCTTCAGGTCCTTATGTATATGGAGCAATAATTGGTTTTCCTGAAGGATGGGGAAGTCATACTTGGTTCTCAGAGCCAAACTTAACCAAACATTATTGTCTTGGTTGCTACACCGGGAGTTGGGCCATGTGTTAACCCAGTCTTCCTGGAGACATTCTTTTGAGCTCTGGGCTTAGCTGATCCTCTGACTTTTTCCACACTACTGATATAGTTTGTGATCCAGGAACAACATAATTTTTTTATCAAATAGAGCTGTCACAGTTTGATGTACCATGCACATTCTTACCATATCCATTGATCCACTAGATGTTCCACCTTGATGGATCAGAAATAAGCTATTGCTGTCCACCTTGGGAATACAGTTTCTTCATCCAATGGCTCCTTTTAGACTCACACAAAAGTCTCCCATTTATATATATATATTCTTTTGTCACTTGCTTTAGTCACATCATTTACCAAAGCTACATTATTTCTTGATTTTCCCATGAGTACTTGCTAGTGGCTTGAGGATAAACTGGCATGCTATGGGCATAAGTGCCATTATGTAAGCGGTGCTTGATTATATGAGTATCAGAATGATATCTCATTCTGTGAGGTGCACAAAATGTCTAGAAATAATATTAAAGTTAGTAGTGAGAAGGAGTGAAGTTCCCCTGATGTTGAGAGTAGAGACATTTATCAGGCATTTTTATTTGCTACATTTGCATGTAAACTACATCAGTTCAAGTATATATGATAAGGTCTCTTATGCAATCTGTAAGTACTGTGCAATTGTGTCAGCCTTTTCTGTATTACTCTAATGCAGAAAACTCCTTACTTTACATGTGTCCTTGCATATATCTAGAGGTTACTGGTAACAAATCCATCATAATCTTTGTCCTCATAAATCACTTTATGGCAGCAGACCCAGGCATTTTATATACTGGACATCTTGCACCAAGCACTTTGGTCACAGAAAATAGTGGCACTAAACTGGAGGAATTACTGCAGTCTCACTTTGACTGGCTGGAAAAAAAAGCATCACTATTCTGTATGTTTGTGTGTGTGCGTGTGTGTGGGGTGTTTATATATAGAATCAAACACAGGTAAGAAAAAAATTCTGTTTGCGGTAATCATAAAGCAATGAGGATGGAGACTGTGTAGGTCTGTTTGGAACAACACAGCTCAGTTCTAAATTGTCCATCTGCAAATGTAAAAAACTTATATCTCACATGTGAAATTTTAACCCATGGATTTCAGCCTATAAAGTGTATATACAAATGTAACAAATAAAAATTACCTAATTAATGTCTGCACTCACAAAATATGGGAACTTTCTTCACACACTGCCAATTTAACATTCTTACTGTGAATTTCTGTTTCCTGTGCCTCACAGAATGACGACCATTTTGTTCTTTCTCTAAGAGGTTGTGGTCTCACAGTAGAAACAAAGCAATGTAGTACAAACAAAATAAATTGCTCCTAGATGAGGCAAACAAAGGTCTATAAGCAATAACTCTCTTCAGCAATAAAGTCAAAGAAATGTGAAACAAGCATTGTTTTATTAAGAATTGGATGGATACCCACGAGTAGGTATTAGTCAGTTTACAAAATGGAAATTACAAAAGTATTAACTGCATTTTTAGCTTGTTTCTAAAACACTACATCCATTCCTTTTCTACTAAACTACCAAGTGATGCTAAGTGTGACACATATCTATATATCTGTGCATAACCATTCTCTTTATATTACGCAATATTTCAGAGTTTAAATGAAACAAAGGATTATAGCAGGAAAAAAACTGATAGTTTACTGCTAGCATATCAGAAACTAAAAGATATATGATTTATTGCTGATGATAAAGAGCTTGTGCAACCATCATTAAGCACACATGAAACCAGATTAAATAACATGTCCATGGTGAATGGAATTTGGCTTTTAATGCCTTAATTCAAAGAACATTATTTGGGAACTCTATAGATTATATATAGCTTGATGCAAAGGTCCTTGATGACTTTCAATACGTGAAGGAGTTAAGTATAAGATCACAATACATTATCGTCCATCTTCTGATATAAATCTTAGCCAAGCACTGTAATTCACACTAAAACACCTATACTTAGCTGCAAAGGCTATCCGTAGTTCAGTTAAATGGCTTGTGCATGTGTAAAGCTAAGAGATCACTTTCATTAATATTTTTAACTGAAATTCTCAGAAAGCATAACAGCAGGCATGGAGTACACTTTTAACATTAGTGCTATCAAACTATGGAACTTGTTAACTGAAGTGCAAACGTAGCAGGCACTTAACATTGTTCAATGAAACTTTACATTTTGGTCAGAACTTAAGTATAGTAACTGTGGCATCAGCTAATCTTCCACTTTCATACACTCACCCATACTTTGACCATCTAGCTATTTGGGCTGCTATAACTACTTGAGAAGGTTGCATGCCTGATGCAGCTTTCGACTTTCCCAGTGCTGTGCCTTTACATCCATTCTCATTATCCGCGCTTCCCAGAATACTTCTTAACTCCATAACTGCTCACTATTATCTTATCTATTCCGAGTTTCCATGAACTCACCTCTGGGTATCTGTGTTTGTCCTTTCTCACTACTTCCACTTTTTGTGTCACTTTTCATGATAGTTATATCTGCTCTCACTGTCACTGGTGCAGTCTTGTTAGTTTCTGTGTACTTTCTCTACATATGCCCTGCCAATATTTCTTCTTAGAGACTTAAAAATATGTGTTTTGAACCTACTTTTACATTACCTCTTCTTTTCCATCTAAATTGAAGCTTCTTTTGGTTTCATGGATTGTACGCTGCGTACTTTCACTGCATTGTAAATATGAATACCACAACTGAAAGTGTATGTATTTTATTAGGTTAGTATTACTTATTACCCATATGGTTACATAAACTCTTATGAACTGGTTTACTGTAGCATTTTGCCTTGTACTTTATGTACTCTATGAAAATGCATAACCTGATACAGCTGGAGTTAATCATGTTCAGTATAAATGTCACATATGTATTGCATCTGACTCATACTGAGACTTTTTTCAAACATCTTATGTTCACAGTGATGCCATGGTCAAAAACTAATATGTAAACAAGGCACTAACTTACTAAATAAAGATTTCTGCATGAAACAGAGACATCATAGCCACATTGTACATATTTGCAGATGAATCAATATAGTGTGGTTAATTCAATACAAGTGGGGTACTTCAAGTCATTTTTGTGATAAAAAACACTAGGTAATTACTGGAACAATTTCCTAGTTGCTACCAACATTGAAGCATATCATTTCTTTGGGAAACCATATCTTCTGAACATTTTAGGATGAAAAAAAAAACAAACAGTATAGAATCACTGTTATTCCAAGGCAGAGAAAGTTTTCAGGTTCACTGGCCAAATCTCCTGTCATCAGCATGAATGGCCTGACCTGGTGGGACTAACAAGCTCACCAAAAGGTAAATAAAAATGAATCAATAAAATTAAAAAAAATAAAGCCTTTTAGTTCAATTTGAAAATAAGACTAGGAGATTATACCTGCCAATAAAACTCTAAAATACAATTGCTCAAAGCAAGGCAAATATTTGCATGAGTATGTATGTGAAGGTGTCTTAGATAACTTGCTGAGAAGCTTACTCTTCCAAATGTGTTGGGCAGAGCTCTACAAAACTCTTCCTTTATGTACGGCTAAAGGTAACATACTAATATTTTTCTAATGCTTGGTTTTGAAAGGCGGCATAATCTTTCCAAATCTACAAACAACAATGCTGAACGGTGTGGGAGAACAAACTCTTTTCCTGCAGATAGCATTCTCCTGTCAGTATACTTTAAAACTGCAGCAGAGTAGGCAGAACTAATACGTTACTTATGTCTCAGTGTTAAATAATTTTTTTTTCTTACATGAATTTGAAACAGTATAATATTGGCAAGAATGGGGTGCTCCCTTGGTACTGTATGGCATTAAATACATTTTGTTCAAGTATTTCTAAAGGTAGTATATTCTTTCATGACATATACAACTAGACTGTTTAAAGATTAGCTGTTTAATTGTCAGAGTGCGTCAGCATTCTTCAGAAGAAAACATTTTGTCCACATTTAAAGAAAACAGACCGATTATTTTGTTTGTGTCATATGTTTGCTAAATCAATGTTATGTTAGCAAATAATTAATTTCAACAAACAAAATAAATAAATAACTAAATAAATAAATAAATAGTGCAGCTCACCATCTTCATTTTTTACTAATATTCCCATTTGCATTTTCCAAATGGCTGCTTTTTGTATGCATCTAGTTTATTTTGAAATTATAACTGGAAGCTTAGTGGTTTTACATCATGATTCAGAGGAACAGGGTTCATTTGGATTGATACTTCTTAGTAGGCATCTTGATGGCCTAACAGATCATATGACTGATTCCATAACCCAAGAAGAGGAATGAGTTACAGCTTTATCTTCTCCTTTGCCAGTTTCTGTCATATGACCATACGCTGCAGTGCTAGGTAGTATGGTCTGCAAGAAAATGCAAAGGTGTGCACTATGAAACAGCCATTGTAATGCTGAACTGCAGTTTGCTAAGTCATCTATAAAAAAAAAAACAATGTGACATGAGTTTACTTTCACAGAATTACATCTCTAAAGAGCAATGTTTTAAAGCTATGGTCAATCTTTTCATACCTCTGTTCCGTGAATTTATGGCTTTTGAGTCCCACTGGTAAGGAATCATATTAAGATCTGATGTCTTGTAATATTCTGTAGCCATTTGCTCCTTTATTTAGGTCTTTTTCTTTAAATCTGAGGCACTAGGGTGTTACAACACACTACTGCTGAAACTTTAAATCTAATTTCTTGTCCTCTCTACAAAATTTCTTGGAAAAAAACTTTATAACTTTCATGTCAGAGCACTACCAGAGAACATGACTTGTGCATTTGGTGAAGGGACACAATGGATTTTAATTAGTTAATTAATTAAATTATTAATTTTATTTTATTTGAATTTGTTAACTGGGGTAGAGCACTGATCACAACTGATCAGTTTCAGTCTCAGCCTGTAGAAAAAGTACAGCAATAAAATTAAAGTATAGACATCTGAAAAACACATACTGTCCTGTGGAGTGTAGGAAAGCATAACACATACTCAAAGAGTTTATTCTACACATGTATGAACATTTTTTTTTCTTATTAATAGTGCTGTAATCATTTATACTTGGATTCTTGTAATCCTTTAGGAAAACTGAAAAAATAAAACAAGAAATGACTAAAGTTAAAAAAGAAAAAAAAGTTTTGTTCCAAACTGTATATTCAGAAAACCTGTTTTCTTCTCTTCTCTTCTTGTCTTGTCTCTTCTCTTCTCGTCTCCTCTCTTCTCTTCTCTTTTCTTCTCTTCTCGTCTTGTCTCTTCTCTTATCTTTTCATCTCGTCTCTTCTCTTCTCGTCTCTTCTCGTCTTGTCTCTTCTTTTATCTTTTCGTCTCCTCTCTTCTCTTCTCGTCTTGTCTCTTCTCTTATCTTTTCATCTCATCTCTTCTCTTCTCTTCTCGTCTCTTCTCTTATCTTTTCATCTCCTCTCTTCTCTTCTCTTCTCGTCTTGTCTCTTCTCTTATCTTTTCATCTCGTCTCTTCTCTTCTCTTCTCTTCTCGTCTTGTCTCTTCTCTTATCTTTTCATCTCCTCTCTTCTCTTCTCTTCTCGTCTTGTCTCTTCTCTTATCTTTTCATCTCGTCTCTTCTCTTCTCTTCTCGTCTCTTCTCGTCTTGTCTCTTCTCTTATCTTTTCGTCTCCTCTCTTCTCTTCTCTTCTTGTCTCTTCTCGTCTTGTCTCTTCTCTTATCTTTTTGTCTCCTCTCTTCTCTTCTCTTCTCTTCTCGTCTCTTCTCGTCTTGTCTCTTCTCTTATCTTTTTGTCTCCTCTCTTCTCTTCTCTTCTCGTCTCTTCTCATCTTGTCTCTTCTCTTATCTTTTCATCTCCTCTCTTCTCTTCTCTTCTTGTCTCTTCTCATCTTGTCTCTTCTCTTATCTTTTCGTCTCCTCTCTTCTCTTCTTTTCTCTTCTCTTCTCTTCTCTTCTCTATGGTACACCTATCCTCACAAATCTTAATAATGTAGAAACTAGAACAATGTTAATAGGAAAATTTGCAGCTATAAAAAACTATGAAACCCACCACTGTTCCACACTTAGATGACTACTAACCTATCTTGAACCACCCTAATACTCGGCATATACCCAACTACTGTCATACACATAACATACTAAATTAATCTCACCACTACCCTCCATAACTATCAGCCCAATAGACCTGTTTGACCCAATGACAAAAAAACTTCTTTCTGACAGCAAAGCTTAAAAATCTACTAGAAACACCCAGTATTCTAATTTTATAGATAAAACTTGGAACTCACTCCTACTATACATAGGTTAAAGGACAACTTCTAAACATTTAAACTGGCACTAAGACAATTTCTGTCTACCTCATGGCTTGGCTTATGTATGCTTTCCAGTTAAGAACACTGTATTCAACACCAGCAATCTAGTTTCCCATCTGATACCTCTCATCACAAATGTATACCTTTCCTCACTTTCATACTCACAAACTCCCCTCTACCCACTACCCATCATCTTTGCTTATCTTAACTATTTCAACCTACCCCTAGTAAAAACCCACATATCTTTATATGTATATATATATATATATATATATATATATATATATACATTCTTTCAATATTTTGTAATTGTTCTTATATCAAACAATACATTTTTCATAAAAAATTAATATATGAACCTGAATTTCTGTTTTTGTATCCATAAATGTTTGCTCTTTCTTCAAACTGCTGCCCATAAATCTGATGTTATTAAGTGTGTTTATAATGTGATTGTTCACTATTCATGCTGTGATTGTGTATCTGAACTTGATCTCTGAATTCCAGCCTGCTGCGATGACTGTACCTATTACCAAAATTAAATTTCATAATGTGTCTATATATATATATATATATATATATATATATATATATATATATATATATATAAATATATGTGTGTGTGTGTGTGTGTATGTGTGTGTATATATATATATATATATATATATATATATATATATATATATATATATATATATATTTATTTATTTATTTTTTTCATATACTAATTCCTCTCTCTGCTGTAATCTTACTAAGCTTTCAAAAAACTTTTCTCTGCAGGTCTCCTCTGGAAAAGGGAATTATGCTTAATTAGACTTTCCTGGTAAACAAATGTCAATAAACAAATAAATAAATACAATAAGAGATTCCTAATGACTAGATCAATAAGTTATTTACTTATTAGCTGGAGATTTAATGAAAGATGTACTGCAAATGGTTGAATGAAGAAGAGGTCCTTCAGCAAGTAACTTACTTCCTTTTTGGGAGAAATGGCATTACTTTTTCAATATTGCATGATGGCTATTTTTAGCTATAAGTAAAATTAGAGTAAACATTTTGGATTTTTTAAACCTGTAATACTTCCAGTTTGTGCTTCTACCCTACATTCCTATTTCCTATCTCAAAGTGACAGAAAAAGAGTAAAATTAAAAACATGACCTTGCATGGTAAGACTTTCTTAATAAGTTGATTGCAAGTACTAAAATGGTTAAGTACTAATATAAAATTTATGTTCTAATGAGCTCTCTTTATAGTGGCATTCAAAAAAAAAGTTTCATGTTGGTAAATAAGTGAAGCTGATAGTGGACAAAGATATCACCACTTTTAATCTGGTTTATTTTATATATATATATATATATATATATATATATATATATATATATATATATATATATATATATATATATACATATATGTATATTGATGCACATATACTTATTTCTTGAGTCCAATAATAATTTAACCTATTAGCCAGCTTCAGTTTTGTTTGGGTCTATATTAGAAGACCAACTGTTTAGGTGATCCAACACCTAAACATCAATCTTCTAATATCAAACCGCAAAATGTCGAACGTCCCAGGGAAGCACATCCCTCGGCCACAACACAAAAAACATTACTTTACATCTAAATTAAGTGGGGTCTTTGTCCCCCACACCCCCTGACATGGGGGGCTGTGCCCCCCACACCCCCCCCAACTAAATATTCCAACTCTGAGATCGCTCAACAGTTGGGAAATAACAAACTCTAGCAAACGGCCAAGGGAAATCTTTCCCTGCGTTAAATCGGCCAATCGCCATTTATTGCTTTCCATATTAGAAGATCGATGTTTAGGTGTTTGATTACCTAAACATTCGATCTTATAATATAGACCCGTTTTGTTTTATGTAATGAACTTGTTATGTTGTTGGAACTTTAAAAAATACTTTGTTGGAAGATTCTAAGTGATGTTGGAAGTTTAAATACTGAGTTGCTGGAATTTTAAATACACTGTGTGTACTATACAGTCTATTTTGTATCAGATGATGAAAGAGTAGTACATAAGCCTTAAATGATGTGCTAGGAATTCTATTCATAATTAAGTGTTCTTTTATTTTAGAGTAAACAATTCTTTTGAAGTTAGGCCTAAATGGAAAATATTAGGCCTACTAGAAGTGCTCTTCTGCCAGAAACACATGACACGATTGCATGAAAATGCAATTGCCCAAACTCCAATTAGCCAGATCTCCCATAATTACTTAGCCCTTCCAATACCGGACCCTATAGCACTCTATAGTCTTAACAGAACCCTAACACTAACCCTAAAACTCTCACCCAGTTCCTAATCCTAGTCCTTCCTTTTTAAACCTAAAACTTGCTTCCCACTTTCTGATTTTAAATTCCCTAACCACTCCCTAACCCTAAAACACCCTCCCTTAACCCTAGGCCTAAAACTTCCTTCCCTCTCCCTTAACCTAAAACTTCCCTCCTAATTCTTAATCCTAAAACACTCCTCCTGCTCCTTAAACCTAAATCCCCCTCCACACCCTCCTAACAGCTGCTGCACTTACCTTACTCAGACTTACAGTATATGATGATTTCAGGTAAGTAGTTGCTTGCATGTGTCCATATTCCAGTTTGAGCTTGAGCAGTAGCATACAAGAGATACAAGATGCTCGATTACCTGGCTTCTAGACAGTGGTTTCTAAGCACTTGGGACTTGTGTACTTGTATCAGGTCTGAACAAATCTTTGAAGACTGGTTGTGGTCAAGTGTAGTGAATGAGTTTACTATACCACTTAAATAAACTGCTTTTATACATTTATAAATTACATCATAAGAAGTATATATTTGGTATGAGATTATTCTAAGCTTTACAAATCAGAAGCATGCAAATAATCTGGAAAAATAAGAGAATGATCAATGTTCTGAGTTATTAATTTTGATATGATTATTTTTTTTTTTTGTCCAGAAGAAATCTTCTCATAGATGCCATTTGCAGTTAAGGCATAAGCTATAACTAATAGTAAAAATCATTATGCCAGTTATTATTTTAGTTTGCATTTGTTTACTGGGAAAGTCTGACAGGGACAGAGCCCATTTTTAGCGTGAGCCTGGGGAGAAATCCTCCAGATGCATGTCTTTGGAATGTGGGAGGAAACCAGAGCACCTGCAGCAAACCCATGCAAACACAGGGAGGACATGCATACTCTGCACAGAAGGCACCCTAGCTAAGAATCAAACCAGAGAACCTCTTGCTGTGAGATGACAATGCTAAGTGCTGCACCATTTGGCCACCTCTTTTATATTATTTGAATAATGCTCAGTGTGAGTAGTTCAATTTTATTTGCTTTTTTTTTGCACAGTTCAGTTTTGCTATTAAATGAGTTACTTAGAGCATCCTGGTATATGAAATGCATGTGAACCTCTGCAGGCTAACAAAAAATAATTTCTGTCATTCAGAAGGGAACTGTTCCATAAGATGTCAAGAGTGAGGGTGTAGTATAGATAAAACTTAAAAGTGTCATTATATCTATACTGATCTTGAAACTGTTTCAGTAAGAACATTACTGTTTTGAGCAAAATACGCTCTGTCTTAGTATGTCTATTAAATATCAAACTGAGCAAGAATGAAAAACAGTTCAATCAAAGCCATTTTATACAAATAAACATTTGGTATTTACTTTTATAGTATATAAAGCCTCATTCAGACCAGGTGGGTGGTAGGATTTCCAACCTAATTTGCCAGTAAAGCAAAAAAACTAAAGTTTTAACGCAATGCACCCTATCATTGCATTTAAACTTGGTTCAATTCCTATGCTATCAATATTGAATCTATTTGATTCTGTGATGTATCTACAGTAGTTGCAGTTGTGGCATCTAAACATCCCAGGTGTTCTAACTGGCAAATATTTAGTTTCAAACCAGGATTTTAAATTTTTGTAAGTTACCAAAGGTGAAACACCTAATTTGGTGGATACAGTTTGATCGACACCAAACACTTTGCACATTCTTAAAATGGAAGACCACAAAAATTACTGTCTATTTCATTGCTTCTAAAAGTAGAAGTAAATGCTAGAAAATCAGTAGAATCATTCAAGATGTCATCCAAATACCTGGTGTAAAATATTATTCACTGGCTCCATAAGGTGAGCCCATACCAACTCCGTTGTCTGCCAGGTAATGGTTGTTCATTGATTTTAGAAAGGAAAGACCAAGAGTCTTTGCATATCTGAGACTCAATTAATTAATCATGTGATTTGTATAAAATGGCTTTGATTGAACTTGTTTTTCATTCTGAAGAGTTTGCCATTTAGCAGGCAGACCTAAAAAATTAATAAATTCTGTTTTGATTATATTCTGTTTGGATTAGTATCAACTACCTTTTGGAGTACTGCATTTATTATTTCCTTGATGCTGTTTGTTTTTTTTTAGCACTATTTTGGGCTTCTACAGTTGGGGGGGGTATTTTCTGCTTTGCAGTTTGATACTGCATCTGATAACCAGCCAGCCATCATCAAGATAAACATGTGCTCAGTGTTACTGCTCCTAATACGGGTATGAATGCTGCTTACCCCACCTAATGTAACTCAAGGAGCATCCACATCCACACTGATCAATATATTAATGATAAAGCTGACTGTTTTCCGTTTGACACAACCAACTCAGGAGGCTGAACAGCATTCAAACCAAACGGACGCCTTCAGCTAACCTAGTCAAACGCTAGAGACAATGAAGGAATATTGAAGCACAGCCTTCTAGTAGCATAGCTAGAAAAATCGTCTACTAATGTTCAGCCTGACAATGCAATACTGGAAACTGATGTAAGTTTTGAAAGTCATAGATTTGAATATAGTAAACTGTTTAGCAACATAGAGCGACACTTTGGGTCAAATTGCAAGCAGTGAAAAAAAAAAAAGACACAGGACATCAAGGCGAGCAGAAGGGACAGGGACAGCGATCATCCCAAACCTATTCCACTGGAGGATGGGAAGGTGACTGAAGTAATAATGGCCTGCTGATTTACCCCTTTTACACTGGACGAGAAACGACATGGAAAGTAATTCAGAGTAAGGAGAGAAGAGAGCCCCTATGAATTACGGGGGAGGTGAGAGATTACAGAATAAGAACAACACAGACAGTCACTACAACAATAATGGTCAAGCTAATTTTTTAGGAGCAAGACCCAAAGTACAGCGTCAACGTCAAATTACTCCCACACACCCAAGGAACAGTTAACAACCGACATTTTGGGTTTATTTAACAACTTAGAAACTGTAGTAAATACAGACTATTCAACCAGTACCTAACATTACCACAACTCTTTAGGAGATTTTAATGTGTATAATTTCTCCAGAGTTGACATTTCCAAAACCATATGGACTTAGTCAAAGCCATCATTGACGCCAAAACTTTTACGCCAAGTTGAACTTCAAACTCATGATCATTACACCCACTCCTAGCCATGTTTGAACTAATATGCAACTTGACATCCGGAGGTATATTAAGAATCGAGAAATACGCTCACACACCAACAGTGAAGAAATAGAAAACATCCGTACCTTACTTATGAACAATCCACGATATAAACCAGATAAAGGTGGAGGGGTCGTGATTTTTTCAATAGTGATTACATGGACCGTATGGCAGCAATTAAGTAATAAAAGACCATCTGGAAGAGATGTTTATAGAAGGAAGGATAAACCAAGACCAGTACAAATATATGACCACATTACAAAGTAGTAGATCATATTCTGAGTAAATACATTCCCTTGAGTCTCAGATATGCAAAGACTCTTGGTCTTTCCTTTCTAAAATCAATGAACTAAGATTTAACCAACAACATAACATGCTTACAATAGATGTGAAAGATCTTTATAGCTGCATCCTTTTCTAGCATTACTTTCTACTTTTAAGCAATGAAATATAAGCACTTGATATCCCTCCTCCTAATAAGAGATAAGAATGTTACACATCAAAGATATATAATATATATAGCTTTACTCTAACACTTTCTTTTTTCACTTTACACCCTTACAAACAGAACAACAAACAGGTGAAGGGAAGGGGCAGAAGGGGCAGAATCAGAGTAAGCCAGAATCAGAGATGAAGATTTTACAGTTGAATGTAACACACTTCTATTCAGTTAATTGATGAATTAATACAGGAGATTAACATGAAAAGGAACAACATGTTATTTGTGCCACTACTAAAGTTAGAGTAGAAGAGAAGAACAAGGCCCCATTGTACTAGTGACTATACTGTAGATACATCACAGAATCAAATAGATTCAATATTGATATGTCAAAACTGTACTGCCCATTATGTTGGCAAAACTGAGCGTAAACTCAAGGAAAGAATTTATGAACACCAGTACGCCATCAGGAAATGTAAAGCTACTAATGCCACTGGCAAACATGTTTCAGAACATCCAAACCACCTATTCAAATTCATAGGAATTGACCAAAGTTGCAATGATAACAGAGGGTGCATTTGCAGTAAAAAACTTTTTTTTTGAGCTTTTAACAAATTAGGGTTGGAAAATACCACCCACCTGGTCTGAATGAGGCTTGCTCTATAGGCAGTCTCCTCAGTATGTTAAGCCTTAAGAGATAGACTGATATACACTGTGTAACACTCTAGCCTGATTATATACTATAAGAAGTAAACCAAATGTTTATTTTACATAGATACATTTTATTACAATGTACTATTCATTGTTGAATTCTTATACACATTTTTACATTTTATGGTTACATTTTATACTTTAAATTTTATACTTTAACTTTTACCTTTTTTTTGGCACTTTTTTAGCACTGTTTTTAAAACTTAATGAGCATTTAATTAGGTTATTAATTAATCATGTGATTTGTATAAAATGGCTTTGATTGAACTTGTTTTTCATTCTGAAGAAGTTTGCCATTAGCAGCAGCTTTAATAAATTCTGTTTGGATTATATTCTGTTTGGATTAGTATCAACTACCTTTTTGTGTACTGCATTTTTTTTTTCCTTGTTGCTGTTTGGTTTTATTTACACTATTTTCGTTGCTCTCAGTTTGGGGAGTATTTTCTGGCTTGCTCAGTTTGATATTTCACAGTTGGTGTTCAATTTTTCTTTAGTATGTCTATTAACCTGAGGTACCTGCTTTAGGTGTATATCAAACAGAAGAAGGTGGTGAATGAAGCCATGTTGGGTGTCTCTTTTGAGAGAGAAAAAAAAACTAGGGAAAAGCCAGCCACTGATCTTGGTATGCATGATAAATGGCAGAAAGCATGTAAACTAGATGAATGAGTGCAAGGAAACAGAACCCTTATCATCTATCTTTTCATGGGTTCTGGAGCCTGTAATAAAACCGGGCAATAATTTTATATGCCGAAGGCATCAATTATTCTTCAGTAATTTTTGAAAGATGAAACACACACTATCAAAAAGTTTTTTTTTGTCAAATTGTTGCCAGCCTGTGGTTATGTTACCACCTTAGCTTTTAAAGTAAAATATAGTATATTAGCATATATTTCAACCCAATATTTCTTTAAGAGGCCAAGCCAAACCAAAACAATGAGCATCAATCAGTTTTGGTACCCCTTTCATTAAAACTTTCAGCTTTATATCATTGGCCTCTGACTGCATATATTTACAAATATGGGTGCTTAATTCTGTTTTAGAATAGTTAACCAGGTGTATAGTCCAGAGAATTTGAATTATTATCAGTTTAATTTAGATGAACTGTCTCAGTTTTCAAATCTGAAAAGTTGGAGCCTGCTAGTAAAATGTGCTGGATTTCCAAGTCCCTGGTATAACCTAGGTGGTGATATTTAAGGAAATTAAGAAGGATCTTAATCAGTTTAACTGTGCTGCACACCCTCCTTGCTAATACATGTGGCATTCCTCCTAGACTTCACCGCACTAAGAACAGGAGTGAAAGGCACATTACATCACAAGTGAAGGCAAAGTTGCCTAGTGCCCTGGCAAATTTCCCTCATCAGTAGGAATACCACCCTAAGTCTCCTTAAAAGAGACTGCTGCCTAGAGTAATTGATTCAGTGAAAAAGGGTAAATAAAAAATACAAAGTAGGTACTATGAACAGAATGTTTTAAGATTCATACGGGTACTAGAGCCAAATTGTCAGCTATGAGAGTAACTTTCTGTTTGTATGCTTGTCCTTATTGCTTCCTGGGACCACCAAGTTCAGAACAAAATGTATGACTGTATATGAGCAAAAATAAAATCATGGTTACCATTACGGACCCAAATGGTTTTGTGAAGAATCAGGTTATGGTGTCTCTCAGTCTATTTTGCTCTGTCTCTCTGTCTCTCTCTTTCTTTTGCACATTCTCTGCTAAGACACTGGTTCAGCGACTCTGAATCATATCAGAAATTTTAGGCTTTGAACTAGGAGCAGAGGGTTTACAATGGGAAGCTGAACTTGGGGAATGGAGCCCTCATGGATGTGGGACTTGTGGAAGTATAGGGAAACTGTCTTAAGTATTTGTAAACCACCTATTGCCCCCCCCCCCAAGCTAGGGGAAACACTTGATGTCTTCCATCAGGTCAGGTTATACATCTATTGTTACAGAAATACAAGTGATTACCTTACATCACATTCCCTTTCAAGAGGTAATCAGTATCTTCATATTCCAGTGGGAAGCAAAGGCTAATAAATATAGCATATTCTAAAGTGTCAACTTAAGGAAGATCTTTTCTAGAATTACTAATGGACTGAAGGAAGAGAAATTGTACCAACATCCTAGCATACAAGTGTTATTGTTTGCTGGACTGTTTCTTATATATTTGATAATTCTAGTTTAGAGACTTGTAAGAATTTGCATTTCTGAGATGAATGGTGCTGGCTTAGTTATCAAAGTTTTCTTTTGTTCTGTAACTATTAGTTCATGTTGTAAACCTCTTTCACTCCTTTTTGTTACCTGTGTTGCTCTGTATCTGTGTTATAGAACATGTCCTCAGGATAGTGTTGAGGCCTGCCACTCCCCTCCACTCATCCACTCCACATGGATTCTGGCTCCTCACTGTTTTTATGATTTCACTAGACAACCTATTTTTTTTCTTTAATCAGACCCTATTACTTTGAATTAGAGTCTACCACTTATTACCTCAATCGCATTATATTTCCTATACCTCTCATTTTACATTGCACTACCCCTATAAAAAAGATTACTCTACCTTGCACCAACATTTCATTATTTCCATACTACCTTCTTCTCTACTCTCTTATTCCATAGTCTTTCTGGCTTTGCCTGAGCTGTCCTGGAGAAAACCATAGAAATAAGGTATATTAATAGCACATTGTTACTAACCTTCTTCCATGAAGATAAATTGCATTTTGCCCTGAAATAAAGAAGACACAGTTAGTACCTTTTCAACATACACAATTCACTGAACTGAAAGTCAGAATTTGTGACTTGAGTTTGACAGCAATGAGCACAGCTTGCTTGGTAACTACATGATTAATCTAAAATTATATCCACTTTTAAATCCTCCCCTGATGAATCACTAGTGTTTAACTTGACAAGACCTACACATGATGAGTTAAACTGGTTAAGATTCAAACTTCTAAACAAAATGAAATGTAAATCTTTTTGCAGGGGGGCAAGTCTCCAGCAACCGATGTGGAGGGAACCCAACCCTACACACATCCACATATATACTACCACCTGCTTGGTCACACAAACATGATGAAGTGAAAAATTTTGTAAAACAAAGGAATCCCTAATGGCACCCATTTAGAAACTTCACCATTAGTGATTTCCTGCAGACGACAATTCAACAGTGATAAGTTGAACACAATGTGTGGGATCCTCATTGATGCGGGACTTGAGAAATTACAGGGAAGCCATTTTAAACTTTTTTGTCTTCTTTAAATGTTTGGCTATTCTGTCTATGTTGAGGCATGAAACAGTTTTCTTCCAAATCATAATAAAATGTCATAAGTTGGAGGTCTGATGACTTCTTTGATGAATGTGAGAAATGTTAGATATTGCATATTAACAAACCTCACTCTTGTTGCGTCATTATTGCTGTTGTATCCTGATCACAGTTGTGTGATTCTTTTGGAATTTACATAGAGACACATTGCTTTTCCAGAAAGATATCATGGCTATCACTCCCAAGAATTATTTCTTATACCTTAAAATGCCATAATGATGCAAAATATCTTTGAGCAGAATATCAGGTACAAAATCATTTTGTTTTTAATCAGGTAGCCAATGTTTAGAGAAATGGATGTAAATATTGAACTATGTGTTTTATTATCAGTAGTACTGCTTCTATTTCTAGTCCAGAATTAAATATCCTTCTTTTCACTTAAGATAAGTTGCACACTAAAGAGCAGCATTTGTATTACAGTAGTTTAATCTTCCTTTTATTTTACTAGATCAGTCACAGAAAAAAAGTGCATGAGCCAGGATAGGAACATGGCGTTTAGATAGCTGATGAAGTATTAAAAAGTAATGATGGAGTAACATCAATATGAAAGTTTATCAGTGAGGGCTGCTGTCGTTCATCCTTCTCTAACATAGATGATGAACTGGGGGCAGTTAGTTTAGATGCTTTATTACATAGAAACACATCAGGATGGATAATAGCATCACAAAATATAAACAAACTTATTAACAGACACACCTTACAGACATACAAGTTTACATCTCAACAGCTTCCTACAAAATGGCAGTCAGGCTTGCAGTCGCAAGTGCTCAGTATTTATATGCTTATGCAAGCCCTCAGATAGCTTCTTAAAGAGGCATATACACACATTGATCTACATCCTCCCTCTTAAAAAGATTGACCTTAGTTGAAAATAACATTGGCGTTAGACATGCATTGCTATAGATATTAGAAACAAACACAATATTTATGTCCAAGTTGCCATGTATCGATAACATGGTTTGAAGATGCAACCAGACCTGGTAACATAACAATCCTGACTGGGCTTAGCAACAGACACAGACTTTGGTGAACAACTTGTATCCAGAACTTCTGGATTCATCACAGGAATGGGAGTATTCTCTAGGACTTCCTCTAGTACTAAAACACTAGACAATTCACTCTGAAATAAAGAGTCTTTCTCACAGGCTACGTGCTGTGGTTTGGTTTGAATACCAGCATCAAATGTATCCGATTCCACCTAAACTCTACTCCTTGTGACTGCATATTGTGGGATTTTGGCTCTGAGCAAATATTCTTCATGACTCCAATCCGACCATAACCTTTAGACATTTGCATCCTTACTACTTCTCCTTCGCATAATGGATAGAGCAGTTTGTTGGTCTTATCATAGTAGGACTTCTGGGTTAAATGCTTCTTCAACAGATTTTTTTCACTGACCTATTGTTCTTGACACATGGAACCAACAATTGACTACTGACTGGTAATGTGATTCTGGTTTGTCTCGACAGTTGTCTCTGCGCAAGTGAACCAAGATGTTTGTCACAAGGAATATTTCTGAGATTCAAGAAATTCAGGAAAACTTCACTATTGTCTCATTTCGACTTCTCTAGTAACTGTTTTGCACTCTGAACTGCACGTTCTGCCAGACCATTTGACTGTAGATATTCTGGGCTACTTGTGACATGAGTAAAGTCCGATTCTT
Source organism: Protopterus annectens (assembly GCF_019279795.1). Taxonomy (NCBI): domain Eukaryota; kingdom Metazoa; phylum Chordata; order Ceratodontiformes; family Protopteridae; genus Protopterus; species Protopterus annectens. Next base: position 1,757,813,821 of record NC_056735.1, on the reverse strand, counting down.
TGGCAAATCCTTTGAACTGTTGGTTTGTAAACTGCATGCCACTGTCAGAAATAACTTTGTGCGGAGTACCATGGACTGCAAAATGACACTTCATCTTAGTGATGCTAGTACTGGATACTAGATTAGGAAGTAGGTCAATCTCAAATCAATTTGAATAAGAGTCTACTAACACCAAATAATGTTGACCATTCCATTTGAAAATATAAGTAACTACTGTCAACCAAGGTAGTTCAGGAATCTGGTTTAGCTGAAGTGTTTTTTTTCTGTTGATGTGACTTAGTACTACTACACACAGAACAAGACAATAGCACTTTCTCAAAATCTTGTGACATAGAAAGCCAAAATATTGGGCTTCTTGCCTTTCTAATGGTACAGTATGCTCCTAGGTGGCCAGGATACAAGATAATAATGTCCTCTAGTTGCAAAGACTTTGGAACAATTACTTTCAGACCTTTCATAATAATACCATTGGGCAAAATCTCATCTCTGTATGGATAATAAGGTTGCACTTCTTGAGGTAAACTAGATTGCTTTGATAGCCATCCTTGTTGAATAAAGTGGTTGAGCCTCTGAAAACTCGATCTATGGCTGTGTGATCTCTCAGCTCCAGAAGACATGTGGAAGAAAAAGTTCTCACTTCCATGACTTCAAAATCAAGATTATCATTCCCATGTTGTTCAGTGGTATTTCTGTGTGATCTGGACAATGTATCAGCAAGATAAAGAAGTTTACTCTTCTTGTAGACAATAGTGAAATTATACTTTTGCAATCACAACATCATACTTTGAAATCTGGCTGGAGCTGTATGCATAGGCTTTCTCAAAACAGTGACTAGAGGCTGGTGGTCTGTTTCGATCTGGATAGGTCTACCATAAACATAATCATGGAACTTTGAGCATGCAAACACAATTGCCAAAAACTCTTTCTTGATCTGAGCATACTGTATTTCAGTTTGGGTAAGAGTTCTCAATGCATAGGCAACAGGTTGACTCTCTTGTAGAATGTCTGCACCTAGACCAAATCATGAAGCATCGCATGAAAGAGTGACTGGCTTGTGAACATCATAGTATCTGAGAGTTGATGGACTGGCAATTCTGTGTTTCAGGACATCAAATGCTCTTTGACGCTGTTCTAACCAAGACCAGGATACATCTTTATGTGTCAGCTCTCTGAGTGGTGCCTATATTTGACTCAAGTCTGGAATGAACTTGCCTGGATGGTTAACCATGCTAAGAAAACATTGCAGGGCTTGAACATTGTCTGGAGCTGGCATCTCAAGAATAGCTGTTTGCTTAGAAGGGTCTTGTCATATGCCTGAACTGGTAAATAAATGACCAACATAAGTTACTTCTCATAGCCTGATTTTGGATTTCTGTGGCTTGAGCTTAAGATACACTTGATGTGCTCTTTCCAGAACTTTTTTGAGGTTCCGTCATGCACAGTTTCACCATTACCTCCTACTAGTATGTCATCGTCTATAATAGCACAAGGATACCCAGAAAAAATTTGCTCCATTCAATGGTGAAAGACTTCACTTGCAGAATTTATCCCAAATGACATTCTCAAAAATCTGTACTTTTCAAACAGAGTACTGGAAGTAGTTAGCAATGAGGATTTCTTCTTAAGCAAAATTTGCCAAAATGAACTATTTGCATCAAAGACATAAAAAAACAGTGGCACTTGGCATAAGAGCAGCGTCTTTTTTGACTGTAAGCACTGGACGATGAGGTCTTTTTAGTGCTTTGTTCAAATCTCATGGATCAATACATATTCTGATGTCATCTGAGCTTTTCTTATGAGCTACTACCTCAGAAGATACCTTCTCAGTCGGTTCATCTACAGGACAAATCATACTTTCTTGCACCATTTTATGTAGCTCAGTTTTGCCTCTGTTCTGCATAGCTACTGGAACTTTCTGGGCTGGCCTGATAACTGGACTGACATCTGGGTCTAACTTCATGGAGTACACAAATGGAAGTTTGCCTAGTTTGTCTTCGAAAAGATCAGCATAGGCAGAAAAAAATATATTGAGTGAAATTAGACCAGTGGTATTTCAAGCTAACATAATGGACTTCCTTATTAAATTAAAACAGTCCCATTTTCATACTGTCTCAGAGCACTAATAATGACTGGACATGCTTCTTGACCAGATAAAATAACAAGTCATAACTTCTCCCAGCAGAGTGACATGAAAGCACTACTGAGCCGTCAGTTTGAATTTCTTCACCACCATAAGCAACAAGCTTTGCATACTTTGCCAGTTCAAGCCTTTTCACCATTACATACTCTAGCAAATGTTTCTGCTGTCATAACATTGCTCTTGGAACCTGTGTCAGCTTTGAGCTCTGTGGGCTTTCCATTTATCTGAACCATGCAAAATACTTCATTCTTTGCCCATAAATCTTCTGCATTGACTGTTTCACTAAGCACTGACACACCATTAACATAAAAAGTATGTGACGTATGGTTACAGATTTCTAATTGATTGATTCATTTTTTGAAATGTTCCCTTTTAATAAAAGAATGTGTGCCTTTTGATTTACAAAACCTCTTGAAATTATTCCACTTATTGCATTTGTGGTATTGCTGACCAAAAGCTAAACAAATCACACTTTGTTGCACCATTTCATTAAGATTATTATATAGGTTCATAGGTTCATAGCTTTACCAGCTTTACTCTGTCACATATCACCTACTCAGAGGTGATCTCTGCCTAACATACAAAGCTATGCCAAACCCAGAGCTGTTGGACATGCTCCACTTAAAGAAATCCCAATCCCTCTGAGCTACATGCTCTAGGGACCTAAATCTTGTCACCACAATAAACAGAACATGCCGGAGGGATAGATTCCTGTCCCAGAGACTTCCCATACTCTGGAATAAACTGCCTATCTATATCTAACAAAGCTCCTCATTAGCACTCTTCAAGAAAAATCTTGATGATTGGATGGGAAACAGGAAATTCACCCCGGGGATCACCTCTGTGGCTCTGCTTGACAGTGACACAGGAAAATAATTTTCTTGGGTGGCAAAAGCCAGGGTACCATTTTGGCTGGCCTTGTATAGGTCCCAGGACCAATAGCTTAGTACCTACCTATGAACCTTTGAAACTAAAGATTTTCCTTTTTTAGATTCATGGTTTCCAACACAATTATGACAGCTGGCAATGAAGCTAGGTTGTGGCCCATGCTTTGAGTTTGCTGACTCACTCTTATGCTTCACTGAAACTGTGCAAACAATGAATCCTGCTGGAAAGCTCTAGGATTTACCAGTAAGTGCTGCAAGGGCTACAGTTGCTGCCATGTGCTTGGGCTGTTTCTTTTAATCACATGCTGCATGCTATAAACAATTAGCTCTTTAAGTTACTGGAAGCATGCATTTTTCATTCTTAAGCGTATTTGTGTGCTTTTCTGTGAGCTAGTATATCTGGCAAATCTCAAATGGCCTTATTTAAAGTTACATCACTGTCACTAAGAATATTCTTTCTCACAGCATCATCCTTAATACCACACATAAGTCTGTCTTTCATCAACTCATCCCTTAAATCAACAAATCTGCACGTTTTAGCCTTATTTCTCAAATGAGTTATATATGCTGAAAAAGTTTCACCAGGCTTTTGATCCCTAGTGTAAAATAAGTGCCTTTCCATTGTAATGTTTGTCTGGGGGTTTCACATTTCTCTAAATTTACATTTTAATTACTCAGGGTCCTCCCTTGACTCAGCCAGTACAACAATATGATGCTTTCCCCCTCCTGCAAAGACAGCAAGTGAATACACAAATGAATGCTCTTTTTCAATGGCTTCTGACCTAGCTAAATTAAGTAGAATAACATATTCTGTACTGTCATTTATATCAGAAAATGCAGCCTGTATGAAAATGTCATACTCTTGCTTAAACACTCTCCAGTTCTCTGCAGTATTATTGTCAAACACAAGTCTACTGGATTTTTGAAATATATCTGCCATGCCAACAAAGTATGCACAAACACACTGAAAATATGGCCAATGTAATTATATATCAACAAGCACACAGCTAGCTTATAATAACATTCAAAAGCACAATAAACTCTTTAAAGTACTGTACTTTGTGAAATATGCTCTGAAATGGCTGTATCTTGCAAAATAATTTTACTGTAATACTGCACAAACATGCGAACACTTCCTACACTTCTGATAACTCCGATAGCTTTAATTAATACGAAAATACATGCTTAGTGACGATGCAGTTGTTTCCTTTTATTTTATTTGTTTTATGCAATTTGGACTTTTTTCCATGGCAACTTGAATATTTTTATCAATATCGGACATTTTGGATTATTTAAATATTGTTTAGAGGGACCCGTATGCTTTGTTTCATATTTTGTGAATAATGAATTATTTGAGCAAGTTTTAACATCTGAAATTTGTTTTTGACCTGTTTGCAAATTATTCATGAAGTAGGAATAATCCAGTCCTGTATATTCTTCCAATAACCAACCGGTTGCCTCTCGGACTCAAATTGGAAAAACTAGAAATCTTCCTGGCAACAAGTAATTTTAGCCATGCCTCTTCTGACACCATGTCCTTTTAGACATGCCACTTCTGACACCATGTCACTCACCCCTGTCTAACATAGGTAACAAACAGGCAGAGCAGTTCATTTAGATGGTTTATTACATAGAAACACACCAAGATGGATAGCATCATCATAAAATATAAACAAACTGATTAACAGACATTACAGACATATCCTTATATCACAACAGCTTACTACAAAATGGCAGTCAATCTCACATGTGCTCAGTATTTATACACTTGTGCCAGTTCTCAGATAGCTTCTTAAAGATATATATATATATATATATATATATATATATATATATATATATATATATATATATATATATATATTCACACTCACTAATCTAAAGTTGCTAAAATGGTTACTATATGATTGCATCACCATGTTCTACTCATGCTTCTCCAAATGGATTCCAAAAACCTTTTCTCAACATACCCAAAAACTCTCCAGCTTGGGGTGATGATAATGTAGACAAGTCTCCATCACCTAGGACTATACTTTCAGTAGTAGACAATCCCTTTCTAATGGCTGTCAAATAGTCTGAAGTGGCCATGAAAATTCCAACATTTCCTACCACTGTTCTTAAAAGTACTTTTTATAAGGAATATCAATTTCTATGACAAGGTCATATCCAGCAACTTTAGCCTGTCCTTACCTAGCCCAATAATTGTACAGGAGCATAGAACCATGGAAATTATACTAGTCAGACAATCATGGAGACCGTAAGATGACTAGTCATATACACATTTAAGAAGACAAACGTAAAAGCTGTTGCCATCACTGTCAAGCACTTAATACTGCTTATCTGCAAGATCATACAGGGTCTTACTTGATATGCCTGGTATAAATTTATGTCTAACCATCCAGTCATCATGGCTAACCTTAAAGGTAGCCAAACTAGTACTCTGTTTGTCCTGTTTTGGCAAATTATTCCATAGGCTGATAAAATATTACATTAGGAACCTCTCTCTCCAGTAAGTGTCTATTTTGTTTTGGTGTAGGGTTATTTCTCTAGTGTATGTGTTTGTAGAGGAAATAGGAGGTCAAATACTACTGGGTCTTTCATGGCTTGAAAAGCTAGACACAGATCACTTCATTACAGCTGGTAGACTACATGGTGCAAGGATAGTCATGATAATCTTTCAGGATAGTAGTAGCATTTATAACTTTTAATTTCCTTGACTCAAAATCTCTGGAGCCTTTCCAGATGAATGCCATGCTAGGATTTGTACATACCAAAAGGGATACTGTATTTGATGGTGGGGTTGATAAGGGAAGGATACAGGGGTAGGATGACTTCTTTGGCTCTTGCAGATATTCCCTTGGTAATTAAATGGGTCAGATAGAAAGATTTCTTGAATATGGTGGAAATATGATGACTGAACGAGAAAGAGGTGTCTACATAATTGCCCACATCTCTTATGGACATTTGTGTCTGAGGTGGAGTATAACATATAAGACTGGAGCAGCTTCTTTGACAAATTCTGTTATGCTGTTCTTTTATATTTAACTTTAGACCATTTTAAGTTCACAAGGTATGTGCATATACCAGCCCTTGCTGGAGCTATTTGGTATCAGTGGATGAGTGGACAACAGTGTCCAGCTTGAAGTCATCAGCAGACTTGGTCAACCACACTTCTGGGATATTGGCTTGTGGATCTACAGAATAAATGTCAAACAGTGGAGAGCTTAATATATATCCATGTGGCTCCCCACTCATTTCAATTTTACATTCAGAGAGTTTACCAGTAGCATCACAACCAGGGATCTATTGGATAGCCAATTTGCAATCCAGCAGGCAACCTATAGGTTTATATCAAGTTTTTTTTTTAATAATCGCAGCATAGGGAATAATATCAATATAAGGTCAAGATAAGCAGTGTACACACTGCTACCACTATTTACATCCTCAGTGACCTTTCCAAAGAAGCTTACTAGGTTCAGGAGACAAGACCCGCCCTTTAGAAAACAAAATTCTGCATAAATGGGTTCTGCCATGATGCATTCCATGGCTTTACATAAAAGGCTGGTGAAGCTAATGGGATTATACTTACCTGGTACTGTAGAGGGGGACACCCTTTTGTAGGGGAATCCCAATGGCTGTTCTCCAGGCATGAGGCACAAACCCTGTAAGCAGGCAGAGGTTGAACAGTTTAAGCAGAGGCCCAAATAGTGCATACTTGCCACTGATAAGAATGCATCCTGTTATGCTGTCTCATCTCATGAAAGTATTATTTTTACCCTTTAACAGGAACTCCAAGGTGATTTCCAGGGAAACTAATTTTTTAGGGATAGTAGGGACAATAATGACAGTAGGTAAAGTAAAATTCCATCTACATTTGTCTACTAATGTATGACAATATCCTTGGGATCAGAGTATGTGGTATTATTATGGATGAGATTAGTGCATTGCTGGACATTATTCTTCAATTTTTTGAAATAGCTGAAGAAAGAATTTTAGCTTTGTTTGATATCTATGACGACCTTAAGTTTGTATTCTGTTTACATTTTCTAATAGTTTTCTTAAGTTTCTTATGGGAGAGATAATGTAGTCTCCAGTTTGTGGTATGGGAATTTCTTGCAATTTTTTTTCATATTTAGATTCATAGGTCCATAGGTAGGTACTAGGCTATTCACCCTAGGACCTATATAAGCCTAGCCAAAAAGGTACCCTGGCTTTTGCCACCCAAGAAAATTATTTTTCTGTACCCCTGTCGAGCAGAGCCACAGAAGTGATCCCCTGGGTGAATTGTTTATTTCCCATCCAATCATCAAGATTTTTCTTGAAGAGTGCTAATGAGGAGCTTTGTTTCATATAGATAGGTAATGTATTCCACAGTATGGGAAGTCTCTGGGACAGGAATCTATCCCTCCAGCATGTTATTTATTGTGGTGACATGGTTTAGGTCCCTAGAGTGTGTAGCTCAGAGGGATTGGGATTTCTTTAAGTGGAAAAAATATATAACACCACTAAAACAAAAGGTAAGAGTCAACAGGAACAGCAACAGCAATAATCCAAACACGGTTTTATTTAGCACTTTCGTCTTGTCAATACTAGACTTCCTCAGAATAAAATAATCAACAATACACAACAATTTAAATAGCCAAACTCTCCTTTCATTGGCTAGCCAAAGATGACTTAATTTCCTTCACCTACATCATTCAGACCAGGTATTATGCAGGCAATAGTTTTTATCTGCCACTGCAGTTCTTAAAATTCTAAAAAAGCACGAATGACAGATTTTCTATAACTCCTTTTTAAAAACTAAAATCTCTAATCGATATGTAAGAATAGGTATGACATTTTATTATTAATGGTTTCACAATTTAATGTCATGTTCATATACATTTTTTAGATTTTTAAGAAGAACAACTGCATTTAGTGTGTGTACTTTATTTGTTGTTTAGTCTAATACATGGATATGTATGTCTTTAAGTGTACATTATCTGCTTTAATTTTGCATGATGTAGGTAAAGGAAATGAAGTCATCTTTGGCTAGCCAATGAGAGGAGAGTTTGGCTATTTAAATTGTTGTGTATTGTTGATTATTTTATTCTGAGGAAGTCTAGTATTGACAAGACAAAAGCGCTAAATAAAACCATGTTTTGATTTCTTTAAGTGGACCATGTCCAACAGCTCTGGGTTTGACATAGCTTTGTATGTTAGGTAGAGATCGCCTCTGAGTAGGCAATATGCAATGGAGTAAAGCTGGAGTTTTCTAAGACGATCTGCATAGGGCATCTGTTTGAGGCTGGTAATCCTCTTTGTGATATTTCTGTGGCCTTATCAGTTGATATAGATGTCTTGTGAGGTACATACCAAAAGGAGCATTGTACTCTATAATGGATCTAATGATTGACGAGTAGAGGGGAACAATGACCTCTTTATTCCTGGATGAGAAACCTTTAGTAATGAGGTGTGCCACGTAGATGGATTTCCTGTTTACTGTGGTGATGTGATTATCAAAGGAGAGACTACTGTCCACCTGTGTCCCAAGGTCTCTTATCATAATTTCGGTGTTAAGTAGACTGCCGCCTATGTTTTAGTTCATGGCTACAGAATTTTTATCAAAGGGGATGACAATGCACTTTTTGACATTGAGCTTGAGGCCATGGATTTGACACCAGCCATCTGTCTCAGTGAGACCGTTTTGTAGGATGTCCACATAATTAGGAGGTTTTATTATGGCTCCTAGTTTGCAGTAATCTGCGAACTTTGATAGCCAAAGAACTTCTGTGTTAGCATCTACTTCAGAGAAGTATATACCAAACAGGAGAGGACCCAGGACTGGTCCCTGTGGTTCTCCACTTGTCACTGGGTTTAAGTCGGATTTGGAGTCTGCTGCTTTCACAGTGTGGGTTCTGACAGTGAGCCAGTTGGCATCCCATCTTATGACATAGGGCTTTAGACTAGTTTAGTAAGTTTATCTATAATTCCAGAGTGGGGGATGGTGTTGAAAGCCTTGGCGAGATCTAGATAGGCTGTGTTAACCACCTTACTCTCGTCTACAGCTTTGGTGACTGCTTCAAAGAAGTCTATCAGGTTTAGGAGACATAATTTGCCTTTTACAAACCCGAACTGGGTGGGGTCCAGAGTTTGGAGATTACCAATGTCTTTGTTTATAAGTTCCATGATGATACGTTCCATAGCCTTGCAGACAGGCAAGGAGTTCATCAGCAGAAAGTGTAGTGGGTTTTAATTTTTTGATCAAGTTACGGATAAGTGAAGTGGTGACTGGTTGGAAGATGAACGCGAGTAGGTTTCTAGGGGTGCTACTTCCAGGACCAGGGGAACTAAGAGTGGTAGTTGGCTAGCTAGGGCTTGATTTGTCTCAGTAAAGAATTGGTTAAGACTATCAGAAACATCTTCAGGGGTTTTATCAATAGTAGCAGCAGGGATTGGGGTTGAAGTTTGTCCAGGATGTAGTAGATTATTTAAACCTGCCCAAAACTTCTGAGGGTTATTTTGATTTCTGTCTGTAAATTACAATAGTATTGTTTTTTGTCTTGTAAAATTGATTTTTTTTTGGTTTCATTCCTGGATTGCCTGTATTTAATGTGATCTTGAGGGTCTTTAGAAGAATGCCATAAAGCCCATGCTTTGTTTCTAAGGGTAATTTTGAGTTTAGACTCTATAGAAAGCCATGGCGCAGTTTTTGCCTTGGTTCTCTTTGAACGAACAGGTGCATGCAAATCAAGGATCTCAAGGAATTTGTTGTTAAAGTATGCTACTGCTTCCTCTAAGGGGAAGTGTTTTAGAATAGACCAATTACATGAGTTTAGTTCTTGTTGGAATTTGGCAGGGTCAAAGTTTTTATTGTTTCTAACCTTTTTGAGTAAGGGTTGTTGGGAATGAATGGTTTTGTGCTTAATTACATATGTGAGAAGGTGATCGCTTAGGCCATTAAGGAGGGTACCAGAGGTGTACATTTGGGGGTGACTATTTATGAGTACCCAGTCAAGTATGCTTTCTTTTTGGTTGGGTTTACCTATCCTGGTAGGGGTGGATATGATTTGTGTAAATGCATGCAGGTTAATATGGGTGGTTGGGGATTCTGAGGAACAGGTGCCCCAATCTATGTTAAAGTCTCCAAGTATTAGGGTTTCTTGGGGGTAGTGACATGATAGCCAGTGCAGGATATCTTCAATTGTAGATATATTGTTACCTGGGGGAATGTACATACAGATGATATTAATGCATTTATTTTTATTAGGTTGCAATTTGGTGGCAAGAATCTCTGAGTTATTAATCTGAGGTGGTTGTATTACATCTATGGTGACATTCAACTCAGATTTATAGAGTACAGCTACCCCACCCCCCTTCCTCGAAGCACGATCCAGCCTGTGTATGTTGTACCCAGGTGGTAACACTTCATTGTCTTTAGTGTTAGGTTTTAACCAGGTTTCAGATAAACAGAGAATCTCAGGGGAGTGGACATCCAGAAGTGCATGCAATTCATGTACCTTGTTATTAATGCTTCTAATATTGAGATAACAGACTAGGAGAGAGAGAGTTGGCCTATTCATTGTAGGTTTGTAGCTTAGATTGCAAGTAGAGGGGATATGTGTATCTGAAGTGAGTGGGCCAGGATTGGGGTGAATATCACCACCAAGTATTAGATTGAGTATATACTTGGTAATGAACTTCAGGAATTTGTTTATTAGATTGTGGTAGTGTTTGGATCTAGAGCTAATGTGCCTGGGGTTGAGATGTTGATAGACTGAACAAGATGTTGGATAGGATCTGGTACTGTAAGTATGGTTGAAGATGGAAGGATTTACAGCTGGGGTGATAGTATGGCCTTTTGGGACCTGAAATCCCGTGAGAAACTGGTTTTCATACAAGGTAAGGAGGTATGGTGCGAACAAGAGGGGTAGTAAAGAGGAGTATATCATTATCTGTGATTCAGCTAGTGAGTTAAGGGACTGTTTTACCTGGTGATGCAACACCAGAAGATAGAGTGGTGAGGTAAATGTACTGGAAGGGGGATGGGAGAATGCCAGATGAAAGCTAATAGGTGCTATTAAAATGTAGGTAGTAGAATGGGGGTGGATGAAATTATCCCAGATGAAAGCAGATAGGATCTAGAAAGTGGGAGAGTGGCTATAGTACTATAAATTTAGAGGTACTGGGGCGGGAGGGAATTAAGGGCAGGGAGGGGAGCAAAGTGAGCCCGAGTGTAGCGAGGGCGAATGTAGCAGGGCTATTGCAGTTTACAAGGTTTCCTAAGGTGTCCTAAAGCTATAAGGTAAGTATTACAGCTCTTAATGTAAGAATCAATTTACTTCAGTTACACGGGAAAGAGGCAACCACTCAAGTAGAAACAAAGAGCCCTATGGCTGACCAATATGGTGACCTGCTTAATTACAAAGCACTGTAAGTGAAAGCTTAACAAATGCTTTTTGTGTGTGCAACCTACTCTGTTTAAATGTTGAGAGAAACTGATTGCAGTCCTGTAGACATCGTTTTGTAGGGAACTGTAGAGTTCAACTAGGAAAAGAGAAAAGCAGAGATTCTAGGGTAAGCATGAAGGCAACAACAGGCAGTTATTATATAATAATGCATTCAGAAAGGTTTGGTGGGGGGGGGGTAAAGTAGCATACTTCAGAATGAACTAAGATTTATAGCTAAGAAACCTAAGCAAGAGAGCAATGCAGTAAATAAACACTTGCCAGATTTTAAAGATATACCAGAAAAACTAAATCAATTATTCACAATTGTACAACTGGAAAATTGCCAGTAAAAGCACTTCAGGTATAGCTAGCCCAAGTTATTCAAGTCATAAAAGCACTTCTTCAATGTGTGTGCAATTTAAACATTAAAAAACACATGCAGCAAGGAGGAGCTCTGATTATACACTTTCTCTAGGTACAGGTTCAGTTTAAACACAACTATTACCACAGAAATTCAGTAAAGTCACTAGCTACTTATAGAGCCTCTGAAAAAAATAGAGCAGTCTGTGCAGAATCAGAATTTAGCAGCAGGTCATTCAGTTACACAAAAAACAGTAAAAGATCCATACAATGAAGAAACTTACACTAAGTCACACCAGGTCAGCCAAGGGGGGGGGGGGGAATCCTAAGCACCTAGATTTGAAAATGATGCCTGTACTGAATTGTAGCAGTTTAACCTGTTTGAGGAAAGAGGGGGTGGGGAAAAGAGAAGGCAGTAGAAGTGGTTACAGGGAATACCCTGATTGACTCAAGACACCACACCGGAGATAAGTTGAATGTAAGGGCCTAAAATCTGCACTCAGCACTGTCTTATTTGCACTCAGTACTTTAATTTTAATGTTACTTGCACTCAGCACTGTAATTTCACTTATGTTTAGCAGGAAAGACAAACCAACAGTATAAAATGTTGGAAATTTTTACAAGGGTTACTTGTTCAAATGTCAGGCTGTTGCAGTTCACAAGGTTTCCTAAGGTGAACTAAAGCTATAAGGTAAGTATTACAGCTCTTAATGTAAGAGTCAATTTACTTCAGTTACATGGGAAGGAGGCAACCACTCAAGTAGAAACAAAGAGCCCTATGGCTGACCAATATGGTGACCTGCTTAATTACAAAGCACTGTAAGTGAAAGCTTAACAAATGCTTTTTGTGTGTACAACCTACTCTGTTTAAATGTTGAGAGAAACTGATTGCAGTCCTGTAGACACTGTTTTGTAGGGAACTGTAGAGTTCAATCTGTTTAAATGTTGAGAGAAACTGACTGCAGTCCTGTAGACATCATTTTGTAGGGAACTGTAGAGTCTTTTACTTCAGAAAATAAGTATTAATACATATGCTCTGAATCTGTCAACAAGTTTCAAGTTAATAGTACTAATATTGTAAAAGTGTCCTTGATTGTCCCTGAATTGTCCTTGCCTTGTCCCTGTTACTGTTGAAATTAGTCCCTGAGTGGTTGAGAGGTCCGTACACATATGTACACCAACCGACACATTTATTGCCAGTACTGTTGAATACCTGTAGTGAAGTCATATATTCTAGCTACCATCCATGCGGAATGTACCACGGATGGTGTAGTGGTTAAACCGGTGACTAGGGTGTGTCTGTTTCCGGGTTCAAGCTATGCAAGGGCCGCTAATTTTATGTGATGGCCAGAATAATGTCCATCAGATATAGGGAGGTAAAGCCAGTGGACATTCAACAGTATTGGAAATGTAAATAGGTATGTAGGTGTATATGTATGTGTATGTACAGACAGATATACATATATATATATATATATATATATATATATATATATATATATATATATATATATATATATAAACGAACATGGTCACAATAAAGCAGTCTTAACGAATGTGAAGGGAAACACCAGTGGAAACCCCCCAACCCATATTATGTAGTGCTGACATAATAAGCTGGTCAGAGGTGGGCAAACCCCTGCGTCTGTAAACACAGGTATAACGGTAACATTGGGACTAACTTTGTCCACATGCTAATTCTGACTTTCAAATGGGTAAAGGGCTGGTCCGGTCTCCAGTCAGACAAACCTAAACCCGGATGACCACATCAACACCCTGACAATCAAACACACGTATGTGCCAGGAACATAAGCTTTGGAGTTCTGAATATCCTCGGAGTGAGTAACCATGCAGCACGGTCCAGAGCAGTAGGGAATAGGGAATGGCGCATGTGTAGTTCTGCGGTTCTCCCATCAGGAGAATGGATGCCTGCTGTGTAAGTGAAGCATTGAGGCATGTGTTCGGGTAGCTATGAATCATGGGTATACATATAAATTAAGCAGAACGCCAATAGTATAGTGGTTAGAGCATCCACCTAACGTAAAGGCATTCCCAGTTCAAGTTCGACTATAGCACATATCATTTTCTTGTGGAATGAATGTCACTGTGCTGTAAAGCCAACATTTAAAGATGTAAAGGTGAACATGTGTTTCACATGGGGCCATTAACCGGATTCCTTCAATCAAAGTGGTACTGTCATAATGAATAAGGCACATGTAAGCACAAAGAAGGGGCAGTAAACATATGTAACTCACAGTAAGCATATGCGAGAGCGCCTGCGCAGGTGTAAGCAGCTCCCAGCATAGCAAATGTATGTTTTTATGTACAGATGTAATTTATATAGATATATATATATATATATATATATATATATATATATATATATATACACACACACACACACACACGCATATATATATATATATATATATATATATAAATATATATAGATATATATATGTGTGTGGGTATAGATATATATCTACAGACATGAACTATATATATATATATATATATATATATATATATATATATATATATATATATATATGAAGAATGAAGAATAAAGCATACACAAGGGTCGTGAAGGGAATCTAGAGTAATTATATAGTGCTTGCAGCGTATGTCAGATAAAGCTGCCCAAGAGTGAGCAGTGCACCGCTATTCACACCAGAGGCAGGGTTCTACCAGTGGGCATAACATCGTTGAACTGCTACGTCTACATTACACACAATGTAGTTCATGTTGTGACCACCTACACTTGTAAACCGCAAATGGCTGTAGTCCAAAACACCGGGAAAGGTACGTATGTGCAAATATAAATGGCGGGAGACCCTGTGAATACACGAGGTGGTACAAAATGGGTGTAGGGCTCCAAACACTCTAGAGAGGGCAATGTGTAAAGGTGTGTCATGGCTGTGCTATCAGGTGGATAATGGCTGTTACGCGTGGAAACTCAACACGGGTGGGGTGGAGGAACTATGGCTATGCGATTATGGATCCAGGAGTGCCAGGGTTGGTTGCGCCAGTTCCAAAGGACTGCCCCGTGTAGGTCAGCTAGTACTTAATAGGTATATATGCATACACACATGCAGACAACAATATGTTGAAGTACATTCTCTGTAACACATGCACTCCATTTATTGACATAAATAATATGAATGTGCACAGACAAACAAATACAGTAGCTGGAATAATAGGCTGTGCAGATGAGGAACAGGTCAAATGACACTATCACATCCCAATTACCATCGGTAATCCTTACATGAACATATTGCGACATCTGTCCGCTGTATAATGTGCTAAATAGCGATTACAAGATAAACTGAGTGAAGTGTCAGTGTCATAATGACTAAGGCAATAGTATGCTGATGAAGCATATATACAACCGAATACGCATGTGTAAGTGTGTATGGCCGGGAAATGTATTGGTCAACGGACACACAGATGTATATATATGTATATATATATATATATATATATATATATATATATATATATATATATATATATATATATATATATATATATATATATATATATATATATATATATATATATATATATATATATATATACATACAACATATATAGATATATACACACACACACACACATATATATATATATATATATATATATATATATATATATATATATATATATATATATATATATATATATATGTGTGTGTTACTGTAGATATACACATGTACATACCTAGGTTATGTTACAGCAATTACGGGTAACATATGTTCAGACCGGGCATATGTTAGTGGGAGGTCCAATAAACAAACGCCTACCTCCCACACGTCCCCAGCTAGGCCGGTCAGACATACAGACATGCAATAAAGGTAAATACACCGCTGCTTTCCAGACCACCGGCAGGAAACTACCAGTGGGAGAGATCTGCAATGTCTGCACTTTAAACATGGATCACGGGGTCCCTTGCGCGACACCAAAAATTTGCCTTGTAGGTGAACCAGTAATGACTGAGGTGACCAGGATGTAGCTGTGCAGAGAACAGTAGGTTGTGCAAGTCTGATAACACATGGGTTGACAAAACATATGACATGTGTCCCGACATGGAGAGAGTGGGCAGTGTGTAGGGGTGTGTTCATACCCCAGCTCCGCTCACAGTAAGGATGAGTGCTGCAGAGAGGTGTCAGGTAGGGAAATCATGAGTATGCAATAATGGGCCTAAGTGTGCAGGTGTTGGTTGGCAGAGATATATTAGGCCTGCCCCGTGGAAGTAATTAATATTCCTATGTGGGTATAGCAGATGCCCATACCTCCCAAACTGTAAGAGCACATCTACTGGATAGTCCATAAACCATTGGGGGAACACATAGGGACTATATCAGTGAACTGTACCTGATTATCATGGACGTCCATGATTACGAAACAGAATCTAACACAGTCCTAACTAAACCCTTCCAGAACTAGTGATATTAGGTCGACAGGTGGCGGAATACACGTAATGACTAATGACAACATATATATATATATATATATATATATATATATATATATACATATACACACACACAAAATATATATATATATATATATATATATATATATATATATATATATATATATATATATATATATATATATATATATATATATGTTACTGTAGATATACACATGTACATACCTAGGTTATGTTACAGCAATTACGGATAATATATGTTCAGACCGGGCATATGTTAGTGGGAGGTCCAATAAACTAACGTCTACCTCCCACACCCCCCCCACACCCCCAGCTACACCGGTGAGAAATACAGACACGCAATAAAGGTAAATACACTGCTGCTTTGCAGGCCACCGGTAGGAAACTACCAGTGGGAGAGATCTGAAAGGTCTACACTTTAAACATGGATCACGGGGTCCCTTGTGGGACACCAAAAATTTCCCTTTTAGGCAACCCTATAATGATCGATGTGACCAGGATGTAGCTGTACATGGAACAGTAGGTTGTGCAAGTCTAATAACACATGGGTTGACAAAACGTACGACATGTGTCCCGACATGGGGAGAGTGGGCAGTGTGTAGGGGTGTGTTCATACCCCAGCTGCGCTCACAGTAAGGATGAGTGCTGTAGAGGGGTGTCAGGTAGGGAAATCATGAGTATGCAATAATGGGCCTAAGTGTGCAGGTGTTGGTTGGCAGAGATATATTAGGCCTGCCCCGTGGAAGTAATTAATATTCCTATGTGGGTATAGCAGACGCCCGTACCTCCCAAACCTTAAGAGCACAGCTACTGGATAGTCTGTAAACCATTGTGGGAGCACATAGGGACTATATCAGTGAACTGTACCCGATTATCATGGATGTCCGTGATTACGAATCAGAATCTAACAGTCCCAACTAAACTCTTCCAGAACTAGTGATATCGGGTGGACAGGTGGCGGAATACACGTAATGACTAATGACAACATGTATGAGTCATAAACAGCATGTACTTTGACAAATGTGTATGAATACACATGCTCTAGGACTGTCAATGTGTCAGGTTAATAGTACCAATCATCTAAATGTGTCCCTGAGGGTGTTATGCAGTGTCCCTGATTCAGTGTTCATTTTCCCCCATTCATATGTGATGTCTGCCAGTGATGGAAAGAGCATATTCCAACGACTACCTTAGGTAGATGATAACATAATAGGTTGGGGTTAACACCTGTTCACCTTTGCGAGGGACAGTCCCCCTTGGGCAGTTGTGTCCTGAAAAATAAATGTTATTATGGCACATAGCCTGTGATTTAGGGCAAAGAATCCATATATTGTCAGTAGTGGTTGCGTAAAACGATTATGTTGTATCTGAAACACCTAGATGTTATAGGAAACCGTATTAGCAACTATAATGCTACAAGAACAACCTTTACTTAAGCAAACCGGTGAAGTAGTCTGTTTCTACTGGCTGTGGGTATGTGTTGCCTTGCCAAATCTGACATCTCTACATATAGGTCCTATAGGGCTGCCACCTTTACAAGTGGCCAAAGTGGGACCTGCTACGTAGAAATGTCAGACATACCAGGTGAGAAGATACCTACAGCAGTGCATAGTACAGATCTATATGTATTAGCACAAATAAAATCTTAGTCTAGCAGCAGTCAAGTTACCTTGGGTCTGTACAGTCTTCTCTGCCTCCTCACTGAGGGTTGTTCAGCAGCATTCACATCCTCACCACCCTCAGCCTCCTGCACATGTTGATCTATGTTGCCTGCTGCAGCCCTTCTCATTTCGTTGGATTGTTTTGTAAAATTTCCCCACATGTATACACCGGTGGTGTAGAGTGTGGAAAAAACCCAAGGGTATGGTGCTTGCTCACTTTATCGTAGTGTTCTGGGCTGGGCCTGTAATCTGCTGATTGTGATAATTATCACCTGTTTGCCCAGCTTGTTCACCTTGACTACTCTCCTGCTGCTTTTGTCCCTCCCAATTGCACCAGGCAGGTATAGATACACCCCTAGCTTAGGCATGCTAAGGCAGGAGCAATCCCGAGACACAGGGCTCCAATGTATGTACAGTATGCCTGATACCCCCCCATGCTTTCACCTATATTCAAGTCCTGCACCCGGCTATCTATACACATACACTCTTGGGTTCTGCATCACACCCTGGGGATAAACGGGATTCACTATTTTCCACCTCGTTTGCATAGTATTGTCTTCTAATGCATAGTTACATGACCCATACTGAGCCTCCACAAATATAACCACTGCTTACTGTTGTGCAGATCCGCACACAACTGGTTAAAAGCACCTTACTATCACCGTATTCGATGTCCCTTGTTCTTTCCAGCAACAAAACAACTGGTATCTGCACAGCTCGAACCAGGGACCCTGCACACAACAGACGATGTGCTTTACCACTAAGCTATGGCAGATATACATACATCTGAGGTTATCATGTACAGATCATCCAGCACAGGCATTCAGCAGTATAGGACATGTATTCCATCATGTAGATTTATGTGTGCTAATGTCCACATATATATATATATATATATATATATATATATATATATATATATATATATATATATATATATATATATACACACACATATACGTAGATATAGAATACATATCACAACAGCAGACCACGTGACACCGAAGCATTAGACAAAAATGAAAAGGAAACCACATTCGCCTCCTGCATTAAGTACTGGTGTTAATATCAAGGCAAGTGTGTTTCTGTGCATCACACGGGTTCAGACTGTATTAAGGGTAAGATTAGGGCTGCTGACATTACTCACCAGACCTATTGCCGAATGTATGTGTATGTCTTGCCAACCCAGTCTCTTGGCTGATTGTGACATTTATGGACACTATATAGGAAAACAACAAAACACACTCCTCAACATATCCTGGAGCTAGCCACTCACAGATACCAACACATAGGATATGACTGCCAAGCACACACATCTGTCATGCCTTGGAATAGAACACCTACCTGTCTATTCTATCACACTACAGCATTACGCAGTTAGAGAATGCGCTACCGAGATTACTGGGACACAACACTCCCAGAGATGTACTTCTAAGTGGGTGACATCATCAGCAATGGAAAAGTTGGTGATAGGGATTGTATGGAGTGTGAGCAGTCTAAAAGCATTATTCTGTCCCCAGGTAGATGAAGACACACACACACACACACACACACACACACACACACACACACACACACACACACACACACACACACAGTTGGCATGGCTGGGATTAGGACACAGACCTAACTACCTTATCACACTGCAGCATTACGCAGTTACAGAAGGCGCTACCGAGATTACTGGGACACAGCACTCCCAGATGCATACTTCTAGATGGGTGACATCATCAGCAATGGAAAAGATGGCGATAGGGATTTTATGGAGTGTGAGCAGTCTAAAAGCGTATTTCTGTCCCCAGGCAGACGGAGACAAACACACACCAGTGGTGTGATCAGGACAACTGCCTATCTACGGGCCACTATTACAATGCTACATAGATATGAGCCACGCCACAGGCACTACAGCTTTCAGGACTGTCAATATGACCTTCTAGGAATGCGGACATCGACATGGATGCTGGCAGTTACAATGTACATACCCGTGAACCAGTGTGTTCAATGTAGGAATCCATCCTGAAGTGGGGTATGGCCATCTGTTGACTGGACGACTACTATCATTATACAGGGTTACAATGGCCATGGCCGTACACATAGAGGCACATAACTGACACAAGGTGTCACTGGGCATGCTCACACACTTAGTAGCACACGGCCATTTGGAATGCACTATGTGTCCATCTACACAATGTTATACTGGGCATGCTCACACACTTAGCAGCAAAGGGCTGTTTTGTATGCACTCTGATTCTAAACATGGAAGGGTACAGTGGCCATGCTATTACAATTAGATATGAACAACACATTGTAATGGACTCTGGTGTCGATAGTTGTCATTGTTAGCATGAACGCTGCACTACATATATCTGACACCGGTCTTCTACACAACATCTGCTGCTGTCTGTCACCTTAGATGTATCAATCTAAACCTGGCACACTAATACCACCTGTGGTGATGTCCTGCCAGGAGTGGCTACTTTGCCCATATAGTGCCATTCATAGATGAATGTCCTGAGACCAGGCCTGACACCTAGAGGACAATTGTATTGTATGTGTATGCTAAACGGTGCTAGATGTGTAGCGTTCATAATCACAGCTGCCCAATGTAGATCCAACAATGGGCAATACTGATATCTGTGCAGTGAGGAACACCTGGCTGAAGGTTCAGTTGTGCACAATAGCACTACCACTGTATACCTCGTACACATACATGTGGGTCATAACACTGTTACAGACCGCTCCAGGTGGTGGCGTCCCCACGTACATGAAGGCCACTCACATGTACTGACCAGTACGCCCTCAAAAAGCATCACAGATGTGTCAGGTGCAGATCACTATGTCAAAAGCCGCATTCTAGGACCAGCAACACACATCCATACATGTGGTAAAACATATATGAGTAGTGGACTGTACCTAGCTCTACATCAACTGTGCAGACTACCCATGTACTGACACAGTTGCATCATGTGTTATGCAATGCAATGATACCACTGTTCATAACCAGGTCAGCTGTACACATAACAGGGGCCCTGGGTCATATACAGCAGTGACAGATGACTGTGCTGTACACCAGTAAGCACCCTTATGTTTGGATATGACATACATGTACCTGCCATGGATATGTACATGCCACACACACACACACACACACACACAACACATATGTACATAGCATAGCTGTTGCTGTCCTTTGTGCATACAGGTGGCTACAGCAATTACACACATGCACATGGAAGGTAGGTCTATGGCTGTTGAATGCTAACAGTACATAAGGTGTGATATCAATGTTGACTGAGTTAACATTCCCTCTGTATTGGTTACCCATGACAGCTATCATATCATACAACAGTCCATGTGTCATGTATGTCATCACACATGTCCAACAATTGCAATGCCTACAAACATGGCTAAATGACAAGAATGTAGGACCTACACACATGTACATGTAGTGGTGTGTGTTCAGCTACCATGTGTGTGCAGTAGCTGATGTTTGCAGGTGACGTGTGTCTTACTACAACATGCAGTTGCAATGCAGCCCCATCATTACCAACTGTATATGGTGATATACTAACAGTACGTTAAGATGTACATCAGGTATGGATGGATGTGTGGACATAACTAAGTGATGGGCCTTCTTTGCAGGTGGATGTTTGCTGAAGACAGCTCACAGGTGTGTCACAAGCCGACCTACCATAACATGTGCAAACACTAAGCTATGGTTCTGTTAATTGAAGGGGATGGCACACAACCTACACAGCAGTCAGGGTGTCACTGACTGTAAATCACTTGACACCTGTAACACTTAAGACCTCCCGTGTGCATATATCAGCACAATTGCCAAAGGTAGTGTCGGTATACATTGTAATGCGGGCAATAATGCTGCATGTCTGTCATACGTATCATAAGATAACAGATGTTTGATTCACAGTACTGCCATGTGTGTTTGCTTGTGTGTCCATATATGCCACGTATGGTGAGGAATACATCCCAATTGTTACTCACACTCCTGTACACTGTTGTAGAGATCTGTACATACTGCAGTGTAGAAAGCAAGACATAGGCAGGGGTGGGGTGTGTATCACACACACGTGAGCTACCTGTATGAGCATGACTTAGGTGCATTCAATTGTGGACTCCACAGTGTGTGTGTGTGTATATGTATGTATGACTGTCTGGTCCATGGAGTGAGGATGTATATTACCATAGTGAACAGATAGGACCCTTAACCCCTCCAGGTGATGCAATCTACTACCCTATTGATGCCGTCAATCTTAGGCATTACTGACTACCTGTATATATGTATTCTCTGTGTCGTGTCATGTGGGTGCACAGTACTGTAATGGTGATTACCACATAGGTAGCGGTCCTCACCTCAACACTATCAAGTGTGTGTGTGTTACAGTGTCATTGACCCTGTGAGTGTGGGCATGTTACTGTGTGTCTGAATAAGTGTGTGTATGTGCGTGTGTGTGTGTGTGTGTGTGTGTGTGTGTGTGTGTGTGTGTGTGTGTGTGTGTCTGTGTGTAGTTGTGTGTTCTCATCCTGTAATGTGAATGTGTATTACTGCTACACAGTGAGGCCTCAAGCTATCAACTGGCCTCTACCCTTGTCATCAGCTAGACCGCTATGTAAACTCCCTGCCCCATGTAACTGTACCGGTGATTTCATCCAGTATGGATGTCATGTCTCTAGCCACTGTAGCTTAGTACATAGCTCCCATGCTCCTGGATCAGTAGATGTGTAGACATCTTTGGAATGTCAGCCTTTCTAACAGTGAGGTTGAAGCTATGAATAGCATGCTGTTATTGCCATACATACCTGTGAGTAGTCCACATTTACACATGGGAAATTATAAACACTGGCACTCAATGGCACATGCAATTAGACCTGAAGAAGGGAAGCAGGACATCATTACCAACACGCTGTTACTGTTGTTACCAAGACACATACTGTGAACAGAAAACAATGCATTCTAAACCAGTACTACATGGTATGTCTGCTGCGTGTAAACAGTATACAACAATTGTAATCTACACTTATCTCCCTATTCTGTTCACCCTGTGCATCAGACCATATAAGCATGTCCCTGCACCGATGGTGTGGATGACAGGGATGTGGTACAGGCATCATCATATGCACAGGGTGATAATGTTTGCCAAGGGCCAAGGCTGCACCAGTGGATGACATCATGTGTGTGGGTTAGGGCCTGTGATCTAATTGGTGATGTGTGGTTGTTATGCATGTGAGTGTTGCGGTGCCCTACAGATGTTTCTGGTGTGTGCATGTATGTGTGCACACAGTTCTGCCATGTGTCTGGTCTACACAGGGGTATTATTGACAGTTCCATACTGTACAGACTTGACTACAATCCTGGAATTAGGAGTAATGCCAGTGACTGGAACAATATTTTTCATCAACGTGACAATCCACTATTGAATTTAGAACTACATCTTCCTACCATCTCAAGGAAAACAGGTACCGTGGAAAATCTCAAAGAATTTTACAATTGTCTTAGGTAACTTGAAAATGATCTATATAAATTACATAGACTAATTTGGCAGAAAAGGCATTTAGAGGCATGCCTTCATTTCCATGTGATACCTCGAGGCATGCGAATTTTATGCATGCCCACCTATGGAGATAGTCACCCTGAACTTTTGAAAAAATGGCAACAATTGAACATAGACTTTAGTAATCAATATATAAAACTTTTAATTGATTACTTTACTCCCATTGAAAATGAGTTAGTTATAACAGTGGAGGCTTTGCATAAAGATCTACTAAATCAATATAAAGGAGAAGTCTATGAGAAAAAACTTGATGCAATGTTTGTACAAGTCATCGCGCACAGTGATAGACTGCAGCAATTAAAATACAAAAAACGTCAAAGAGACTATCATGATTTTTTATCTGGACACATTTTTGTTTGGCCCAAATATGGTAATCAATCCAATGCTCGACAAAATCATCTGCCTTATACTGATAACAGTACTATTAATGCAATAGACTCCACGGAGTCTTTAAATTCGATCAATGCGGAGATGATGTCATTGTCAAGCACCGGCAAGCAAGATGAGTTGCCAATAAGCGAAATGCCACCACCGAACCAACAAGCTCTAAAGGAACCACTTTCCCTTGGAGCGAGACCAAAACTTGGTACAGGTTTAGCTCCAAGTACTTTTTTACCGTTAACAGTGGAATACAGAACCCGAGTATCGACGCAGTCCAACAGTCGAGGACGAGGAAAAGGGAAGTACTCAGGGGAGACCACCGAGGTAAGGAGAAAGAACAGGAATTGAGGCAACTGGTATTTAACTTCTCGAGTCGTGAACTGACTATGCATGAAGTAAATCTTCTGAACAAAGGGCTTTCCTTTATTCCATCCCAGGGTAGTAACCTTTCAGAAGTTCTTATTGATCTATGTCTTTTTGCGAGAACTTTAACATTAAAATTACTGTTTAAAGACGCCAATATGCCTAATTCCAATACTAGCGAACAATTTAAATGTAAAAGTATGTTTATACCTGCTCTCCTGCCGAATGTTGAATGTTTTGTAAGGTCATGTGAACAAGATTTGTATGTTTATTTTTCTGAAGGTAAATCTAAGCAGGTGTTTCATAATTTAAATGCAAATGAGAAATTTTCACTCAAGAACTTACAGCAGGATGTGAATTTAGTATTTAAACCAGCTGACAAGGGTGGAGGTATAGTGGTAATGGACTCCACCCTATATACTAAATTAATGCTTGATATGCTGAATGGTGATGTTGTCTATAAACGTATAGAACATAAGCAATTAATATATACTGTGAAACAGGTCCAAGATACTTTATATGACCTCTTAATGTGCAGACAAATTCTTAAGGAATTATATGAATATTTCTTGGTGGATCCCCCCCTTATTCCTGTGATTAAAGGCCTTCCTAAAGTACATAAAGGGTTTTTTCCCCCTCCTTTATGGCCAATAGTATCTGGTGAAAAATGGGTAACTGAGAATATCTCTCGCTATATTGAATCTAAATTAGGACCTTTAGCCAGAAATATACCTACCATTTTGAAGGACACTCATGAACTATTAAAAGATTTACAAACTTTAGCTATAGATAATGCTATACCTCCATCAACTATTTTGGTATCATTGGATGTCAAAAATCTTTTTACAACTATTCCCAATGAATATGGGATTGAGGCTATCAGGGAATTTATACATGCAGATGGAACACTTGATAATGCCTCCCAAATTCTGATATGTACACTTTTAGAGATAGTCTTGAATAATAATATCTTTTTATTTCAAGACACTATATATGCACAGACTTGGGGAGTAGCCATGGGCACCCCCTGTGCAAACTCTTATGCTAATCTAGTGATGCACCAGTGGGAATGTAGGTTTTTGTTCGACAGTGTATTTTTAAGCACGTTTTATTATATAGACGTTTTGTAGATGATATATTAATACTTTGGAAAGGAGATGATGAATTATTGAGACACTTGGTTCCTTATTTAGAATTGACAACTGATTTCCTGAGAATTACCATGGAGAAATCTGTTAACAAGATAGATTTTTTAGACGTCACTGTTTCCAAAGAATTGGATGGTACAATTTCTTCTACTCTATTTAGGAAACCTTGCTGGAGAAATGCAATATTACACTACAATAGCATGCATCCATGCCACATATTTCCGAATATTATTAAGAGCCAGTTTCTGAGAATATCCCGTCTATGCAGTAATGATAAGGACAGAGATACACAAATAAATTTAATAGAGAGGTTTTTTATCGATAGGGGATATTCAAATTCTCTGATTAAAGATGTAAAATGTTCAACTTTTTGCTCTAAACCTCAGATTAATGAAAGACAGAGAACAAAAAATCTATGTAGAACATATCGGCATGATACCAAGGCAGTTCTTACAACCAGATATACCAATGACATCAAACATATTAATAACATCATTAGAAGAAACTGGAAGATATTGTTATTAGATACACAAGTGGCAGAGGTTGTTGGCAATAAACCTATTTTTAGGTATAGAAATAGCAAAAGTCTGAAGAGACTATTATGTATTGAAAAACTGAATAGATCTGTGTTGGATCTCAGACAGTCTTTGAGACATGGAACATATGCATGTAATAGATGCAATATGTGTAATTTTATTTCTAAAAACCAGCAATTTACTGTACCACATTTGGAATATACATTTACACCTAACTTTTATGCAACGTGTAACTCTAAGAAGCTAATATATTTAGCTACCTGCGACGCATGTGAGGCATATTATGTAGGGTTAACATCTAGGAGGCTAAAGGATCGTATCTATAACCACAGTTATGATATGAGAAAAATGATCTTGACAAATGCTTTAGCTAAACATAGGTATGCGTTCCATGACCATGATTTTAAATTTAGGGTACTACAGATAGTAAATGAAAGTAAACGTGAAGGCGATAACATGGGCTACTTAGAACTGGTTGAATTAAATTGGATTCTAAGGTTGAGAGCACATATTGAACCAGGGTTAAATCAGGCAGTAAGTATAAAGCCAGTATTGGCAAGGCGCAGATGAATTATGGGTATTGGTTTCTATTAATAACAATACACCACAACATTTGAAATGTTTTTAAACATATGTAGCTAGCCTCTACGAGCGTTTTTTGACATCTTGGATATTGCGTCTTATTATGCAATTTTGATTTCTTATGCTGTGTGTTTTTTATATCTGGAACTATCAAGGAATTGTATATATTTTTAGTTTTAAAGTAATAATTTTTTTTATATACATGTTTTTGTAAAAGGTTATTTAATTATGCTAACCTGGAATTTTTAGCGACATATGAATTATAAGATCTAAACTTGGTTGCATAAATTCTTGTATCTATATAGTCTATATGGTAAATAAGTATTGTATTTAGGCATTTTATAATGACAAGTATTATTTTCATGTTCATTTTTACTATATTTATATTTACATTATATCACTCTATTCTGCCACATTTTATTATGTGTTCTACAAGCTTAATGAATTATGTACCTTTAAAATGAAACAGTTGAACAGTTGATGAGTTATCTTTACTAAATTGATTAATTGTTTAATTGATTTATTTGATAAGATACTTTGTAAATAAATATTGGATAGAATGAATTGATCTACAAACCTGAAGAAGCGTACCTTGGCAGTACGTGAAAGCGCTTGTTCCGACAATAAAAGACAATATTATTTTTACTATTGTGGTGACTTCTACTTCATTCTGTTTGCTGCTACGTGGATTTCTTTTTTGGTAGAAGTCTTTGGATGGTAGTATCCTGTTTGTATTTATTCATATAAGCATGTCCCTGCACCGATGGTGTGGATGACAGGGATGCGGCACAGGCATCATCATATGCACAGGGTGATAATGTTTGCCAAGGGCCTAGGCTGCACCAGTGGATGACATCATGTGTGTGGGTTAGGGCCTGTGATCTAATTGGTGATGTGTGGTTGTTATGCATGTGAGTGTTGCGGTGTCCTACAGATGTTTCTGGTGTGTGCATGTATGTGTGCACACAGTTCTGCCATGTGTCTGGTCTACACAGGGGTATTATTGACAGTTCCAGACTGTACAGACCAGGTTTTACAGCTCACGGTGTCCGGCCATGGCCAAAGTGACCTGTGCCTGCCAGGGGTTGCATGGGCACTACCAGGCAGAAGTGCAGATTGGGTACTGTCCGATGACACATGTCCACTGGAACTGTGTCCCCATCGGGACCATCCAGGGCCAATGTGCACGTGGCCTGCTGTGTCCTGGTGTGGGCAGCACAGCACCAACTGCACTGCTGCTGCTACCGCCACTATGGGAGCGGGCATGTGAGGTAGCTCATTCACGTAGACCTGCACCAGGTGATGTAGCTGGCCTACGTCCACGTGCCCTATGCCTCACTCCTACCAGATGTTCCAGCACAGACAGCTCACGCTCGTGGATTGTCGTACCACGGTCAAGAATTCCAACCATGTCACCCAATCGTCTGCCCAAAACCTCAGCAATCTGCTGTTGCGCATTTGCCAATGCCTGGATGTTATTGTTTAAAGAATGGATAGCAGCCCTCTGAAGCCTCTGCCATTCAGCACATGCCCGTGCCGCCATTACAGCCTGAAACATGCGTCTGGTGACACCAGCTGCTGCGCTCTGTCCTGCAGGGGCATGTCGGCCAGAGGTCCTCCTACGAGCAGCACTGGCCACATGCCTGTGTGGCCCATCTCCAGCTATTTGCCTAACACCATGGTGTGAATACACACATTCCGTAGCCACCACACTTTCCTGTTCCAAGCTACCACATGCTAATTGTCCTTCCTCTATGGCCACTGGTGATGGGGTATGTGTTGGCATGAGATCTGTGTGCGGGGGTGAGGGGGATATAGGTGGAATGGCAACCAATGGCACAGATTCAGCCCCTGACAACCCTGCCTGTGCCTCAAGCATATTTTCATCACTGCTAGAGTCTGTGGGGACACTAACAGCAGATGGACTGCAGGAGGGTAACGCACCTACATCACCTGTGAAGGCAAACAAAGACTCTACATTACAATACAGACACACACACACAAACACACAAGCACACGCACACACACACACACACACACACACACACACACACACACACACACACACACACACACCATGCATGTGATTTGATAGAAGGCATGCAACATGCATGTGATACAGCAGATGGCATGCAGCTCAGGCAATAATAGTGGTAGTTATCATACATCCCTGGGTTGCACACAACAGCAAGCATGTGTCATAGCAGAAGCCATGCATTTCACACAGTCATGGTAGTAAGCATGCTTCCCTGAGTTACACCATGTGGACCAGCACAGGTTAACACTACACATGGTTGATGTGTGGCATATGACCTTGACATTAACATGTAGTATGATGTAATCTGCTGACATGTGCATTGACATGCATACATGTTTAACACAATGGTGTCCTGCCACATATACAGTGGGGTAATGGTGTCACATTGCAATGTTGTCTGTCCGCCCTACAGATAAAATGCACATTTAGCAGATGTGCATGACCATTGAAGGGAATTATGAGGCATCTATATTGCTATACAGTGTGAAGTACAGACACAGTGCCATTGCATGGAATCATGAGGCATCTCTATTGCTATACAGTGTGAATTACAGACACAGTGCATAGCCATGACTGTGTGCATACACAATACATATATACTGTGGCTTGAGACCCACGTCGCTGAGGTTTATACACACTAAACCATGATGTGGAATGTGTGACACAGGTCACCGAAGGACATACGGATGACACCCCTGCACATCTGCAAACATATTTTAGCTGCCTGGCAACCATGTCCACACATGGCAGACTTGTCAATACACCATGTCCCATATGACATTTGTGTACCACACACATGAAGTGCACGGCTGACAGTGATGTCCAACAGCAGCAAGGGAAATTTACTGTATCTGTGGCCTGATGTGGTTGTCTGTGTATGTATGTGGATGCTGTGCAGGTGACTACTGTCATGCTATGACACAGTCATGATGTTCAACACATCTTATGTGGTTGAATGAAGTTACGCCTCCACAAGCTGTGCACAGGCTTTTAGGATGTCCAGTGTTCCACATCTGCAATATAACCATTCAAAAAAGGCTATAATTGGATCATGTGTAGCCAATGTACAACAGGGTGTGCACACAAACACATCACATTACATCTACTGTGTGTTGCTACATGTCTCTGGCCATCCTTCATGGCCATGTGTGAACATGTGTTGGTGAAACGGTTGTGATGGCCGTCTATCTCACATGTCTGTGTTGTCCCATATGACATACACCCGTAGATGTCATATACTCCACTGTTCACAGGGTTATGCAGACAAAGGGTTGTATATTTGGTATGTGGGGTATGTTTTATGGGATAGTGAGGCAATGTTGCAGACAGCCCACTACATGTCATGGACATGTCAGATGGCACATCACAATGTGTGAACTCGTAGCAGGGGCATAATCCACAATGGTGAATCCTGTGGGCTGCCCATACTCCAGCTCACTGTGTAGTACTGTTTGTGTACCCCACATGTGTAGTTCTGATGTGTAGTACATGTTCCTACATTGAACAGCACCTCCACCATTGTATGTACAGCTGTCCACACATCTAGCAATGACTGTTTCTGAGGTTTCATGTTGGTGTTTCACTTAGTTTGTAAGTATTGCACATGGGTAGCCAGTGTGATGTATTGCAGATGCAACCTGTATATTGTGACTGGACCATACATTATGTGTACATGTGTTAACTGGCCACATGGTAAATATATCTGTGCATTAACATGCCTGATACCTATAACTGTCTCACCTGCAATAGCCTGCTGCCTCAGTGGAATGCCAAAGGTACCTATATAGGGGTGACATGATCATTATCCATGCCTGGATGACAGCTACAGGATGCAATGTGCATGTTAACACATTCGCCAGTGCAATAGGATATACTATGGAGTATGCACATGTGTGCATGCACAGAGTAGCATACTATAGTATGCAGCATGTGTGTATACATGCCTTGCATATGATGTTACATTACATATTGTACAGTGACACATGCAACTATATGGGATATAATAGTTATATGTGCAGTAGTGACTTACCAGGCAACTCCAGGCTCTGTGGTTGAGAGACACCCACCTCCACAATGTCAGCTAAGGTTTGTGGATACTGTTCTTATGGTGTCCCCAGGTTGGCCAGTAGCTCCTTGGTACGTGTGAGTAGGGGCTGGGTTGGTGGCCCACCACCTGTTGCACCTTGTTCCCTGGTGATTGCATTCACATGCTGTTTTGCACATCTGATCAGGTCCATGCAGTGTCTGCGCACCTGCTGGTATTTGCGGTTATGGCCTCCCACATCATTAACCCTCCTGTGAAGTTCCTGCCACAAGTCATCCCACTGCTGTGCATTCTGTGGCACATGGCTAAACAGGACATCATAGTTGTCTTGTAGGTAAATTATAAGGGCCTCATCCTCCAAGCGGGTATAGGCTGGGAGCCTTGCTCGCGGCATATCTGGAAGATATAATGATGGAGACAGGTCACAGTATCTCAGAGATACACAGAGATACAGCTGCACATACATGTGCATCACATTTATTACATATAAACAGTTGTCTTTGCAAATCTTCATGAAACTGACACCACTGACATGTTTGTGTCACACACATGTGACACCCAATGGGGAATGGATATTATCACCATATATATGTGTCACCTGATTACAATGCTCATACTCCATGTGGATGCTGTCTTGATATGGGCATGTCTGTTTGCCTGTACTGGTGTTCTTAGCTATCAGCACATGCCTGGATGTGTCCACATTAATGTTGTCGACCTTGATGCTGTGTATATGTCACATATAAACACATACACTGCCTTAACAGACATGACCTGTGACAATGCAGACATGCACACGGAAGCCTTTACATGCATGTGTTTTGCCATATACATCTACACGGCACTGTACAGCAGTTCAACATCCTGCCACATATCGCCTGTGTTTCACATGTGATACACATGGGACACTGGCTAGTCTGATGGTATTTGCAGGGATGGTTATCAACTATAGCATGTACGGCCAAGGTCATCTAGTAGTCTGTATGCCCTGGGCCATGTATGAGCCTAGGATGTAAGGTTACCTAGCTGTAGCCGACAGCTGTGTTTCCGGTACCAGGTGAAGCAGTGCCACATAACTGATCCACACAGTTAATGATACATCTGCCATGCGGTCATCACACCATGTCTGACAGAGGTGAAATGTGCAGCTTTGCTGGACAGGGTTGCACAGTATGGGAGGAGTATGTAACGTGTATGGCACAAGGATCTGTCCAGCATGTGGCGATCCTTGTACTAGGAAGATGGATGTCCATGACATATGTATTTCAGATCAGGATATGTACATGTATCATGTCCAACATCACAGTGTTGGACATGTCTTTATGCAGGGTAGGCATCATGCTACATAGTGGAGATGAGGATTGTGAAGGCTGGTGTTGCCCATCCAAGCATGGCCAATACCCCTTAAAGGTGACATCTGATCTGATATTGGTCACTTGAGTGATGAGTATGGATGTACAATGATCTCCATGTTCATGGATAGCACCCTGTCATGACTAGGGTTGCGTCTTATGACTACCTAATAGGCTTGGTGACGTCACTAGCTCAGGGAGGTAAACTGCACAGCAGCATCCCTTGCACACAGTGTCCATTATGTTGACCGCTGTCTAGGTGGTAGTTCATGGGTATATGGTTATTAACCTAGCAGTGACAATGCAATATGCAGCTGTCAGATTGTGCACATATGTCACGTAGCTATTGCTCCTAGGTCATAGCCATTCACATACTTACATAGGCAGATGCCTCCCATTTGTCTGTGTGGTATGTGCTACAATGAGGGGGAGTACAACGAATTAACCCTGCTTTACTGTAGCTGCCACTGGTGTGATATGCACATATTACTCAGACACTGGTGTAATATGCACATATTACTCAGACACCTTTTGTAGTTTTGGTTCTGTCAACAGTCCACTGGCAGAACACTCCTGTGACATACAAAGGTACATCTAGTATACTGAGTGTAGGTGGAACACAGTATGGGTGATGATGTCCTATGACCTGTCACAGGTATGATATGCAGTGTGAAATCATCCATACTGTCATCTACATCTGTACTGCTAACAACATATACGTTGATTAAGGTTCATGGACTTTCAGACCAGACTCAGCAGGGTAGTAGTGCAGTGCCTCCCATTATGAGTGTTGTCTCCACTTTGTGGGTTGTGATAACTGTTGGTGTGCACCATTCAGTGTTTTCACAGACTGACATGAAGCTATGTTTTACATGATGTGTATGTGTATGTGTAGTGCAAACTGTTTTGCCATATGTGTATGATACAACCAGGGATGTGGACAGGTCCCATGCAGCCTGAGTGCACCTTGTACCATCATAGTTATGGTTACAGGGGCTCTGTAGTGTTCATGGATATGTGATTGCGTACCTGTTGGGGGCAGTGTGTTTATGTTATCCAACACCCTATCTGTATTGCTTATTCATGCTCAGCACTTGTTTAGAACATGTAAGAACTACTAATTACTATAGCACTCAATCCTCCTCATTACCTACAGGTAAACACTGTTTGTACTTACATTTTCCACTTGCTTAGAGTAAAACAGCTCTTGTACACACTTTCCTCACATATCTAGTGGGAAATAGTTAAATATTCAGGCATGTCCAAGTGTCAATTCCCAGTGTTATCGCCTGTCTATATGATGAATATGGGCATCATGAGGCAATATAGAAATTGTCTCATATATACAGTCAATACTCCCCTCCTAACATACAACACTACAACCTGTGGGAGATGCACATATCTAGCCATGCTGGAGGTAAAACTCTCTCCAACCCAGACTGAACCCGACAATCATGTGGGGATGTTAAACGTTTGCACCACACCACACTCATCAGATAGTCTCACTAGATCTCCACCACCACAGGCCACACATAGTAAGACTACAACATTTGCGGAAACTATCAATACTACTCTGTCTAGGCAACAGAGAACTTCAAAGCAATAACACAGGCAGCCTCCATCCCCCAACACAACACCAATTACTTATAGCCCACAGACTCAGTGTGTCCATCATCCACAGCCAATAGGGCAATATAACATAGCCAACACACTAGTCATAGGTGACTTTATAGGTGGTCACACTGATGTCCCACTCAGCAGGCTACACAAGGTGATAGTTACTGTCAGCTGCCTGTCGAGTAACAGGATCCACAACATAACCTATGCCCTCAGGTCACTCCTCAACAGGTACAATATGACTGTGTCATTCTCCATGTTAGTGTGAATGCCCTGAGATGTACCTTCCTGAACTACATGTAAAGAGACATGGAATAGCTCTCCGATCTTGTAGCCCAGACAGGTATCACCCTAGCCCTGAGTAGCATTCGGCCATCGTCTAGACTGATAACGCAGTACAAGGACAAAATTATTTATTTCAACAATTGGCTATGCTTCTGGTGTCATTCCAAGAGTATCCAGTATCTGTCTGCTTTGAATGACATGGTCGACAGAACATGATGCTTTGGCACAGATGGCCTGTGCCTGTCGGCCCTGGGATTATGGATAATGGCTAAGGCTCTTGCTGCTCCTGCAGTGCCTGTTTTAGGCACTGTTCAGATAACATATTCACCACCATAACAGGAACAGGCAAGCAAAACCTGAGGGTAATGCTACTCAGCACTTGACATCTTCATCTCACCCGCACTCACCCGAGGCACTCCTTGTAATGGACCACTTCGATATCTGTGCAGTGACTGGGACCTGCTTCTAGGCTCCTGAGAGCACCCCTGCACTACCAGGCTATTACTCATACCACAAGTTTCAGTCATGTAACTAGGACCGGAACACCCACTGTGGAGGTGTGTCCATGTTTCCCAAGGATATCCACACCTCCAGGCTGGTTGCTTAGCACAATGCATCAGAGGTAATCCATGTGCAACTAACTCTGGCCATAACTGCTATACAAATTGTAGCTTGCTACATTTCCCACACCATACCCCACGGTTAACAGTCCTCACTTCTTGGTGTACTGGAAAGTAGGGTTCAAACAGACACTACTGATGTGTGACTGACACTACCCCACCATTAACTGGGATACCTACTCATGTACTGACACATTAGGCCAACGCTTTCTGGGATTCATAACCTCTAATCGCCTGGATCAACCTATCCACACCACCACCAGGGCCAACAATATCCTAGACCTGGTCATTACCAACATGTGTGACTGGTGTTCCACACCTGGGGTTATCTCCTCACTGGTCATATAAGAACGTACGCTAATCACGCTTGTTATCCACATCCTGGCACCAAACCCTTTATGGAAAACACAGTACAATATTTCTACAAAGCCAACTTCAGGCTTCTTATGACAGCAGTAGTAAACGTCATGACACCCATGCAGATGGACAATACAGTTACAACTGCTGAATCATACACAACTGCACTTAATTAGCACTTACATGACTGCATGGATCATGCTATCCCAAACAGAGCCATGACAGTACCCACCAAAAAACAGACACCACTCTGGTAGTCCACTGCCATGGACATAATGTACAACAGAAGGAGGAGACTGTCACAAAGTAGAGTACAATCCCATGAGTGGAGGAGCTCCCTGGTCAGCCTCAGTAAGAATCTGAGATCCCTTATCACATCCTCAAAAGCTAGCTAAGTAAACATTACCACAACTAATTCCAAGGACTACCACAAAGCATTCTAGAGGTATGTCACTACTCTCGATGGCGATACCCACATCTGCTCTGACATACACCAGTAAGGCACGAACATTACAAACCGACTGATATTGGCAACATCCTGGCAGATAGGTTCAGTGCTAACTTTACACCCCTCTCGCACCTTAAACGGCCCATATCTATACAGGAATGATGCAGAGTCCCTGCAATCACAACTGCGCAGTTCAAAGATGCACTCTCTAAAGCCAGGAACACAGTATCCATGTGACCGTACAACATCCCAGGCTGCGATTTCCATGAACTTCTGAATGAAATGGCTCCCCACTTGGGCACCATATTCACTAATAGCCTTGCATTAGGCATTGTGTCCCCTGATTGGTGCAAAGCAACAGTTATTACACTCCACAAAGGTGGCGCCACAATGGACCAGGGGAACTATTGCCCTATATGCCTGACTAGACTGTTCTGCAAGGCTATGGAGCACATCATCATGGATCTCATTCACAGAGACATTGGTGGCCTCCAAACCCTTGATCCCACCCAGTTTGGATTTGCTAGGGCCAGATCATGCCTCATACACCTGGTGGAGTCCTTTGAGACAGTTACCAAGGCAGTAGATGAGGGTAAGGAGGTCCACACAGCCTACCTTGACCTCTCAAAGGCTTTCAACACCGATCCCCATTATGGTATTGTCAGCATACACATCCACCTGCACATTAACCCCTACATCACAAGATGTTATGCAAAGTGGCTAATGGACAGAGCCCACACAGTGAGGGTAGCATACCCTAGTTCCTACTGTAAATCAGTTATAATTGGCATCCCCCAGTCCTCGGTCATAGGGCCTCTCATGTTAAGTATATGCTTTTCTGAGGTACAGGCTAGCACAGGTGGACTTACCCTGAATAGGTTTGCAGACAACTGCAAACTAGGGGCCATGATTGATTCCCCAGCTGATACAGACACCCTCCATAAGGGTGTCACTGGGACGGATACCTGGTGTCAATAACATGGCCTCAAGCTGCATGCCACACGGTGCATAGACATCCCCTTTGGATTACACCATTTACCTGCAGACTATCACATAGGTGGTAGTCCCCTACATACATAAGACGTAATAAGGGATCTTAGAACCCAAGTAGATAGCATTCACTCCTTTGATAACCATATTGCCAAGGTGGTGTGGATATTCTTCTACATGGCCACCCTAATCTCTAATGGGTTTGTAGCCAGAACAAAGGCAGAAATTGTGCCTCTCTACTCATGACTTATGAAACGCATTAAAGGGTACAACACCCCATTTGGGATGTACCTTACGAGACAACAGCAATGGCTTTAAATACCACAACATTCCCACACCAAGAGGAATACTGACCTCCAAAGTATGACGTATGCAGCCCAACTACAGAAACCCCAACTGTACTCGCTTGCATACTGCATACTCAGAGGTGATCTCTGCTAAACATACAAGGCCCATGTCTAAAACAATATTGATGGATATGCTCCACATAAGCAAAAGCTACTGAGAGCCACATGCTCTGGGATATGTACCTAAACACAACGATGACTAGGACATGCTGGAGGGATACATTTCTTACCCGGACACTCACCATGCTTTGGAACATGATTCCTATGTACATCAGGCAGGGACCCTCACTAGCACTCTTCAAGAGATACCTCGATGGGTGGATGGGAGGCAGACATGTACACAAGGGATCACTGCAGTGGCTCTGCTGCACAGAGGTGCAGGAAATGAATGGCTCTGCTGTTCACAGGCACAAGACACTAACATAGGGAGGTACCGCAAGTGAAAACACTGTAGTTAGGTTTAGGATTGGCCTTGGCCAGACAGCATAGTACCTAACTATGAACCTATGAAGCTATTACATGTCCTTTGTGCATGGATAATTGACTAGCTCTTCCATTTCAATTAGCTATCATGCTGATACACTGTCTGGTGAATACAAGTCATATGTATCCTGTTATTGTGTATTGTACATGCCGATAGACATATCTGATGTTTGCATAACATAACAGTAATGCTATGTAAAATGTTAGACATATCTACCTACAATACTGTACATTTCACATTTTTGCCACAATATCCCACAACGCAAATCATAATTGCACAGCAGGCCCACCTTAGACATGTTATTCTCAGTTATACGCCCATACATATGCCTACTGTTACAGTATATCAACATATGCTATCCCCTGTTATGGCACGTACCTGTTGAGAAAACCCTGCCACTGACAGAGTCTGGAGTGGAATTTTTGTGTTTAAAGTCCTTATATAGCATCCCTTGTGGTGTATGAGGTGTTTACCTTGTGGCCCACAGCAGTACACACAATTTCTATGAGCATTACTATGCTCAACAATACATCACTACATAATACCTTTTCCCACTATATGCATTGTATACACTTTAATTAATACAGAACAGGTACTACATACACTAACATACTGTGTGTTCTACATACCTTATTAGTATCCTGAGTTGACGATAATATAAGTCCTATTCGTTTTCTGTTGTAACATTTTTCTCGTATGTACATACGGTTTGAATGTATCACAAGCCATCCTTTTATACTTAGATATCAGTAACATGTGGTATCCTGCCACCAATTGGTGTTCCGGAGTAGATGACTACATGCAGATCAGCTGTGCAGCTACTCCATTAGCCAATGACATGGCAACAGTGGGGTATAATTGAATACTCCACTTGGGCATTGTCCCTTTGCCCTACCTTCGAGGAAGACTGCCTGGATGTGTTGTTTGTGATGAATTGCAACAGCTATATGGAGACACACAGAGATGTATTAACTTTATGGCCCCCATGGATTGTGTGTAATGGCTAGAGGATGTAGTTCTACATGTGAGTCTAGCTATTATATCAGCCGTCTGATACGGGATTATTGCAACCAAACCCTGTAACATCGGCATCTGTTCCATTGTACAACAGCAACGATTTCACATAGGGCCATATAGTGTGTCTCTCACAAGGTATGTTAAGGCTTCTGCAGATGTCATAGAGTGAGTGGAAGTTTGTGATGTTATTACAGTCTGTATTGCAATTGTTTCAGGTGTGGGGGAGATGTAGGTGGGTGTACATAGCAGATGCAGGTGTGTAGGAACTGCATTTATACATATTCGATATGTGTGTGAGGGCTTCTTCCCTATTTGAAGGCGTATCCTTTAGTAGACTAATACTATGGTAATTGCAGGCTTATTCATTAAGGCACTGTTAATTGATTCCTGTATAGCATGCAGATGATGTTGGTCCTTCAATCCCTTCGGAAGTACATCTGTATGTAATGAAATGTTGCTACATGAAAGCTGTCTTGTGTATTTCTGCCACAGATATTTGCACTCATTGGAGTTGTGTTGGTGACTGAACCTCTTTGGCTTGGGTTGCCACCTTTTCAAATGGCCAAAGTGGGACATTTGCAGGACTCATATCAGATTTTAGAGGTTGGCACATACCCACGGTCAGTACAAAGTATAAAACTTTACATATATGCCTATATAAAAGCTTATATTCTTTTAGCGGTTTACTTGCTTATCCTGTTTCTTGTTACATGTAGGTATTTTAGATACAGATGACTATTTTATGCAACAATTTCATTAAATATGGAACATGCCAAATGTCTCGAGATTGTAGTACATTAGTATTTGTACTCATTTTGGTCAGGACACTACCGCACATAGAGGTACTGCCTCTCACAAGGTGGGACAGGTGGTAACCCTATCTTTGGCTCATGTCCATAGCACATATTTCAAATAGTGTATAGACATATATACTCTCCATATCCTTTGTTCATAACGTTCGGTTGTGGTGGAATGTATGAATCCTATGGTCCATGTTATGCACGTATTTGAAGACTTCAACCGCTGTATATGGCATACCCACGGATTCAGGAATGCACACACTTCCAACGACCACATTGCCGTTCCCAGACTCGCAAACCCCACAATACCAAACACTCAAACTCATGACAGTCAAACTCCCGGAAATAACACAAACACAGAACACGCACATGCACACACAGACACACTGCTACCCATCACATCCAAACAAACCATCCTACACTATGTATGGCCAGGTGGCCATGCCCCCATATATACCCCATGTGGGTGGCTGCGCCCCCCACACCACACCTACTCTAATAATCTACCTTCGAGGTAGCACAGGCAGACACATGAAGCAAACCCACACACACACACATATTACAGTCCCCTGGAAACACACACCACACTCAGAACACACACTTATACACACTACAGCAATCAGAAACACACTTAAACACAGTACCTACCTGGACTGCAGCACCAGAAGCACTAACTAAATGTCCCTTA
The DNA here is from genome assembly GCF_019279795.1 of Protopterus annectens. Lineage (NCBI taxonomy): Eukaryota > Metazoa > Chordata > Ceratodontiformes > Protopteridae > Protopterus > Protopterus annectens. The sequence goes on along the minus strand of NC_056735.1, from coordinate 1,757,774,221 downwards.
ACATTGTGATAATATTACTCTTGGTTTTAGTGTTCCAGTACTGTGGTCTTTCAGTCTTTAAGCCTCATGATTACGCGTGTCTGTATGTAAAGCATTCGGTATTTGGCAGTATCCTATTTATATGTACCTCCATGGTTGTTCAGATGTTGTTAACCTATCTATATATTTGCATATATATGTATATCCATATATATCGACATATATGTCTCTATCACCCTCCTTTCTCTCTCTATATTTTATATATATATATATATATATATATATATATATATATATATATATATATATGTAGAGAGAGAGAGAGAGAGAGAGAATACACCTTTCGTTGGGTACATGGCGGTGTATACTATTTCCCGAACTCTGCCCTTTTGTATTTTAACCTGTCACAATACACACCTGCCATTGGTGCATCTCAGGTAGCTTAGTGGTAGGTTATTGTGAAGATTGTGTACATGGTTGCATGTTCTACATGGCAGTGGTCGTTTTACCTCTCAGAGCAGGCACTATTAGTACAAGGGTAAATAACCCACATTTCAGCAGTTCTGGGCAGCTTTGCCCATGATCTGAGCGATATTCAGCAAGGGTTAGACCTGTGTGTGCATATCTGTGTAGTCATGCTTAAATGACGCTTACCGGCACTTACCAGCGCAAAATCCTGCTAACGTGTTTAAACATGCTCTAATGACCTGCATCCAACATCCATTATTCGGGACATCAGAATTACGTAACAGCCCTTGCAGGTCGTGGAACCGGGACCATGCACGAGACAGTCAGTGGCTTTACCACTGGGGCATCTGGGATATGTACAAGTGTTATGTTGTTTAGTATGTAGACTGTACTACGGCTGTTCCTCCATACTGCAAACAAATGTGTAACTCAGTTAGTTTATATATGGATGATACCTATTAATGGTATGTCCAAGTGATGCTTAATGGATGTGCTCCAGCTATGAGAATCCATGTAACAGTGAGCCACACACTGTAATGTGCTACACCTTGCCACAACCATAACTGGAAAATGCTGGGGTGACAGATACCTGTCATGGGTACTCGCCATGCTTTGGAACTACATCCCTGATTACATTATATGGAGCCCCTCATTAACACACCAGGGAATCCTTGCAGAGTGGGTGAGGAACAGTGGTTACACCCCAGGGATCCCGCAATTGGCTCTGCTCCACAGTGAGACAGTTAATTAATCAATGGGGTGGTGACAGCAGACACATTTTGGCTAGGCTTATGAATGACCTCTGACAATTAGGCATGTACCTACCAATGTATCTAGGAACCTATCCATACAGTATCAACACATGCCTTTAGCTTAATTTACAGTTCAGGTACTGACTTACCTTGTGCCAACAGCAGTTGTGTGTGCAATAGTTGAGGGCTGCCTATGTAGGATGCACACAGTAAACCACCTATACATGACAATTTACAGGTGGTTGTGTGGGTGTGCCATCCATTTTACTGTGTGTGCTGGTGGAGAAGTGTGTCAGTCCATAGGGGCCTACACTGTCAGTGTATGTGCTATACATTCCCTCTTTGCCAAGGCATGAGCATATTGGGCATGCCTCCATCTGCCTACTGGGGCTGGCACAGGGTGTTCGTGGTCTTAATCCATCTGTGCCTGTGGTGCCCTTGGCAATTGTGGTGGGCTGTGAGGGCCATCACCATTATGTCCCTGCTGCAGCTGTTTCTGCAGGATCATATTATATAGTATGGCACATACTATGAAGATGTGGGCACACATGCCTGGAGAGTACTGCAAGGCTCCTCCAGATATGTCCAAGAAACAGAACCATGATTTCAGCATCCCAAACACATGCTCTATGATGATTCTGATTTGTGTGTGTGCCTCATTATGGCATTCTTGCATGGGTGTGTGTGCATTTCTGATGGGAGTCATCATCCGCAGCTCCAGTGCATAGCCAGCATCCCCCACATGGTGGCCATGTGGGATGTCCCCCCTTGACAAATACCTGGTACAGCTGTGAGGCATGCCAGATGTGGGAGTCATGGTAGCTTCCAGGGCTGCCAGCACACGCATCCATGATAATGCCCTGGGCATTGCACATGACCTGGCAGTTGGAGTGGAATCCCTTGCAGTTTATGTAGCACCTACCATGCTCACTGGTTGGTGACTTGATATGTATGTGCATGCAGTCTATTGCACCCAGTATCTATGGGAAGTCTGCCACACAGTGGAAGAGGTGCATATTGCTGGCCAACTCCTCCGGAGGTCGGGGGAAGTATATATGCTCATTGGCATGAGGTAACATGGCATCTAGGAACTGGAGCAGTACCCTGGATGCTGATGCCTGTGAGATCCCCATGATATCTCCAGTTGGCCTTTGAAAGGTACCTGTGGCTAGTATTCTGAAGCTTACACATACCTTCATGTCCACTGGGCTGGGTTCCCCTCTGTTGTTTCTGGCTCTGAGGCGTGGCTGGCACAGCTCAATGATTTGCTGTATGATGTCCCTGTCCACCCTGTGATGCTCTACTATTTCCAGATCATCTAGCCCCTGGTAGGTTACCCTTGGTCTGAACACTCTTCTCCTCCTCCGGTGCCTGAGGTGGTTGTCAGCATCATCCTCCACACCACCTTCAGTCTCCAACACATGCTGATGAATCACAGCTATGGCTGCTCCCAACATGTACATTGTAAAAGTTCCCCTTCTGTTTACACCGATGGTGCAGTGTTTGGGAATACACGAGTGTGTGTGAGGTGCCTTCACACTTTATACTATTGTGCTTTGGAAGCTGATGATGTCATAGTGTGTGTATGTTCAATCCGAGCTGCAGAGTATCTTACTTATGTGTTTTACCGCAGGTACTGCTATTGTGGTGCCTTTGGTGTTGAATTACATTTGGCTGCCATGGATCACCTCTTGCCCTTGCCTTCACTTTCCAAACCAATTCCCCTCCCATGGTCAGGCATGCATCCAGCAGCCTGCTTTCTTGTTTTGTACTTTCCCAACCCAGGATTGTGTTGCGAAATGTGTTCTATAGCCGATCTACTGCAGGTTTGCTTTGCTCTGCTGTGACAGTTCTCTTTTCTTTGCAATCCGGCACCTCCCCTTTCCTGTTCTGCAGGTCGCTGCTAGCAGCTTTGTTAGCTACCGTCAATGACCCACTGTGAGTTAATAGGTGTTAATTACTCAGTTGTACTAAATTACCCTACTGCGGCATTTCCTTATTGTCTTCCCATAACCTTCCTGTTTCAGCTATGGTGCATGCCGCGCACAGCCGTTTACCGGGTTTTGAGCATGTTGTCATCCACGTACACATGCGCTTTCGGTCACCTTGTGTGCTCTCAGCTAAGCAAAGCTATGGCTACATCCACACCCCTATCCTGTGGCTTTGCTTAGCAATGGGCTACCTGGATTAGCAATGCTCCAATGTGCTTACAGCTATGGTGGCACACCCCTCTGCTGATGTCATGTATACCTCCAGGCCACTCCTCGGTGTTATACTGCTACACCATGTGGTACAGCCTTATGCCGGAAAGGCATTTGCAATTCAGTATTACTTGCCTCATTTGCATGGCATTGACTACTAATTCATAGTTACCATGCCGAACACTGTTACAGACCCTAAGCAAACCTTGCGCCTTGGTTGTGGTGTAGCATGCATACCATTGACTATTATGGCAAAATCATGATTTGTGTTACATTGCAATTTTATGACATCTATATATATTTTCCTTGTGTTCCCATTTGCGCACACATGCTGTGCGGTTATACTTTGCGTTAGTGTGGACATGACATTAAATGTTATTTTTTATGTGTTGTGCATGTTTTTTATGCCATTAGCTGTAGATTTAGCCATTGGTATATGTTAACTTTGTAATACGTAAGGTTGGTCCGCTTTCATGGCTCCGATGTTCTGTTTGAAAACATGTAAACCATTTTTTTTTGGTTTACATTTCTGTATGCTTACGCTACGCCTGCACCACTTCATGAATTGCTATGTACCTTAATTTGCATGCTGCACTACTGCACATGGGGTGATTAGCATACATGCGCCGAGAGCTGCACAGATCTGGTGTACGCTGGTAGTGCACGTGGAATCGGATCGTACCTGATTCGCTCGGTGGCCATATTTGGCATTAGACCACCTACGCTACACCTGCACCTGGTGCAAGCTTCATGAATCCCAGGGTAAGTATTGGAATCAGGGCAGAGTTAACACTGAGAGCAACTCTTTTGGAATCTGACCCCAAGAAATAGTAAAGCTGAATTTCTGTAACTATTTTGCATGCTTTATGGCATTAGTACTTCTAAAAGTGTTGACTTTTGAAGAAAGGAAAATTTCCTTACAAGTCACACTGCTCAGCACCTCTGCTTGTTTACAGCTGGTAAACAGATGAAACACAATTTTAGTAAATGTAACATGAAAGATGTAGTATGAAGCCTGATGCCTTTTTATTATAATGCTAAAAGGGACTTGTTTACCTTAACGAAATTTAATTCATGTGAATGGATTTGTAAACTGTGGTAAAACCACTGGGCCATATTCAATAAAGCCTACACTAAGTGTACACCAAGTGTACACAATATGTATTCAATAAAATTCTTATTGCATTTGTTTTGCTTTCTAATCACGCAGAAATATTACACTAAGTGCACACGAACTCTACACTTTGTGGAAACCTTTATGACTCCATGTCAGTATTTAAAGTTGCAAGAATATCAGTAGGAAAACTAAAATTAGGAGGAAGAAGGTGTGAGTTATGTCTGTGTAGACAGTTCACTCAGAACAGTGTACACTTTGTGTAGCCTTTATTGAATCTGGCCCATGTACATTACAGTGAATGATTTGTACAGCATAGTGTAGCTGCCATGCCTTTCACGTAGGCACAACTTTGAGACTCTCAAAATAATCTATATTTTAACCTTTGAGTAACATGAAATATATTTAAAAAAGAAAAATGTAGAGCTGTATTAAGTTGCATGTCACAGCAACATTTTTTATGGTATGGAAAGGCTTTTAAATCTCTTTTTACTTAAGCAAGAGTTAGAACAAATTTTGTCACAACAAAATATGAATTGTTTTAACTGACACTACACATTTCCTGATCTACATTATTATTTTAATGATATGCATCACTTTAAAATGCAAATTTCTTTTATTCTTTTCTGAATGTAATTTGTTACTTTATAATCATTTAAGTAAATGATATATTTATTTGAGTAAGCAAATGTTAGCTTTTATGATATTGCACTCAGAAAGGTCCTTATGAGTGAAACCGGTCTCTCCTGCATTGCTATTTTAACCGTACACTTGATGAATAATTAAACTGTGTGTTTCATGGGTACTTTGCATGCTTTTAATGTTATCTTGATCTGACTAAGAACTTTTTATACCCTGCCTGTCTCTGTCGATAGAAAATTAAAGGGGTATGTGATCAGAACACAAAATGATGTTGTGAATTGAAAAATGGCTTTCTGCATGAAAGTAATTGGTCATGTTTAGAAAACAGCTAACAGCAGGAAAGTCAATCAGCCCCGGAATGTTTCAAGTTTAGAGCTAAGTTTAGTCCTGTGTACTTCTGGCCTGATTTCAAAAGACTTGTTGTAAGTATAAGTGACTCTGGTGTAAGACGGCTTTGATTCATAAAGATTTCATATTGGTTTAAGTGGCTTACTTGTGTGTAAGGCTATCTGGTGGCCAGATTCCAGAAGACTTGTTTCAGTGTAAGTCTCTTACTCTGAAATCAAGTTTTGGAATTAGTGACTTATTCTGACAGCAAATCATTTGGAACCTGGCCCTATATCTATGGCAGAAATATTACAATTAGTAAAGTTGACATACATGCTGATAATATGATGATCTGCATGGTACTCATAAATTTTGGTGCACATCCTGAGAGATGCATAGTGTATGGGTAGCTGCTAGAATTTCATGTAAAACAGCGAATGGTTATGCTTTTTGAAAAAAAAAATCTAATCTTGTTTCCTGCCTTTCCTGTGGGTAGTCTAGTCTGGATACAGATTTGCTGTGTCCAGGACTGTTTGTGGGCTTCTGAGCCCCCAAGCCTTTCTATGTTGGAAGGAAGCCTTCTAGCTTAATTTTGTTTCTTAGAACTAGCCAGTTTTTTAGTTTCAGCACCCAAGTCTGTTTCTTTGAGCTCAGCACTTGTTCAGAACTCATTGTAAGCAGTAAATAAGCTACAAATCACTACAGCACTCAACTTTCCCCACTTGTCTACAGGAAAACAGTTTCTAGTACTTAACAAATAAGCACCTGTCCAGGCATGTCTAAGGGTCAGCTCCCGGTGTTTTTTTCCTGTCTACCTGATGAATCTGGGCATCTTGGGGTACTGCAGCAATTGCCTCATGTACACAGACAACCCTCTCCTCCTACCACCCAACATTACAACCTGTGAGAGATGCACTTATATAGCCAAACTGGAAGCAAAGCTCTCTTCACCCAAGACTGGACTAGACAGTCAAGAGGCGAAGGTAAGCAATTGCACCACACCACACTCATCACGTAGTCTCTCAAAAGCTACACCACCAAAACAAACACATAGAAACACAAAACACACACCTACATTCATGGAGGCTCTAAGTAAAAACCTGCACAAGCAACAGGGACCTCCAAAGCAGAAATACAAGCAACCTCCACCCCCCAACAAAACCCAAATGACACATAGCCCACAAACTCAGTGTGCCACTCAACCACAGCCCATAAGGCATAACAACGTACCCAACACTCTAGTCATAGGTGACTGTATAGTCAGGCACACTGATGTTCCACTCACCAGGCTAAACAAGGAGAAAGTTACTGTCTGCTGCCTGTCGGGTACCAGGATCCACCACATAATGCATGCACTCAGGTCACTCCACAACAAGTACAAATATGACTCTGTTATTGTCCATGTTTGTGTGAATAACCTGAGACGTACCTCCCTGGACTACATGAAAAGGGACATGGAGGAGCTGTCCGATCTTGTAACCCAGGCAGGTATGACCCTAGCCCTGAGTGGCATCCTGCCATCACCCAAAATGATACCACAGTACAAGGACAAAATTATTGACTTCAACAATTGACTAAGCTTCTGGTGTCATTCTAAGGGGATCCAGTATCTGTCTGCCTGGGATGACATGATCGACAAACCACGATGATTTGCCAGAGATGGCCTGCACCTGTCGCCCCTGGGATTCTATATAGTGGCTAAGGCTCTAGCCACCCCTATAGGACCTTTTTTAGGCAAGGTTCAAATGACAAATTCACCTCCGTAACAGGTACAAGCAAGCAAAATTTGAGGGTATTGCTACTCAATGCTAGAAGTCTAAACCTCAAAATGCACTCACTCAAGGCACTCCTTAAAATGGAGAACATCAACATTTGTGCAGTGACAGAGACCTGGTTCAAGTCACCAGAGAGTACCCCTGCATTACCAGGCTATAATTCATACCACACCTTTCGGCCACCTAACCTGGACCAAAACACTAAAGGTGGAGGCGTATCCATATTCATTAAGGATATCCACACCTCCAGGCTAGTTGCTCAGCATAATGCATCCGATATTATCCAAGTGCAACAAACTCTGGGCAAGACCACAATCCAAATTGTAGCTTGCTACAGATCCCCCACCATGCCCCAGGATTCCCACTCTTCATTTCTTGATACACTGGAAAATATTGGGGTACAACCTAACACCCTAATAATGGGCGATTTAAACTACCCCAGCATTAACTGGGAAAACTACTCATGTACCAACTCTTGTGCTCAACGTTTTCTGGAATTCATAAATTCCAATGCCTTGCATCAACTTATCCACACCCCTACCAGGGGCAGCAATATCCTAGACCTGGTTATTACCAACATGGGCAACTGGTGCTCCACACCAGAGGTCAATTCCTCATTGGTCAGATCAGACCACAAGCTAATCACCCTAGACATCCACATCCCTCCCCCATCCCACCATTAGGGAAACCACCGTAAAATATTTCCCCAAAGCCAGTTTCATGCTTCTTAAGACAGAAGTGGCAAACTTCATGACACCCATGCTAACGGACAATAGAGGTATGACTGCTGAATCATACACAAATGCATTTTATAATCACTTACATGAGTGCATGGATCGTGCAATCCCTAACAGAACCAAGACACTATCATCCAAAATAAGGAAGCCAATCTGGTATTCCCCTGCCATAAACAAACTCTACAACAGAAGAAAGAAACTGTTGCAAAAAAGAGTAAAATCCCATGATTGGAGGAACTCCCTGGTCATCCTCAGTAAGAAGCTGAGATCCCTCATAAAATCCTCCAAAGCTAGTTATGAAAACAAAATCACCAATGACTCTAAAGACAACCACAAAGCATTCTATAGCTTTGTCAAGAATCTCAATGGCAACACTCAGATCTGCTCTGAGTTACAGCACAATGGCACTAAATATAAAGAACCAACTGATATTGCCAAAATCCTGGCAGATAGATTCAGTGCTAACTTTACCCCCCTCTCACCCCCTAAAGGGCCCATCTCTATACCAGAAGAATGCAAAGTTCCTGTAATCATGGCTGCACAGGTAAAAAACACACTCTCCAAAGCCAAGAATACAGCTTCCATGGGACCTGACAACATCCCAGGCTGTGTTCTACATGAACTACAGAACGAACTGGCACCCCACCTAAGTACCATGTTCAATCATAGCCTCACCTCAGGCTATGTGCCCACTGAATGGTGCACAGCGACAGTTCTCCCACTCTGCAAAGGGGGAGCCACCATGGACCCTGGAAACTACAGCCCCATTAGCCTGACGAGCCTGGTCTGCAAGGCTATGGAACGTATCATCATGGAACTTATAAACAATGACATTGGTAATCTCCAAACTCAGAACCCCACCCAGTTCAGGTTTGTAAAAGGCAGACCATGTCTCCTAAACCTGATAGACTTCTTTGAATTGGTCACCAAAGCCGTAGATGAGGGTAAGGTGGTTCACACAGCCTATCTAGATCTCGTCAAGGCTTTTGACACCATCCCCCACTCTGGAATTATACATAAACTTACTAAACTAAGTATAAATCCCTATGTCACAAGATGGGTTGCCAACTGGCTCATTGACAGAACCCGCACTGTGAAAGTAGCAGACTCCAAATCCAACTTCAGACCAGTGACAAGTGGAGTACCACAGGGTTCAGTCCTGGATCCTCTTCTGTTTTGTATCTACTTCTCTGAAGTACAGGCTAACACAGTAGGTCTTTGGCTAATGAAGTTTGCAGATGACTGCAAACTAGGAGCCATAATCAAAACTCCAAAAGATGTGGACAGCCTACAAATGGGTCTCACTGAGACAGATGCCTGGTGTCAAAGCCATGGCCTCAAGCTCAATGCCAAAAAGTACATTGTCATCCCTTTTGGTAAAAACTCTTTACCCATGAACTACCACATAGGCGGTAGTCTACTTAACAATGAAAGTATGATAAGAGACCTTGGGACACAGGTGGTCAGTAGTCTCTCCTTAGATAATCACATTGCCGCAGTAGTCAGAAAATCCTTCTACGTGGCACACCTCATCACAAAAGGTTTCTCATCTAGGAAAAAAAGAGGTCATTGTTCCCCTCTACTCTTCACTCATTAGACCCATTATAGAGTACAACGCCCCTTTTGGTATGTACCTCACAAGGCACCTACATCAACTGGAAAGGCCACAAAAATACCTCACAAAGAGGATTACCGGCCTCAAACAGATGCTCTATGCAGACCGTCTAAAAAAACTGTAGCTTTACTCCATCGCATATCGCCTCCTCAGAAGCTATCTCTGCCTAACACACAAAGCTATGTCGAACACAGAGATTTTGGACATCCTCCACTTAAAGAAATCCCAATCCCTCTGAGCTACATGCTCTAGGGACCTAAACCTTGTCACTACAATAAGCAGAACATGTTGGAGGGATATATTCCTGTCCCAGAGACTTCCCATACTCTGGAACAAACTACCTATCTATATCAAACAAAGCTCCTCATTAGCACTCTTCAAGAAAAATCTTGATGATTGTATGGGAGATAGGAAATTTACCCCGGGGGATCACTTTTGTGGCTCTGCTTGACAGTGGCACAGGAAAATAATTTTCTTGGGTGGCGAAAGCCAGGGTACCTTTTGGCTAGGCTTATATAGGCCCTAGGTCCAATAGCTTAGAACCTACCTATAAACCTATGAACCTATGAGAGATGATAAGGAGATCATAGTCTTGGTTGAGATACATCATACATGGCAGGAATTGGAAATGATCTGTGATAATACACATTCCCCAATAGTAATTATACTGTACAATGTGAAAAGGCAGTGCTAATGACCACTAAACTATTGGGGTATATGCTGTCAAGAGATGATTCCAGTGGGACAGGGATCATCATCTCCTTATACTATACATGGAAACAGTAAGGTTACATTTCACAAACTGTCTGCATTTCTTAAGGCCATACAGGTAAAACAACATTAGGTAGTATGAAAGCATGCAACACAGTTACCAAAGTGATAAACAGTATACAGGGACTGGAATACGAACAACAAAGTAAAAGTTGGTTGCATCTTTATAACAAAACCAAGAGAGAGCGGTTTAGGATTTAGACAAATCACATTCTTTGGACACAACATAGTATGGATAGTGTTGAAGAGAATGAACAGTGAGTAAAAGTTAGCATGGGTTACAGCAGGAAGAGTAAAGTGCTAATTTAGAAGATGGTAGAATTCTAGACTTTATCATCTGAGGCAGTGCTACACTGTAATTTAACGGAGCAGCTCTTTTCAGCCTGATGGAGAACATGGAGTTTGTGGGATGAGTATGTAAGAAAGACAGCCATATGTGTGTGTGTGTGTGTGTGTGGGGGGGTACTTTCTGTGCTTAGCTCAGTTCAGTAAACCACACATCTTCCAACAACATTTTCATATGCTCATATGGAAATGGTTTGTTAATATGTAAAACAAGATCAAATACATCAGAAAGTATTATGTGAGCCTGTATTATTATTATTAGCAATGCAGTGCCCAGGTTTTTTGTATAACTGACTAGTAATGAATATTGTTTTTATACATAAGGATGACAGCTACCACAGTATACCTGTCAGTTTTACCTGCCTGATAAAAAAGTAATTTGTGACTCTAGGCAGAAAAACAGTTCAATACCTATGAGTTGCTATTGAGAGGATATACTTTGACTCCTCACACAAAGCTATTAGCACAGGAAGTAGTGACAATTTAGGTGTGCGTGGGCACATGTGTGTGTGTGTGTGTGTGTGTGTGTGTGTGTGTGTGTGTGTGTGTGCGTGTGTGAGTGTGTGTGCCTGTATCTGTCTATGTATATGTGTGCACATGTACCATTTTAGTACTATCCCTACCAATATAATCTGTTCTAAAATGAAAATAGTAACCAGTATTTAGGAGCCAGTTAAGGAAACATCAAAAATAAGCAATGTCTTTGTGTTTTGTCATAGCTGCCTGTGGTGGCATTTACAGGGGATGGAGACTGGAATGAATGTACTAAGCTGACTTTGTCAGCAATGTTATCTTCATACTGCAAAGAAGTATTGCTCACAGATAAACTACTTATCACTAGCTGCAGGGGCAGGTGACCATAGAACCTGTGATACAGAAAGCAGGGAGAATATTGTGTGCACTATGTTATCTGTTCACTATTCAGCCTTAAAATTGTTAGTACTTGATGTGTTACCCAATACATATGTGGCAGCTCTGACTGTGTCTGCCAGCTGCTATTAGTTATGCATGACATTCACACCGTCACTTCTTTTGCACTGTATGAATTTACTGTATACAGGATTGTCTATTGCTGGCCGCAGCTTTTTATGGCGTTCAGTTTACCAGAAATAAATGCTGTCTTTAATATGTGTATGTTTCTCAAATGAGTTTAACCTGGAATTTCACACTGAACTAGAGTGCCCCTACCAAGTTGTCCATAATTTGGTTAATTTTCAAGATTACCAATAATGCTGCTTTATTCTCTTTAATGCAAATATACTGCTCTACTTCAGTAGCAAATTCTGATTCATGAACTATATGATGTCAGGTTAGCAATTTTGATGTGTGTTAAAACTTGGGATTTTTGTAGCTCATTGTAAAAATAAAAATCATTTTACAGTGTACATCTGGTAATCATACTTCTCAACGGTACCGCATTCCTCGGTAAATACCAGTTTTGAAGGCAAAATATTGGGGTGCCACGAATTCCCAAGTGGCCCCTTTAATTTTTGAATTTCCTGTTTTTTTTAATTTTTTCCTGATGTCATTGCATGCAGGGCTGCATGATGACATCAGCTTCACGAGGCAATATTCAACTTAACTGGAAGGAGCAGATTGGGATCTTTTCCCAGTAAGGCAAAAAAAGGACTTAATTCTATTGCTGCATTGATTTTATCCAGTATGGGTAATTCAGAAAACTGGGGCTGTTATGTGTGTGTTGTAAAAAGACTTCATTCTTTTACCTATTGCTGCATTGATTTATTTTCTAACATGGACTGCGGAGAGAGAAACGGCAATATTGTTGCATTGATTTTGTATAGGTAATTCAGGAAACTGCTATGTGTGTGTGTGTGAGAAACAAAACCATCTGCTGTGTGCAAGAAACAGCAAGACTCTGTTTTAACTATAGCTGCATTGAAGAAACTGGCTGCTATGTGTCTGTGTGAGAAACAGCTGTGTGTGTGTGTGTGTGTGTGAAAAAAAAAGTCTCTGTCACTGCATTGATTTCTTTTGTTATGTGGAAAGAAATGGCATTATTATATGGCTTCCTGTGTGAGAAACAGTATCCGACCAGTACAAATTCCAGTAATGGGAAGGTTAAGTGCTTCCATACGTTGTACTTATTTGTTGTACTTATTTCTTAGATCGCGTTTGTACTTATTTCTTAGATCACATTTGTCAGCAGCAAGGCCTTTCTTTGTGGATACCATTTCAGAATGCTGCAACTGCCGTCACTAACTTATATTAAGGTAATGGGAGGTATCTTGACTGTGTGTAATTTTATTGAAGTATCCCTTTTGTAGTCCAAATATTGTAACTTTCCAAAGTTGTTTTTAAACCATTAGTTTGCAGTATCTGTTGCAGTGATCTCTAGTGGACTGTGCAGTGAAACAATAATAAAGATGTCCAACAAACAGTTCTTTCTTCTGTGTCTTATTGTAGATGCCACAGTCACTGACAGCTATACACCAGCCATTTGGCATTAAGGTCATAGTCATCATTTTTTGTTCATTGGGAAATTACCTTTTTGATTTATGCACAGCTTAGATTTGGGATGTCCACCTGGAATTTTGTTTTGAGCAATCGAAAGGCAAAGTATAGCTAATCATAAGTGATGTTACTCTGCGGCAGTGACTGAAGTGAGTTGGAATGTTTACAGTTCCTTATTGGGGATTGAGAAAGTGTTGCATTTGCTTTTAACATTATATAGTGAACTAATTGGTTAACTGTTTAGGGGTCAACCACTGTAACACGCGTTGGTTAAAGGTAACACTGTAAAGATTAAGGTGCTGTTCAGTTGGCTTATGTGCCATACAGGTTGTGAGGCCATGGCAAACGTTTATGTTGGGAGGGTCCCCCAACACTAATGATGGAATTGACAAAATTCTTTAAAAAATAGGGGAGCTCTTTGAAGCCAAGTCAAGGTGTGAATTTTCTTTGACTTTGTTTTTTTTAAAGGTCTTTTTATTATAAGTGGTTACTTAGTGCTGTAGTATTTTTTATTTTACAAGTTTATAACCCAAGTAGGTGAGCTGGGTTTACAGTTGCAGAAAAAATGCATGTTATTTTAGTACATATTTGTACAGTCCTGGTAAACATTGTTATGTACTACATGTGTGTTGCAAGCTTATAGAAAAATTTGATGTAGTAGTTTATAAATGATTAGAAAATATTTATACACTATATATACAGGTATGTAGAAAGAGTATACATGTTTGTGATATTTAACCAGTGTCATGAAAAAGTGGGTGCAGCTAACTTTGTAGAAATTACTTAAAATGGTTAATAATTTTCACGTATCACAATTTATGGATGGATCGGTAAAGAATTTCACATGATAGGTCAAATTCTCTAAGGCTTTTTTCACTAGTGTTATCTTGGAGTGTATGTCTAAGTGTAATTGTATTGTTTTGGCTTTTGTGTGAGGGGTGGGTTGTTCCCCGACTTGGAACATTCTTTTAAGGACCCTAGCTAATTTCTTAGAAGCCTGTTTGTGGCTAGGACCGGGGTAATTTGTTTATACATTCTAAACAGGAGTATTGTGATATTGTCAACGTGTACAATTCATGAATGTTTGTGTTGTGAGAAGTGTCTTGTAAGTTAAAACTGTGGTGCATTGACAGTTTTTCAGTTTGGTGCACTTTGCCCAAGAAATTTGTCTGAATTTTAACATGGAAAGTAAATGTCTGTTTGTAATGAAGTGCAACTTTTTTGGTAAATGTTTATTTCTGAAATGTTACAGTTCTTGCATCAATTATCATAATTCCTAGAATGCCTTACTGTGTGATTGTATGTTTCTTACAAGAAAAGCTCACTTGCAGTTCAAAGTTAGTGTTTTTTTTTTTTTTTTTGGTAGTACAGGATGCTTGCTTATGTTTTTGTTCCGTGAGCAGGGATTAGGGCATTTTTGAAACTGTGAGTTTGTATTGAAAGCAAAAATCTAAAGACATTTGACAGTAATGATAGTAAAGTTGCTGTGTATTGCAGTGGTGATAGTGTCCTAATGGTGTGTGATGTGCCCTTTTTAATGGGGGGGGGGGGGCAGGCAGACGGCACATCAAAACCCACAACTGCAAGTCACCAAAAACAAAATCCTCAGGTCCATCATCTTCTCCCTTCCCAAGTTACCAGTGAACATCATTGTTACACATTAAAAAAAATGTCTACCTTTACTACAGGGTCTGATTCTGGGCAGGGCCATATTTTGGTTGTCTGTTCTTCAGTTTATGTTTGAAAGTTGATATCCCACAATTCCATTGGAGCAGGTGGGGTTACATAATTATGTGTGCAAATGTTATGTTAATCAGTGTACAGATTTGCACCTATTTTCATAGGCCTTTGTCCAGATGTTTCCAGGTTGAGAGGTATGCTGGTAATTCATTGATTATCATACTATGCCACAGACAAATCTACATGCCACCATATCACTTTTGCCATTTTTCATGCTTTCAGTGTGTCCTTACAGTAACTAATTTTACTTCTGATATTTTGCAAACTGTGAGAGATATTTCCTGACCACTAAGTTAACAATTTTGATATGCATATTAAATTGTGATGGTTGATGAGCATTGCCATATAAAGACATTTTTTTACAACAAATGGAGAAAAGCTGTACTTCAGCTATATGGAAAAAATGTAATTACTGTCTTCCAAAATATGTATGTAGGTAGATAGACATATAGATGGATAGATAGATAGATAGATAGATAGATAGATAGATAGATAGATATACAGACAGATAGATAGATAGATAGATAGATAGATAGATAGATAGATCGATAGATAGATAGACAGATAAATAGGCAATATTTTATATTTCAAAGTTTATTGTAGATAATATATTAGTAGTATAGTAGAATTCATGATTACCGGTAAGAAGAATAAAAATGAACAGATACAATTTCATTATCATGCAAAAGATTACAATTTCATGAATCATTGGCTGTATCACAAGACACAATGTAATTATGCATTACCAACATTCTATCTTAAGAATTAACTAAAGGAAAAAATTATATCTATGTCATAATCACACATATAACTGCTAAAATGCTCACCGAACTTGCTGCCTCACCATTGTTTTTAAAAATCAAAATGCTCCAGTATTTATGTCATACAGTCATATCCATTTGCTTACTAAACCATTTGCTAAGCTTCAAAAAGGTTGAATAGTCCAACTGCGCATACCTTTTCCAATGAGAAAACAAAACTGATAATAATGTTGCCACCGCTGTACTAATCCAAAATAGTGGCTGGCCAGTTATTTTAAAAGATCTGCTTGCTACCTTTTCCAAGCAGCCATAATCTAGGATCAGAGAGTGGGGCCAGAGGAATGTGCAGCACCCAGGTTATCCCTTCCATAATGATATCACATAGCTAACTAACCTTGGGACAGCTCCGTAGCAGGTGTAAGCAATGAGCATCAGCTTGGTCACAGTGCCAATAATTAATATTCCTAACTAGGCTTCTCTTGCACAGTTGTTCTACAATCAGGTGCCAAAAGTAGAGTGATTCCAGCTAGTCCAATCATCGCCTATCCTAAACTCTGCAAAGACACTTCTCCCATTCATTCTGGGACAAAAGGATAGTCAACATTTCATTCCACTTATGCAAACTATCCTGTAATATGGCCTCAGGATCATCCATAATTTGGGTGTAGAACAAATGTTTTGAGGGATTTAGTTGTCTCCTGGGCCTTATAATAGGGTGCCATATCTCAATTCTTATTCTGCATTTTATCCCATCATTTATTACCTTTGAAATAACACTATATCTTAAGTGCAGGTATTGCCAACAACCCAGTGTTAAAGATTGATATGAGCCTTTTATAGCTTAAGTATATATAGTCCCATGTAAATAATACCCAAGTATCAGAGATGAAAAAGTTCCCAACATTCTTCCAGTTTGGTGATTTACTTACTTTTCCATCTACCAGGAATACTATGTAAAAGATCTGATGTTTCTGGAGTGAAGCATGTAGTTCAGTCCCAGGTTTGGAGCCTGTTCCCAATGTACCCATAGGGGAAATTGTGTGTTCTATCCCTTCTTTCAGTGATGTTCCTTTACTGGAGATTGTGGTGAGGATTTAGAATCTTTAGTTACTGTCTTGGGTTTAAGTAGGGGGTTGTCACAGCTTCCTTCTTCTTTTCTCTTATTCTTATTTTTTTATATATTTCCTGAAAGTATTCCTAACCATGTGCGGTATCCAGTATCTGTTTTTATCCATTTATTTTTGACTTATCTAAGCTCATAACTGGTTTATTTCCTTGCACCTACCCAGTCACCTTTCCTTCATTTCCATTCACAGTGTTTATAAGTCACATGTATTATAATCAAATGTAGATTTTACATAAATGCTGCTGAATTTTGTTAAGGATGTTATGGTGTTTGTTTTTCTTTCTTATACTAAATTTTCATGTTTATACAAACAATTATGTAATATGCTAATCTGATAGTTTCTGTTCTATTGTTATTTTACTGTTTAAGGGTTTTGCCACCAGCCCTCTACTGAAAATGGACTGTACCAAGATGAATTACTTGAGTTAACAAACAAAAATGTAAAACAAATAAATAATGCAAATAAGTATTTTTAAAACATACATTTTTACAGTCTTTGCTTTTGAAAAGTTTGTATATGGTGCTTTGCAAAACTGATCTTTAAAATCATTAGACTGTGTCTCAGAATCTCAAAGCATCATTGAATTTAAAAGACAGATTCATGTGAAAGACTTTTTATAATACATTGACACTTAACATCCCTCAGTCTGTTGATATTTTTATTCAAGTTATTACCAGGCTACCATTTTACTTAGTAAGATGTATTCCTCTCAACTACTACACCACAACTTCTTTTTAATACATTTAAGACAAATTCTGCCACCTCTTAAAAATGTTTCTTACATTTTGAAGGTATGAGCAGGCTTTATCATAACTTTGACAATCATTTGCACAATATAAAAATTAAATTTGCTAATACATGATAACTCCAGGGAGTAATAACTGTGATATATGCAACTTTTTATTTCTGCAATGGTGATGGACCCCATGGGGAAGGAACGTACACCTGCACAGACACTTCATTGTTTATAAATACTACTCTTGCTATCTTCAAACACTGCAAAATGAAATAAAGCAGAGGAAAAAGGGATGTATATAACAGAACCTATGTAATGAAATTACACATAACTAACTACAATAAATACATGTGGAGTGAAGAGAACAAAAAAGATAATTATTTACAGTGTGGTGCATGTTTTGCAAATTGATGATTTGCTTTTTGTTTATTTGTGAAGGGGTATATGGGTAGGTGTGGACTCGGTTGTTAAAGAATTGGAAAATAATGTAGTGGTCAAGTAACAAGCTACTGACTGTATGCTATCCACAAGTCAAAACACAGATATGTCATCCATTTCTTTCTTTTTGCAAACTCTGAGCCACAGCAGATTCCAGCTAGGACCATACAAGTTCAAAATAATCTCCACGTCATTGTTAATTTGTTCTGCTGACATTACTCCTGCAGAAAATGTTACATCCCTAACAGCAGTCATCAATTTTTTATCATACAGTGTTTACAGTCAGGACAAGTGAATAAGCTGAAAAGACCAGAGGTAAAGAACATGAGCAAATCAATTCAGAGATGATAGCTGCAGATCTGTTGCCACTTTTCTTTGTGTTGCTCTCTAACTTGCAGAACATTATGAAAATATTACTTCCAATTTATTAAGTTCATTTAGAAATTATGTATCGGTGGTTGCCATGTTACTCTGCTGTAAAGGCATCTTTAGCAGTGTATCTACGGATGTCATAGTTCAGTTGGGTAGGAATTCCACATCACTAATAGCATGCTCACTGCTGAGAAGACTACAGAGTATGGTCAGTGGTGGTCACTGGGTCACCTTACAACAAACTTTTACTTATTATTGTTATTATTGCTTCTTCTATCGAATTCTATCAAATTCTAGTAGCAACTGTTGCACTAGGAATGCATCTGTAAAGGTTCTGCTACAACCAGCAGTGTGCATTTCTTTGTATGAAGATGTCCATCACTATGAACGATTCCTGAAGGAGTGGTCTCAGCCCAGAAACTAGTTGATTATTGGCCGTTATCGGCTAATTCCTAACTGTTTCAAGTTCCCTGCCTTAAAACCCACTTTTGCGCGGTTTTGCATGATTTTGCGCATAGCACAACATCGTGTAATGTAGCGTGGCATCGTTTTAACTGTTTTAAACTATTCCCAGCTCCACAAAGTCTGCTCTTCAAATTTTCCCTTAGAACCAAAACTCTCAAGGAAAGCACCCTACTTCCCTCTTACAGTCCAACACTTACTCTAGATTCTCAGTAAATCTTTTGAACTACTCAGACTCTTCAGGAAAGCTCTCTACTTTCTTCCTACAATCCAGCACTTGCCCCAGCTTCACAGTAAATGCAAATAAACTATAAACACTTACCCCTTCATACAAAACAGTAGTAATAGGCTCTGGATTTTCCCATAAACCAATTTTTTAAACTCTCCAGGCATGTCCAAAGCGCAGTTTCAGTCATACTCTCCGGTCCAGCTGGTGAACCTGGGAATCCTGAGGCAATGTTACAATTGCCTCATGTACACAGACAACCCCCTCCTCCTACCATCAACCTGTAATGTATGGAGAGATGCAACTATACAGCCAAACTGGAGGCTAAGCTCTCTCAACTCATGACTGATGCTGCCAGTCAAGAGGAGAAGGTAAACACATGCTCCTCAAAACCAGTCACACATAGATTAATCACATCTGAAAACATAACACATAAACCCACAAAGACATACTCAGAGGCTCTAAATAAAAAATTGCCAAAACAAGAGAGACCTCCTAAGCAGACACACAAGCACTCACTACCCAACATTAACCACACACATACTCCACATAGTTAGTGTGCCACACAGTCACAGCCCTTAAGGCCAAACAACACCCCTAATACACTAGTAATAGGTGACTTTATCGTCAGGCACACTGATGTCCCACTCACCAGACTGAACAAAGCGAAGGTCACTTTAAGTTGCCTGTCGGGTGCCAGGATCCACCACATAACTCAAGCACTCAGGTCACTACACAGCAAGTACAAATATGACTCTGTCATTGTCCATACTGGTGTAAACGACTTGAGATGAACCTCCGTGGACTACATGAAAAGAGACATAGAGGAGGTCTCTGATCATGTAGCCCAGGCCGGTATGACCCTGACCCTGAGTAGCATCCTGCCCTCACCTAGAATGATGCCACAGTATAGAGACAAAATGATTGACTTCAACAATTGGCTAACCTACTGGTGTCATTCAAAGGGGATCCAGTGTCTGTCAGCCTGGGACGACATGCTAGACAAGCCACGTTGCTTCACCAGAGATGGCTTGCACCTGTTATCCCTGGGCTTTCGAATACTGGCCAAGGCTCTTGCCACCCCCATAGTGCCTTTTTTAGGCAAGGCTCAAAAGACAAACCCACCTCTGTAGACAATACAAAAAATAAAAAATTAAAGGTAATGCTACTCAACGCCAGAAGTCTAAACATAAAGATGCATGCACTCGAGGCACTCCTCAGTATGGAGCAAATCGATATCTGTGCAGTGACAGAAACCTGGTTCAAGGCTCCTGACAGCACCCCAGCATTACCAGGATTCAACTCATATCATACTTTTCGGCCACAAAACTCGGACAAAAGCACCAAAGGAGGGGGTGTATCCATCTTCATCAAGAACACCCACATCTCCAGATTAGTGGCATTGCATGAAACATTGGAAACAATTCATGTGCAGCTAACAGTGGGTAAAACTGCCTTCCAAGTCATAGCCTGCTATAGATCACCCTCTCTATCTCAAGACCCACACGCGGCCTTCCTGAGAACACTAGAGAATATGAAGATCCTACCAAACACCATAATATTGGGGGACTTCAACTACCCAAACATCGACTGGGTAAACTACTTGAGTCCAAACTCATTTGCTCAATGGTTTCTAGAATTCATCAACTCAAATGCTATGGAACAACTAGTCACTGTTCCTACAAGAGGGGATAATACATTAGACCTAGTCATTACAAACAGAGGGGATCAATGTTCTACACCGGAGATAAATCCCTTGTTGGTATGATCAGACCACAAACTGATCACAATGGACATCTACATCCCAACTCCACCCCCAGCCAAGGAAGCCACAGTGAAAAACCTCTCAAAAACAAACTTCACTCTCCTTAAGACAGAAGTAGGAAGCTTCAAAGCCCCTGAGAAATTGGAAAATGTTACCCAAACCACAGAATCCTATATGAACGCACTCTGTATTCACCTACAGGAATGCATGAATTGTGCCATCCCAAGTAAAACCAAGGCTCACTCCTCCAAAAATAGGAGACCAGTCTGGTGGACCCCAGCCATAAACAAGCTATACAACAAAAGGAGGAGACTACTACATGACAAGGCCAAAACCCTAAAAGGGAAGGCATCCCTGATCAGTATTAGCAAGAAACTTTGCTCCACCATAAAAGCCTCAAAGGCAAACTTCGAAAGAAAAATTGCCAAAGACTCCAAAGATAAGCACAAGGCATTCTTCAGTTACATCAGGAACCTGGGAGGAAACACCCAGATCTGCTCAGAGCTAGTACAAAACGCCACAAAATACATGGAACCGACTGACATTGCCAACATTCTGGCTGACAGGTTCAGTGCAAATTTTACCCCCCCCTTCCCCCCCAAAAGGGCCTGTGTCTATCCCAGATGAATGTAGTCCCCCACATATCTCAGACACACAGGTAAAAGCAGCCCTCTCCAAAGCTAAAAATACAGCATCTATGGGACTGGACGGAATACCGGGCTGCATCCTGCACGAGTTCCAGGAAGAACTAAACCCCCACTTAAATTCACTATTCCAACTCAGCCTTAAAACAGGTTATGTACCCAAGGAATGGCGTACAGCAACAGTGATCCCTCTCCACAAGGGTGGCCCCACAACGGATCCTGGGAACTATCGCCCCATAAATCTGACTAGCCTAATTTGCAAGGCTATGGAGTGTATTATTATGGATCTCATAAACAAAGACATCGGGAACCTCCAGACACTGGACCCTACCCAGTTTGGTTTTATTAAAGGCAGATCCTGCCTCCTAAACCTGGTTGACTTTTTTAAAACAGTCACCAAAGCCATAGATGAGGGTAAGGCAGTCCACACTGCCTATTTGGACCTCGCTAAGGCTTTCGACACAATACCTCACTCTGGAATCATAAACAAACTAACCAGCTTAAACATCAACTCATATGTCACAAGATGGGTTGCAAACTGGCTTACGGATAGAACGCACATGGTCAGGGTTGGAAGCACCATGTCCGACTCTAAACCTGTTACAAGTGGAGTCCCACAGGGCTCAGTCCTGGGGCCCCTCTTGTTCGGTATATAATTCTCTGAAGTACAGGCCAGCACAAAAGGACTGTGGCTTACCAATTTCGTCGATGATTGCAAACTGGGAGCCATAATAGACTCCCCGGCCGACACAAGCATTCTCCAAAAGGGTCTTACGGAGACAAAAGTCTGGCGTCAGAGCCATGGCCTCAAGCTTAATGCCAAAAAATGCATAGTCATCCCCTTTGGGAAAAACAAGGTGCCCACTAATTACCACACAGGTGGTAACCCACTAAGTACAGAAGAAGTAATTAGGGATCTGGGGACCCAGGTTGATAGTAACCTCTCTTTTGACAATCACATTGCCAAAATAGTCAGAAAATCCTTCTATATTGCCCATCTTATAACTAAAGGGTTCTCGTCTAGATCTAGAGCGGTCATTTTTCCCCTATACTCATCACTCATCAGACCCATAATTCAGTACAATGCCCCATTTGGGATGTACCTTACCTGGCACCTGCAGCAGTTGGAGAGACCCCAAAAGTTCCTTACCAAAAGGATCATGGGCCTCAAACAGTTGCCCTATGCTACTAGGCTAAAGAAACTACAGTTCTACTCAGTTGCTTACCGCCTGCTCAGAGGCGACCTCTGCCTGACTTACAAGGCCATGCCCAACCCAGAATTAATGGACATGCTCCACCTAAAAAAAACAAATCCATTAGAGCCACATGCTCCTCAGGCTTAAACCTCCGCACAGCAATTAATAGGACATGCTGAAGGGACAGATTCATATCCCAAAGGCTTCCCACACTCTGGAATAAAATCACAATTCATGTAAGACAAAGCCCCTCGCTGGCTCTCTTCAAGATAAATCTTGATGAGTGGATGGGTAACCGTAAGTTTGCACCTGGGATCACTCCAATGGCGCTACTGGACAGAGGCTCTAGAAGTTAAATTATAAGGGTGGAGACAGCCAAACACATTTTCGGCTAGGCGTATAAATGCCCTAGGGCAGATAGCCTAGTATAAACCTATGAACCTATGAACCTGAGGAGGAGGCTGCAGATGCTACAGTTTTAGCACACAGACCTTCTAGTGGCAGATATCATGAGAGCCCTGTGTCTCTGGCTTGAACCATATACCAGTCTTTGCACAAACTGTGACCTCAGTAATAAGAGACGTCATCATTTAGGATCAGCCTGGGCTGAACTTGTGTTTTGTACTCTGCAAAGCTATACTTATGTTCTAAAGTTATAATAAGAAAATTATTGAACAAATTAAAAAAAAATGTGCATATGCAGAATGACACAATCCAAGAAGTGCTCATTAGTGAAATCTGAATATTTTATTATGCAGTAGATGTCAGGTCATCAGAAAGTAGTTTCACAGAATGTAGTAAGACACGGCACTGAGATGGCACATATTAACTGTAGATGGAGATATCAGTTGGCACTGAGATGGCACATGTATATGTTAACTGTAGATGGAGGTATCAGTTGCAGAGGCTGATTACTGCTTAGCTGCTCTTGTATGAGTGCAGAGCATTGATACTACCTCAGTGACTACTCATCTTAATTAATCCAAACTAGAACCCAGTAATACCACAACACCTAACATGCTGCCAAAAGTCATATCAAACAATAGAAATAACTAAATAAATAAATTATTAAACACAAAAAACGTTCAGCAAGCCCTTTCTGATGCCTCTGCACCTTCATGTTGAAAAGGGGTGATGGTATCTGTAATCTCCACTCCCTCTCTTCCTCACTCTAGTAGTTGGCAAAATGGGTTAAGGGTGTAGGCTGTAGTTCCTGTGGTACAGACTTTGATTCCATTAGCTGTTTTGTGCTTACTGTGTAAACTTGACCAATTCACTTAACCAGCCATTGCCCTTGGGTCACCCCTGAAAAAGGAATGTGTATCTAGTGGGCTATGTCAAGAACCTCAATGGCAACACTCAGATCTGCTCTGAGTTACAGCACATTGGCACTAAATATACAGACCCAACTGATATTGCCAACATCCTGGCAGATAGGTTCAGTGCTAACTTTACCCCCCCCCCACCCCCTAAAGAGCCCATCTCTATACCGGAAGAATGCAAAGTTCCTGTAATCACAGCTGCACAGGTAAAAAACTACACTCTCCAAAGCCAAGAACACAGCATCCATGGGACCAGACAACATCCCAGGCTGCGTTCTACATGAACTACAGAATGAACTGGCACCCCACCTAAGAACCATGTTCAGTCCTAGCCTCACCTCAGGCTTTGTGCCTGCTGAATGGCGCACAGCGATGGTTATCCCACTCCACAAGGGGGGAGCCACCACGGACCCTGGGAACTACTGCCCCATTAGCCTGACGAGCCTGGTCTGCAAGGCCATGGAATGTATCATCATGGAACTTATAAACAAAGACAATGGTAATCTTCAAACTCTGTATCCCACACAGTTCAGGTTTGTAAAAGGCAGATCATGTCTCCTAAACCTGAAAGACTTCTTTGAAGCAGTCACCAAAGCTGTAGACAAGGGTAAGGTGGTTCACACAACCTATCTAGATCTTGCCAAGGCTTTTGACACCATCCCCCACTCTGGAATTATAGATAAACTCACTAAACTAGGTATAAATCCCTATGTCACAAGATGGGTTGCCAACTGACTCACTGAAAAAACCCACACTGTGAAAGTAGCAGACTCCAAATCCGACTTCAGACCAGTGACAAGTGGAGTACCACAGGATTCAGTCCTGGGTCCTCTCCTGTTTGGTATCTACTTCTCTGAAGTACAGGCTAACACAGAAGGTCTTTGGCTAACGAAGTTCACAGATGACTGCAAACTAGGAGCCATAATCGAAACTCCTACCGATGTGGACATCCTACAAAAGGGCCTCACTGAGACAGATGCCTGGTGTCAAAGCCATGGCCTCAAGCTCAATGCCAAAAAGTGCATTGTCATCCCCTTTGGTAAAAACTCTGTACCCATGAACTACAACATAGGCGGTAGTATACTTAACACTGAAAGTGTGATAATAGACCTTGGGATACAGATGGACAGTAGTCTCTCCTTTGATAATCACATCGCCACAGCAGTCAGGAAATCCTTCTACATGGCACACCTCATCACAAAAGATTTCTCATCCAGAAAAAAAGAGGTCATTGTTCCGCTCTACTCATCACTCATTAGACCCGTTATAGAGTAAAATGCCCCTTTTGGTATGTACCTCACAAGACATCTACAACAACTGGAAAAGCTGTAGAAAAACCACACAGCGGATTACCGGCCTCAAACAGATGCCCTATGCAGACCGTCTCAAAAAACTCCAGCTTTACTCCGTCGCATATCGCCTACTCAGAAGTGATCTCTGCCTAACATACAAAGCTATGTCAAACCCAGAGCTGTTGGACATGCTCCACTTAAAGAAATCCCAATCCCTCCGAGCTACACGCTTTAGGGACCTAAACCTTGTCACCACAATAAACAGAACATGCCGGAGGGATAGATTCCTGTCCCAGAGACTTCCCATACACTGGAATAAACTACCTATCTATATCAAACAAAGCTCCTCATTAGCACTCTTCAAGAAAAATCTTGATGATTGGATGGGAAATAGGAAATTCACCCCGGGGATCACCTCTGTGGCTCTGTTCAACAGGGGCACAGGAAAATTATTTTCTTGGGTGGCAAAAGCCAGGGTACCTTTTTGGCTGGGCTTGTATAGGCCCCAGGGCCGATAGCCTAGTACCTACCTATGAACCTATGAACAAAAAAAAAAAAAAAAAATATATATATATATATATATATATATATATATATATATATATATATATATTAACTTTGAGATCGTACAAGGCAACAAACAACCAGTACCTTGTGAATCTCATTGATCGCTTTTCTCTATAGTTATATAAGCTTACAAGAAATGCAAAACAAACTTAAAAATATAAAATAGTATAACATGTCTCACACCAACATTCTTGGAATCCATCTTAGCCATTCAAAGTCTATCACTTTCTTCAGAACCTTCTGAAATGAACTTAGAAAAGACTTATACAATTTGGATCAATGCAAATACTTTGAGACCACTGCAGTCACATAACACACCAAAGTGGCAGATCCCATTCAGAAGCTCGACTTTTCAAAAAGTCGAACTTCGTATGACCAAGACCATGTGACTGACTTTCTGAAACGTTGAAATCTACATTTTTTCAGGGGGCAAGCCCCTCTGCATATTATATACCAACTCTGACATTGCACTACAGTAGGGAAAAGGGTAATTTTCCCGATCCCCACTGTACTGTGATCTCCATTCAAAAGCTTCAGCATTTTAGAAAGTCAATCATATGGTCTTGTCCACATGAGGTTCAACTTTCTGAAGAGACGAGCATCTGAATGGGACCTCAAAGTGACACACTACTGCAGACAGTCTCCCAAGTTAAGACTATGCTGAATCAACGTACTCCAGCCCTGCATATCAGTCACACAACATTATAATTTAATCTCAGCAATTAGTTTATGATTCCCTCCCCTCCAAACTAACATACTTTTACCTGTTCTATTTTACCTTTTCATCTCACTAATCCCTATTTCTTACCAACATTTCTCCAGCTACCACAAAACAAAACATTTATTTTTTTTCTTTTCTGTTTCTTTCTTCCTTCATAACTTAAGCTTTTTATAGCTTAAGCAGGACGGTTGCCTATAATCTGAATCACCCATAAAGAACAATGAGTAATTTAAATATTATAAATGACATTTACATGCTGTCTTACTTAAATGATTGTAATTCTAGATTTAGCGTATTCTTGTGGTTGTAGAAACTGATCTTGAGTATGATCCACTAGGATTCACAAACCTCCTGCAAAAACAGCAAATGAAGACGTGACCACGGAAGACTAGATTACTACTTAAATCCTACTTATAGGAGATCTCATTTCATTGATAATCTATAAGCTACCCAGAGGCTGGGTTACTTCAGGATAAGTTCTATTTAGTAAAAGGATGCTAAGGTTAAGAATGCTTCATGTGGGACTTGGCCCCATAATACCCATTAGATTTATTTTTTGCACTTTCACTGAAAGATATTATTCTTTTGATTGTCAGTTTGATCTAACCATAAGCTTTTTCATCAAATTTTACTGATTCTGTTGCTGTTTCTATTTCTGTTAAATCTGACACATCTGATATACATCTCTTTTAACAACAGTTCACCACAAATGCAGCTGACATTCTGCAATAGGATCATGGTGACAAATGACAGAGGGATGAAATGACGCATCTTTTGGAGATGGCAACTTCTAGGAAGTTTCAGGTGGCACCTCTGGTGCAACAACATGAAGCTATTGCAGTAAAAGCACCTAATATTACTTTGATGACAACATATGTCTCGATAGATATGACAAGCCATTGCTGTACTTATCATGAAACTGTCAGTGAGAGCATTTTCAATTCAGATTTCTTTTGAGAATATCAGTTGATTATATATACAGTAATATTCAGAGAGAAATGTTTGTTCAGCTTGAGATTTAGTAATTGACAGT
This sequence comes from Protopterus annectens, assembly GCF_019279795.1. Taxonomy (NCBI): domain Eukaryota; kingdom Metazoa; phylum Chordata; order Ceratodontiformes; family Protopteridae; genus Protopterus; species Protopterus annectens. The sequence continues at coordinate 1,757,746,621 of NC_056735.1, read as the reverse complement.
AGGAATCAGCCTTTTCACAACAGTTATTTTTGTTAATGAGGTTTCTTAAAATCTGCCTATTTTCATTTGTAATAATGTATAACAATAAGAAAATATCATATGACAGTGAAGAGGATGGTGTTGCTATGGTGATGAAGGTACTACAGCATGATTCTGCTATCACTCACTCCCACAGCTGCATCTCTTTTAAATAATATTAGGCTGTGCAGCTACTATACACTCCTGTACAGGTGGCTGAAGCAAAATTCGACAGGTGTTAGCAGCCCAAAGACAGTCACAGGGGAACAGAATGCAGATCATTGTTTTCCATAGGAAGTCACAGTTGCTGTGATTTCTAAGTGTGCTCCGGTAATTATTTGTTTCTTTTAAGAAATTTCTCCCATCTTTAAGTTAGTGTTTCATAGACTTGGTATATATAAGTTTGGGGGACAATTGGGGGGGGGGGGAAGGAGGGGTGGCCCCCTGCAAAAATGCTTAAGGTTAATTCCTTTGCCCTTTTGTACTGTGGACATTATTTTTGGCATTCCTTTGCTCAGGAGTGCGGAGTTCACCTATTCATAGATGAACACTGTCATAGCTAGATTGTCCAAAGCAAAGATATTCAGTATTCCCCAGCATTTCACATCCTGAATTCAACATGCAAAGATAGTCTGTTCAAGACCTCCAAATTCTTGTGTACAACAATTTGCTGCTGTACAGCCACGGTAAAAAAAATATAAATAATATTACAGTTTATTTCTCACTTATAACTTAATCCTTATGTTTTAGAAAGCAAATTCTGTCCTTAAGCGTGCAATACTTGACATATTGTATCTTAAACTGACCAAAATCAAGTTAAATGTGCAAACAGGCTATACAATAGAAGGAGGAAACTAGTTCAGAAAAAAAGCAAATCCCAAGAAGGAAAGACATCCCTAATCAGTATCAGTAAGATACTAAGGTCCCTCATGAAATCATCCAAGGCTAACCTTGAAAGAAAAATAGCCAAGGATTCGAAAGATAATCACAGAGCCTTCTTTAGCTATGTCAAGAATCTAAGTGGCAACTCACAGATATGCTCTGAGCTAGTGCAAAATAGCACAAAATATACTGCACCTACTGATATTGCCAACATCCTGGCAGATAGATTCAGTGCAAACTTCACCCCCCTCTCACCCCCAAAATAGCCCACAACAATACCAAAAAAGTGTAGTGTCCCGGAAATCACAGACGCACAGGTGAAAACAGCCCTTTCAAAAGCTAAAAGCACAGCGTCAGTGGGGCCAGATGGTGTACCAGGCTGTGTCTTGCACGAACTACAGAATGAACTAACCCCCCACCTAAACACACTCTTCAACCTCAGCATCTCCACAGGCTACATGCCCATAGAATAGTACACAGCAACGGTTATTCCTCTCCACAAAGGAGGGGCCACAACTGACCCTGGTAACTATCACCCCATAAGCCTGACTAGCCTGGTCTGCAAGGCTATGGAGCGCATCATCATGGAACTCATTAACAAAGACATTGAGAACCTCCAAACACTTGACCCGACCCAGTTCGGCTTTGTTAAGGGCAGATCATGCCTACTAAACCTGGTTGACTTCTTCGAGACAGTCACCAAGGCCATAGATGAGGGCAAGGTGGTTCACACAGCCTACCTTGACCTCGCCAAGGCTTTTGACACCATTCCCCACTCGGAAATTATAGAAAAACTCACCAGCCTGAATATAAATCCCTACGACATGAAATGGGTTGCCAACTGGCTTACAGACAAAACTCACACGGTAAGAATAGCGGGCTCCAGGTCTGACTCTAAACCAGTCACAAGTGGTGTCCCACAAGGCTCGGTCCTGGGACTCCTACTGTTTGGCATATTCTTCTTAGAAGTAAAGGCAAACACAGGAGGACTATGGCTAACCAAGTTCGCCGATGACTGCAAACTGGGAGCCATAATTGACTCTCCGGCTGACATGGACATTCTTCAAAAGGGCCTTACTGAGACAGACAACTGGTATCAAAGTCATGGTCTCAAGCTAAATGCCAAAAAATGTATAGTCATCCCATTTGGGTAAAACAAAACACCCATGAATTACCACATAGGTGGCAGCCCCCTTAATACAGAAGAGGTAATACGAGATCTGGGGACCCAGGTAGATAGTAATCTCTCCTTTGACAATCATATTGCCAAAGTAGTTAAGAAATCCTTCTATGTAGCCCATCTAATTACTAAAGGGTTTGTATCTATAAATAAAGAGGTTATAGTGCCCCTCTACTCGTCACTCATCACAGCCATTATAGAATACAATGCCCCATTTGGGATGTACCTCACAAGACACTTCCAACAGCTGGAAAGACCACAAAAGTACCTCACCAAGATGATTACTGGCCTCAAACATATGTTCTATGTAGCCTGACTGGAAAAACTCCGGCTGTACTCAGTGGCATATCGCTTACTCAGAGGTGATCTCTGCCTGACTTACAAAGCCATGTCCAACTCAGAATTGATGGACATTCTCCACCTAAAAAAATCCAAGTCACTGTGTGCCACTCACTCTAGTGAGCTAAACCTTGCCACAACAATAAATAGAACATGCTGGAGGGATAGATTCCTGTCACAGAGACTCCCCATGCTTTGAAACAAAATTCCTAACTACATTAGGCAGAGCCCCTCACTAACACTCTTCAAGAGAAACCTTGACGAGTGGATGGGTAACAGAAAATACACCCCTGGGATCACTTCATTGGCTCTTCTTGACAGAGGCAAAGTTAATTAATCAATGGGGTGGCGAAAGCTGACACACTCTGGCTAGGCTTATAAATGCCCTCGGGCAGATAGCCTAGTACCTACCCATGAACCTATACAGTGCATGCTCTGTGGCTACTCCTCAGAACATGCAAAGAAAAGTGAACTGTTTATGCAAGCACCCCCCCAACACCCCCCATTAATTATATTTACTAACTCTGACACTGCACAATCCATAAAAAAGGGCATACATCCCAAACCCTAGGACTATCAATTTTATACAGCTGTCAGCTGTCTGCATATGTCGACCAACAGGGGTGTACAACACACATCAACAATCCACAATTTTGATTTATGCAGGGACTGTTATAGACACACATACATATATATATATATATATATATATATATATATATATAGTGCGGGTAAGGAAAAATTCCCTTTTTCCCACTGAAGTGCGATCTTGGAGTGAGAATATTGAAGTAGGGGGTTGTGAGGGGTGCAGGGGGGTGCCCCTGCAGAAATGTAGATTTTTTTTTGAACTACACATACATAAAAGCTCTTTTTGATGTTAAGCGCTTTCGTGTATGTGTGTTCAGTGTTTTGTGGTTCAGACATATGCTAGTCGAGCATGTGCCCTAGACCCATATAGATATATATATATATATATATATATATATATATATATATATATATATATATATATATATGAAAAAGAAAACACAAACCAGCATTTGCCAGCAAAACTAACTGTACCTGACCACTATTCTGTCCTTATTTCTTGGGATAGATTACACATTTCTTGTCTCATTCTGTTTAAGCCAAAAGAGTAGGAGTCACATTACTGATCTGTGATGGGTGTAAGGTTAGTTGCCAGAAGAACTGTTGCAATCTACAGTCCCATACTTATGTTTATTTACTTCCATCCCTAGCCAGGAGACAGAAGTGTGTCCACTCTGCATGTTAATAACTTACATAAACATATGACTCAATAGACACAGGGCACTCTGCACAGCATTATGGCACCCTGAGATGTTTCAGCATAACCCCACCCATAACAGATCCATTCTGAACAAAACAATAAATGTAACTGTTATATTACTATACTTGCCAGCACCATCTCTAGTTGACACAGAAGCACCACACATTATTGCACCCACATTTTCTATGCCCTCTGAGGCAAAGACCTGCCATTAGCTAGAACAGTCCCCGTCCCAAAAAACATTGCAATGACAGCTGCATTACCATCTGTGGTGTTCTTGTCCTTCAGGGTAGCAGTGTCACAGGTCATCTTAACAATGCCTGTACTGCTCCCATGACCTGGTAATTTTCATGAATCTGATAAACATTTCACGCAGGTCATACCAGGAATCCACATTTCTAGATACCATCTCAGGGTCATAGTAGCTACTTCCTGAACTGGCTGAGAAGGACATAAGGCATGGTCTTGCTCTCTTTCATTTCCAGGCAGGCTCATTCCACTGGGCAGTAGCCAAAATAGCTATTGCCCAATTAATATTCTCAAAAAATATTGACATTTTCACAAAAAGTAAAATGGTAGCCCATGAATCCTGTATAGAATGTGATGTTTGAGTCAGAGGTCGACAGCCTGTCACTCTTTAGAAGCACTGCACACTTACACAGATCTCCTGCACAATAGGTATATTATTGTGAAACTGCAGAATCTGCCACTATTTTGTATACTGTGTCATTCACATGCTGGGAGCTATTTTGAAGGTCTAGGCAGCAGTATTAGAGGAACAACAGTACTTTGTGGACTTATAGGCAGCTCCAAGGAGGTGTACTCTTATCTACAAGAGTATAATAAGTTGTACTTTCCTACCATCCTAAGGATACACACACTTTGCATAGAAATTCATCCTACACCAAGGGGAGCAATATGTTTATGTGCATCTGCATGTGTTATGTGTGCATAGATTCTACTGGCAACAAGTTAGCACATAACTTCAGGACAAGCTGTCCTTGTACAATTCTTACAGAGAAGGTAAACACTGTGTACAGCAGGGGCGGCTCGTGCTATAGGACTGTGGGACTGCAGCCCTCCCACCTGTAAAATGGGTCCCCCACCTGTAGAATGCATAAAATAAAGTCCCCAGTCCCCCCACCATAGAAAATATAAAAATAAAAAAATATCATGGACTCCGTGCATGCATGCTTAGTTCCTGACTGCTGTGTTAGGCAGACCAGAAGAATGCTTAGGCATTCCTGAGCTCCAGACTGCTCAGTAAGGCAGTCCAGATAGGGAAGGCAGGAAACTCCACCCTTCCAACCCAGAGATCTGTGCAGTGACAACTGCACAAACCAGAAGGTCACTGGACTGCATTGCTCACAGGCTGGACCAATAACAGGAGGCTCCAGCCTCCTCACATCTCGCGGGATACCACAACATGCACAGGCTAGTATGGAGGACCAATCAGGCTGCTGCAGAGTACAGGATTGCATTTCACACAGGCCAGTATGGAGGACCGATCAGGCTGCTGCAGAGTACAGGATCACATTTCTGTAAACAGCGGTAGACAACAGCTGCAGAGTACAGGATTGAATTTAGTGTGTTGCAGAGTACAGGATCGCATGGCAAGCCATTCTGGAGACAGGTAGGTGGTGATCACTGCAATGGTAGGCTGTAAGTGTGTAATTCCCCAGTTGCTTCATGGTGGTGTGTAGAGAATAAGGCTTGAACCGTGTACCTTGGGCCCAAGTGACAAGAGCCGGAATTCCCTACCCACCACCATTTCTAAAACATTTGCAGATTTTTGCCTCATATTTGTTCTGTTCCTCATAAAATCTGTGGTTTCTGTATTTTTATTACTTAAAACAAACAGTAGTGCAGTGTTGCAGTGGTAGCAGTGTTGCTTGACAGCTCTGGGCTGTCTGGTTTGATTCTTGGCTGGGGTTCCATTTGTGTGGAGTCTGCATGTCCTCCCTGTATTTGTGTGGGTTTGCTCTGGTGTCCTCAGTGGATATTTGTTGCTATTTTTTGGACTGTATTCCCCCATTATTGGCTTCATCCAGATTTTTTGTGCCAAGGTTGAGAGCTATGGTGATAATTGAACTCACTGAATATGTCTGGGGGCTGTATTTCCCCATTATTGGCTTTGTTCAGGTGTTTTGTTCTAAGATGTTGACAGCTATGGTGAGAACTGAATTCACTAAATGGTAACCATTTAAGTTTCAGTCTTCCTTTATTTCATAAAAATAGATGATTTGGCATAGTGGTATGTTGCTCTGGCTGTTTTGCACAAGGACCTGGGTTCAATACTTGGCAGTGAAATGTATGGTGATAACACAGCATTTTATTCTAGCACCTTTCCAACATTATACAAACAATGTTTAAAATGTGTCCCTGGTTTTTGGGCTTTTGTCCCCCCTCCAAATAAATTTTGGCTATGTCCAGATTTCTTGTGCTGCAAAGTTCAGAGATACAGCTGAGTGTTGAGTAGATTTTACAAGGAACTGAGAGCTGCAGGGGAACAAAAGTTTAGTGCTGCTTATGCCGAGTTTGCTTACATTGCAAATAGCACAACAGGTAGTGTACTTGCTTTTGATGCAGAAGGCTGTGGGTTCTACTCCCACAGTGGGTAGATCCACTGCTGATACTGTACTCTGCTGTAAAGGAGATGGATGGTGCAGTCCTCTTTGGTGAAGATACCTAGTAACTATGAACCTGTTGTCAGTTTGCCGTCCATTCCATATTGCGATATTACTAGCATTATAATTTTTTTAATGCAACATAAGCAATTTATTCCTCAAGGGCAATAGGCACTTTATTTGTAGATGAAACAATGACATATAAAAATGTTTGCTAGCAGTAACCTATTCATTAGTTAACAGATTTCTTTAATGTGGAGTTATTTAGATGGCTTTTACTTCTTTAGAGATCGTGCATATTTACTGATACTGGTGGACTGTTGAAGTTTGAGTAGACTTTTATGATGGAAATGTTCTGAATTGGGCAGTTTTGTTATTATTGGTGCATGCATTTTGTTTCATTGTTTACTGGAAAAATTTTCAAAACAATAAATTTAAAATGCCTTCTAACAACTATATCGTATTGTAGAAGGAATATAATTTAATACAGTCAGGAAGGTGTATCAAAGAGCATGTGTATGTTTCGTGTTCAAGGGGCCTATGATTTGAAAACAGCCCAAAATTAATCTTTGTCTGCCACTGGCAAAATGTATTTTCTTTGAATGTGGGTTTCAATGCTGTTTCAATGAATGTGAGTTTCAAGGGCAGAGAAGTTTTAATGCTAAGTCTATTTTCATTGTGAGACTGCATTGCTTTGTTTAGCAGATATCTATTAGGGTTTATGCTGTAAAATATAAAATAAAACTTTCAAATGAAATCCATATCATCACAGAAGTAAAGCAGTATGCACATTACAGTGTTTATGGCAAATGGGGTAAAATAACCAAGGAATGGGACATTGGAATGGCTGTAGGGGGGACACTCCATTCCACCATGATTTTGTGAGGGGGGGGAGGCAGCAAACTCAGACAGCCCCGGCTGAACTATACCTCTCAACTGTCCAGAATTTTGCAGAAAGAATAGATTTTTGCTTCTTATTTATGGTTTGTTCCTCATAAAATTTGTGGTTTTCTGCCTAATCATTTAGGAATGAAGTCATTAAATAATGACAGACATTGAGTTTCAGACATCAGAACTTTCAGAAAAATGCATGCTAAAGCAAGACCTGTTATTCTATCAACTGTCTTAAGTTTATACAAGAGCAATTTTTAGTATCATTTGCATGTTCCCCCAATATATTTGGCCTTGTCCAGATTTCCTGCATTAAGAGGTTGAGAGGTACGTGCAAATAAATTGCTTTATAGAATTAGGAATATCCAATCCTCTTAACTGTCCCCAATTTTGGCTTAAAATGTTGCTCTCCCCCTAGTAATCCCTCTGCAAAATGGCAATTTTGGAAGAAAATGTGGAGGGTTTACAATTATAAATAACTGTAATGATCAGAGTTATAGATTACTTTTATTTCAGAAATGCATGTAGATGATCTTATTTTGTAAGCTGCTCAAGTCAACAGTACTAATTTAAAAAAGGTGTCCCTTCTTTAACAGGTTCCCAGCTGTATTGTGTGGCAATTTTATATTTTTGCATAACATTTTTGGTCTATTTTTCATAAAATTGTGGTTTTCTGGCAAATTAATAGCAAATCATTAAAGACTGAAGTTAGAAAATAATGGCAGACATTTGAGTTTCAGATTTCATACCTTCAAAAAGTCTTACTAATTCAAGACCTACTACTGCTCTATTATCTTTCTAAGTTTATAAGAGCAATATTTAAACATTTTCTTTATTTTTCGGCCTGTGTCCCACTTCTGTGTGTGGCTTTGTCCAGATTTCTTGCTCTGAGGTTGAGAGGTATGAGTGTCAGAGCCATCACCATCAGCCAGAGACATTTCAAACTGTGACCTACTTGTTGCAACCCACTCCCCATTGTAGTGGCTCTCGAAGTGTCCAAGCAAGGCAAGGAGCAGTTATGCAGTATAAGTGTGCAGAGTATTCCCACATCCAAGGTAGACCACAACCATGGCTTTTCATCTGTCCTTGATTATGCAGAATGTTCTGGTTTTCTGTCATATTTTTATACTGTTGATTTATGCTTTTTATTATTCAGAAAATGCATGATGTTGCAGTGCCCTGTTGCTCTGTATTAAAGTAGCAATGCTTTATTGACCATCAGGTAAGCTTGTCAGAGATTGCAAGATGCAAGTAAGCTTTGATAAGCATACTGTTAAAGAATTACCAACATTGAAAGCCTTTTCATTGTTGCCATGCAGAGAATATTTACATAACTAGATAATGTCTAAGCCTTAGGTATTGAAATGCATATGACAGTATTTGAAATAAAGGACAGGATGACAGTATTTTCAGAAGCTCATTACATTTTTTGGAGACTTGCAGTTATCTTTGCAGGCTTTACCTGTAAACTAAACAGAATGCCAATCTATTATGTGTGGTCCATAACTTGTGCAGTAATCCTTTAAGCAATTTATCTTGAGCTTGTTTCTTGTTTGCTGTTCATTTTTTTACTTTGATCATGTGTTCCCCATGAAACAACTAGATAGTTGTTGTCAGGCAGCAGGTCGTTTTTGGATAAGAAACATTTTTACAAGTGGGAGTATCACAGAGATTGCTACTTTCAGCATGTTACTTGGTAATTTTATAAAGCTGAATATAAATTATAATTATGCAGTGCAAGGAGAAGTGGTTTGAGCTGAGTGCTGCTTGTTTTATGTTATACTTGATTTTGACTGGCATTCCAGTAATGTATTTAAAAAGCATATTATTTTTTCATGTCTCACAACCTTTGTGTTTCCATATAGATATTAAGTAAGTTGTCATGTAGCCAATGCAATGAAATATTTTTTCCTCAACACTTCATTTTGTCTTGATTGGACTCTCGCAATGATGGTTTGGCACCCAGGGCAGCGTACTTAATTAAAGTTCCAGTTGTTGTGGTTTTGAACATAGCTCCACCCCTGTCTAGTTGGTCACACCCCTTCCCATTGGCCCCACCCATTCAGCTGTCTCCTGCAGCCCCCCTTTAATTTGAAGCCACCAGCTGCCACTGGTGTACAGTATGGGAGTATCTGGTGTTTAGTACAGCATGAATATGCCTAGACACTTGTATCTCTCCAACTATAGTATTGTATAGATGTAGCACCTCTGTTTCCATAAGTGTCATCAGAATAATAGCACCACTGATTACTCTCTTCATCAATACATACCTCAGCTATCATACAGGCTGGATCCTGCAAAGAATGCACGTGTGTCAATGTGCGTCAGGTACATCAGCTATTTTTGTATGATGTCTGTTCCTGCAACTATGATATCATATATTCGAACAGAAGTGTCTTTGACCACATACATATTTTTATTAATACACTCCCTTACCCCCACACAGTCTCAAGCTGTTCCACCTTGACATCCTCGCTTGCCCATCCTTAGATCACTCAGTTATTCCTACTGGGACTCATAGACAAAATCCTACTTCAGGTGGGTTCCTGACTCCTCAGGGAGTTGAACTCAGTGATAATGTATACTAAACAAAAAGAGTGAGAGATCTGCTATGGAGCATTTAACATGGAGTCTGGAAGCCATCATTCTCAGGGCAGATGGGCATTTGCTTTTTCTGTGGAAGTGGCTACCACAATGATGTAAGGATATCATTTCCACCTTATTTATTGACCAGAACTGACCTGCAAATCTCCTAGTCTCTTCCTCAGAGGTTGCATAAGCAATGTTTCTATCCCCCTCACCCTGCCCAAAAGGTAGGAAAGCTGGCCATCAGCTGGCTCTTCCTATTCTTCTGGCTAACCCTAGCAGCAGCCTGAGACATTTCCCAAACTCAGGGTTGCCAGCATTACAAATGAATGTCCTGCCTTTGTGGCATCAGACTGCATCCCTTTAACTATAGTTTAGTATACCAAAGTTATTTGTGTGCCTGTAGCCTTCATTCTACCATCCCAAGCAATATAGAGTATAAACTATGTCTCTTGTGTTTACAGCAGATTGCATACTGAGAGGATGAAGTGGACAGCAAATGCCAAGCAGTTTAAGCCCTGCAAAAAATAGCACCCTATTCCAGGTATTCAGGATCATAGGCAGTGTCTGTTGAAGGGGATGGGGTACTGACTAGCCTTCATGAGGCTAGCTGTTGAAGGCATTGGTCCATGAGATCAGTGCTATGGGGGCTGGTATGATCTCACACTGCATAAGCATGATGCCAGTATGATATACCATGCCAAGACAAAGCCACACTTCATAGCCTCTGTGAGCAGTTGGCTACAGGTGAAGCACCAGCTTGACAGACCTGGTAATGTTTTTGGTACCCTGCCATGGAACAGTTGCACTAGGATTATCTCTGGAGGAGTAGACACTGTGATCAGATTGGACCATTCACCATGCATCTCGATGGATGATGCACCAGGCTAGCTACACAGATGACATATTGTTTACAACAGCAATGCACATACAGACTGCATGCTGAATACAGCATGCAATGCTTTGTTTTGTCACAGGATTATCGTGTATTCAGCTACATCTAGATGGCAGCAAGGGTAAACTGGGATTGTGTCATACTTCTTGCATGGGTGTCGTTGGCTTGCATGACAAAGGGCCAATTATACTACAGTATTCCTCTTCACTCTTACATGTGCTTTCTTGTGTATTCACATGGTGGATCTTAATTGCAGCATTATATGTAGAGGCTGGTCTAGGACTACAGGCTGATTTTGGGACCTGTGGAGTGGCAGACAATGAAGGTGAGAAACAAATATCAGAGTCACAGTCAAATAACACAGCACCACTCTCTGTCTTCATCCTCTGTGAACATGCACCACCATTACAGGGTAAAGGTGCAGCCTCACTCATAGATGAACCTAAGGCTATGCAGACTGGGTGTTCAACATCTCCAGTTTGAGAGAGGATCTCACAAGGCTGCAACCAACATCAATGCTTTCCCTTTCACTGCAGTAGTAGATGAAGGCACTGCATCTAATGTGGGTATACCCACATAACTCGGCCTTGTAGAAGTGCTGGATGCCATGACATGTGCAATTGGCCCTGACATATGGATGGAACTGGATATCAATAGGCTGATGTGCTAGAGTATCATGCAGGCAAAGTCTGCTGCTACCATGTCCAGTATGGAGCTGATTATTGTCTTGCATGGTATTGATAATCAGAATCACATTTATTGGCCAAGTATGCACACATACAAGAAATCTGACTCCAGTTTCAGTGACTCTCCAAGTATGAAGTACATAAATAACAGACATACAACCATTAAGAGCAAGGCAAATGACAAACGTGCAACTATTAAGAACAAGACAAAAAAGTAGCTATACATATACATATACGTATACATATACGTATACACATACACATACATATACATATGCATATATATATACATATACATATACATATACATATGCATACATGGTGCAAAGTGTAATTCAGTGCAAGAAATTCTGAAATAAATCCTGAAAGAAACAAGTATTAACAATATGTAAACAATACTGCAGAATCCTCGGAGGCTTGGGGAAAATAATACCCCGACCTAACAATCTGAGTTAACCATTTATGAACTTGATGGCTTGTGGAAAAAACTGTTCTTATATATGCTTGTTTTGGTGCATATTAATCTATAATGCCTGGCAAATGGTAATAGTTCAAAAAGACGGTGGCCTGGATGTGAAGCATCACTGATGATCTTCCCTGCCCTTTTCATGAATCTGGAATAGTACAGGTCCTGTAAGGAGGGCAAACTAGCACCAATAATATTTTTGGCAGACCTGACTATTCAATGTAACCTATTTTTGTCACAATTAGACACACTGTTATGAATGAGCTGAGAACAGACTCAATGACTGCTATATAGAACTGAATCAACAGTTCCTGTGGGAGGCTGAACTTCCTCAGCTGTCTCAGAAAGTACATTTGCTGTTGTGCTTTTATTATGGTGGACCCTACATTGGTCTTCAACTTCAAGTCCCAGGAGATTATAGATCCCAAAAACCTGAAGGATTCCACAACTTTCACAGCAGTATTAAATATAAAGTGGGTGGTAATATTGTAGTACCATTCCTACAGTCCACTGTCATCTCCACAGTTTTAAGAGTGTTCAGTTCCAGATTATTCTGACTACACCAAATGGCCAGCTGCTCAACCTCCCATCTATATGCAGACTCATCACCATTCCTGATGAGCCTGATAATAGTTGTAAATGTATATTTAATAAGTTTGACAGAGTAGTTTTTAGAGGTGCAGTCATTAGTGTAGAGGGAGAATCGCAGTGGAGAGAGCACATATCCCTGGGACACCTGTACTGATCGTGCAATAGCTAGATGTAAATTTCCCCAGTCTGACCTGCTGTTTTCTATTGGTTAGAAAATTGGTGATTCATTGACAGGTGGAAGTAGGAATGGAAAGCTGAGAGAGTTTCAAGTTAAGAAGTTCTAGAATTATTGTATTAAATGCAGAGCTGAAGTCCACAAACATAATCCTTGCATATGTCCCAGGGTTGCCAAGATGTTGCAAGATATAGTGTAGTCCCATATTAACTGCATCATCCACTGACAGGTTCTCTTGATAAGCAAATTGAAGGGGTCAAATGAGTGAGCTGTAATAGCCTTCAAGTGAGCTAACACCAGCCTCTCAAAATTCTTAATGACCACTGATGTCAAAGCAACAGGCCTGTAGTCATTCATTTCTGCTATAGTGAAATTTGTAGGCACTGGAATGACTGTGGCTTGTTTGAAACATAAGGAAATTTCACACAGCTCTAATGATGTATTAAAAATCTGAGTAAAAACAGGAGCCAGTAGATCAGCACATGTTTTTAAACAAATCCAATACTGACATCAGTTCAGTCAGAATATTGAGTTCAGAGATGCAGTAAGACTGATATTATGAGCTGTATGGTTGAACATGCACTACTTCCATGTTCCCCTTCATGCAAAAAATTGCCAGCACCAGCATCACTGCCACATGCATAGCAATCTCTGAAGTCTGGGTAGGCTATGTAACTAGGGTGGTCATGTAGGAGGGCTACCACATTTACACCATCTAGTACCTGGAAGTATGCAACATTCTGCCACTCTTCACTGTGGACAGTAACAGCATCCATCCTCCACACTGGAAGTGCTCCATCTAATTCATAGTCCTACAGTCACAACATACTACAAGTCCTACTGCAAAACGTCATCAGAGTTGCCCCAAGTAATGGAAAAAATAATGACTGCCTAACCCTGATCTGACTGAAGAGATGAATTTATCTATGACACAGAGTAGCCATTACTTTGTCACTTCCATTTCCACTTTTTAATATTTAGTACCTTCACCCAGTGGGTGTGGACAACTATTTGACATTGTATCCCTTAGCATGCATCAGCACAATTACAATTGTGAAGCACTCCACCTTCTTGTATGGTGTATTGTGGCTTGACAAGACACAGACTAGCATAGCTGGGTATTAACACTGTATACACCATGTTTCTTCTGTATGACATTGCAGTGCCATTCTATGCTTGTTAGGGCCCATAGCTCTCCACAACACATTGTCACTTCATCTGTGTTGCCATCTTTTGTACCTGTTGCTGTCTGCACTATGTTATTATTTAACCAAATGGTTTTATCCAATATTTCCAAATGGCAGAATAATAAGAATTTAACAATGAAACTATTGTTTTAAGAACTGAAGTGATAGCATACGTTTTCTGGGTCAGGAAATCCTATTTCACACTCTTCCATTCTCTTACATGATGGCCCAGGTCTATTCTTGGTTTGTTGGGGTGCCATAAGAACTTCAAATAAAAGTTATGTTGTTTAATGTGTCTTTTAGAAGAAACTAAAGAAGTTATCTGTATAATGCATAGTATTATGGGTAAAATAATGACTTAATTAGAATGAACTTATCTTCCACAGCAATGTATAACTTATTCTATTTATTTTTAATTGTTTATTTATTTATTTATTGAGTTTGTTTACTGGCACAGAATACTAATCAATTCTAGTCAATTTCAGACTTAGCCCTGGGTCAATAATATCAGCACTCATATAGAGTACACAAGATAACAAAAATATGAAGTGATGGTGAATAAAATAGAAAGAATGTGTGATGCTAATAATACAAAAGTATATAAACCAGCAAAGTGAGAGAATAAAATTACACTGCTATCACTATACATTTTACAATGAAGCTTGTGTAGCATTTAGGAAGACTGAGCAATTTTAATATTGTCTAAAATATCTTTACAATTTGTTGTTGCTATTTATTTATAGTTCTAAGAGACAAGAATAACCCCTAAATTTTTAATGTCTATTATACAATGACCCCCCCATTAATATTCCAAAACGTGCATGCTGATTGGTCAGCATGACCATTGTAACACTGACTTATACTAATCGAAAAAGGTTTTGTTGCCTGGACTTTTTCCATTAGTATAAGTCTTTACTGTTTTTTTTTTTTGTGTTAGGCAGCAACGGAGAACGGAAGAGCTCCATTGCTGTAATCTCGCTATGTTAAACGAGTTTAACATAGCGAGATATCTTAAAAAAAAAACAATGGAAATCTTCCTTTTTCTGTTCCTTCTTTTAAAGCTGTCTCACTATGTTAATCTTGTTTAACATAGCGAGACAACATTCAAAAAGGGAAGGGAGATGTTTCTTTCTCCGTTGCTTTTTTAAAGATATCTTGCTATGTTAAACTCATTTAGCATAGTAAGACAACTTTAAAAAAGCAAAGGAGATCTTCCTTTCTCCATTGCTTCCTCTACACACAGCTCTGATGTACTGCGTAAGCATATGCATGCGCAGTACATCAGAACTGCTCCAGGATACCGGACAGCTCCGGAAGAGCAGCACGGAGGCATTATACAATGCTATTATTTAAGAAAAGTAAGTATTTTTTTCTTAAATATTGTCATTGTATAATAGCAATAACCCACTTCTGGATGTGGATAATGCTGGATTTACCCATAGTTGTCTTTGTTTGGCCACTCGGGCTTCACCCTCATGACCAAACTACACCAACCGTGGGTAAATACATCATTACCCACACCCAGGTGTGGGTTATTGCTTAAATATCCAATTTAAATTTATTAGATTCCATCGAACAATTTAAATCTTTGTTAATTAATATGATGTTAGTTTAATTCTAACTGAACTTTAGACACAACGTCAATTCAAAATATTTTAATGATTTTTTTAGTATTTATTAGTGAAGAACCAAGGTTGCCTATTATTAATTGTATATAATCAAGAAATAACTGAATTTTGGAAGCATATAGATCACTCATTTTTAAATCCTACTTTATGATTGCTAAGTTTTATATATTTGGTGAGAGATTCAATAGCCAAAGGAAATAATAAGTGACAACCTTGTTTCATGCCCTTGCTTATTTATGTTGACAGTGAATTAAAAGATCCAATTATAACAGAAAAGAATAAATTATGACAACAGTGATAAATAAGTGATATAAAATCAGTTTAACTAGACCAGTTTACTGAATCAAATGCTTTATCTAGATCTAGGATAACTATAGATTGCTCTTGTTTACTGATATTAGCACAACCAAAGTATTTATTCTTTTGATGTTGCCCTGTGTTTGTCTATTTAATATAAAACAAGTTTGGTCTTTTTTTATTAATGTACATAGTACATATTTTTAATCTATTGGCAAGGATCAATACAAAAATGTTATAGTCAACATTTGGTAATGAAATAGATCTATAAGAAGCCATAGAAATGGGCCTTTCTCCTGTTTAAATGAAGGAGAAATTGTTGTATATTTCAATTGTTGATGTATGTTAAATGTATTTTAATTTCTGTGAACATTTTCTGTTAAACAGATAAACATTATGAAGTAATATTTTATAAAATTCAGGAACAATGGCATCATTACATGGATCTTTATTTCCCTTCAAATTTTTATTTCTGTTGAAGAAATACATTTTTCAATGTTCCTTATTTGCTCCATTAATAATTTTGTATACTCTTATTTAAAAACATCAGTTGCTTTTAAATTTTCTACACTTGCATCTAGTGCATTAATTTTCTCACAATGTTTTTAAATTAATTGAGAATTTCTTCTATGTCTGTGTATTTACTCTTACTACCATAGATACTCATTGATGTGATTAGTTCTTACTATCATTTTGGATCTAACAGCTAATTTATGTTAGCTTTTGGGAGTTAAAGAATAAGAGTGTACTTTAACATTTCCTAACCTAATTGAAATGCTCTAGGATCTTCTGAAACTTTGCATTCAGTTTTCTGATAATATACATTTTCTCTTTTTTGTGTTTTTAACTCAGTTTTGCAGATCACCTTACAGACCTGTCTCTGTGTTTTGTTTTGCACAGACTGCTGAGAGGCAATGTTATGCTTGGTATAGAATGCTTTCTTGGATCCTGCTCTGATGGAGCTTTTATATATCTGCAAAATGAACAGCACAGAAAGTACTTGATCTAAGGATTTAAATCTTGCTTGTGAATTAAATAGGACATGTTGGAAGGTCAGATATGTATCTCAGAGAATTCCCATTCTCTGGAACAGGCTTCTCATACATATGAAGCAGAGCCTTTCTGTAACCCAATTCAAGTGTAACCTGTATCAGTGAATGAGAAATTGAAAAGTCACTCCTAGTCTGAAAACTATTTCTCTGCTGGGCAGAGACATCCATTAAATCATACCCTAGCTATCATACACCCTTAAAATAACTTCTAAGGCACAATAACTTGTTGGATACATTTGGGCTGCATGGCTAAGGTTATATAGGTCCCAATGGTCCTTAGCCTAGTATACACTTATGAATCTATGAACTAAAGATTATTCTAGCAAAACATCTAAAATGAAGATAAGGTTTTCATGTATGCCATACAATAGTCTGACAATTACCAATATACTTCAGTATTTGTAAGATCAGGTTAAAACAACATTTAACACTGGGACAGAAGGGGAGAAAAAAGTGAATAATTATGTGAAATACTGCAGTAGCATTGTCACCTCACAGTATGACATTGTCCTGTTTGATTCTCAGCTAGAGCGTCTTCTGTGTGGAGACATGCGTGAATGGGCGTACCTTCGTTGAAGGTTGTGCATCAGAGCTGGCAACTCGGCACATAAAAATCTACTGCCAATCATTAGCAGACCGGAGTTCTGCTGTGGCGACCCCTAACCGGGAAAAGCCGAAAGACACAACAACAACAACTATTACATATAAAAAAACATTCAAAATCAATTCAGGCTGTATCAGTTAGCATGCCTTCCTGCTACTTCATGTTGTGTTCTGTTCATTCTTCTAGTGAGGAACTTATTTAAACAAATAGATTATTCTGACACATTTATTACTTTAAATGAACATTCACTTAAATGAAAGAGTATATAAAGCAAGTAAACTCACTGTATTCTTCCTCTGCTCTGCTGTACATCAGACATGAAGATGTACACCAGAAGTCCCTCCTACTGTGCATTGAAAAGTTTGACTGTGATTCCACTACATATTTTTTATCACATGCTTTTAAAACATTTCAAATTAATATTTATTTCTTAAGCAATTGAGGGAGCCCAAACTTAGTCTAAAAACTGATTTATATTAATAGAAAACTGCCAAAGTGATGACATTTCATATTAATGAGTGAATTTGCATAATACTTATGCAAATAATTTAAAACAACAGTAGAAATACTGGACCAGATTCTATAAAGTTGCGGAATCTGGGACATTGTGGCTATAGCACTGCAAAATTTACAGATAAGCCTGTAATACGCAAATATGCCTCAGTAAACTTAGATTATACAATGACCCCCCCCACCCCATTAATATTCCAAAACATGCACGCTGATCGGTCAGCATGTATGTTGTAAATCAGAGTTATAGTAATGGTAAAAGGTCCAGTCGCCCGGACTTTTTCCATTAGTATAACTCTTTTTTTTTTTTTTACAGCAACGGAGAACGCAAGATCTCCATTGCTTTTCACAACCTGTCTCGCTATGTTAAAGAAGTTTAACATAGCGAGACAGCTTTAAAAAAAGTAAAGGAGATCTTCCTATCTTCGTTGCTTTTTCTAAAGCTGTCTCACTATGTTAAATGGGTTTAACACAGCGAGGCAGCTTTTAAAAAAGCAACGGAGATTCTCCGTTGCTTTGTTTAAAGCTGTCTCGGTATGCTAAACTCCTTTAACATAGCGAGACACTTTGTAAAAAGCAACGGAGATCTTGCTTTCTCTGTTGCTTTTTTCAAAACTGTCTCACTATGTTAAATGGGTTTAAGACATCGAGACAGCTTTAAAAAAAGCAACGGAGATTCTCTGTTGCTTTTTTTAAAGCTGTCTCGCTATGTTAAACTCCTTTAACATAGCGAGACAGTTTGCAAAAAGCAACGGAGATCTGGCTTTCTCCATTGCTTTTGCCCACAGCTCTGATGTATTGCGTAAGCATATGCATGCGCAGTACATCAGAACTGCCACAGAATACGAGACAGCTGCGCAAGGGCAGCAAGGAGGCATTATACAATGCCATTACTTAAGAAAAGTAATTTTTTTTTTCTTAAATAATGTCATTGTATAATAGCAATAACCTACTTCTGGGTGTGGGTAATGCTGGATTTACCCACGATTGTCTTTGTTTGGCCACTTGGGCTTTGCCCTCGTGACCAAACCACACCAACCATGGGTAAATCCAGCATTACCCACACCCAGGCGTGGGTTATTGCTATAATATCTCAGCATATAACAGAGGTTCTCAGTAGCAACGGTGCCCTATATATAAGCCACTGTTACTCCATAAGTAATGAAAACTGTCTTACAAGCTAATACCCCAGTAATCTATCAGCAGTGCAAGTATAAGCCAACACAGATGAGGAAATACAGCTCTTGGAATGCTGGAGGATGCCATCAGAGGAAAGAACAGAATCTCTGACCATGTCTGTGAAGGGCAAACAGCCAAGCACAGTTCCAAACAGCATTACTGGAGCAAAGCAGCAAAATAGCTGCTACCTAAACAAGTAGGTGTATACAACCCAAATAGATGTGTCATGTCAAAGGTAACACACAGGTGTAGGCATATATGTATGACCTTCAGTGGCCTAACAGAAAATTATTTGAAAGCAATGTCAATACACATACACACGCCACTGAGATCTAATAATAGTATATGGTGAAAAATCTAAGATAAATACTATATAAACAATATCAGGCTGTGCACACAGATTTCAACAATGTACTCTGGTTAATATGTAACACACAAGTATAACAAGAACAAAAATGAAATGTATTGCAAGCAGTTGCCAGTGACTTCTGTGCAAATGTCTGCATCTGTCTAATGGCCATGGAGTCGGCACACGTTGACCTTAGGTGAAAATATATCATGTACGAAAAATAAACGTTTAGGTGTGAAAAAAGGAACCACTCGCCAACTTTAAAAATAACACCTGACCAACGGACTCCATTTTAATATAAAACTTATTTTAAAAAAATAGACAACAGAATTAAGCACTTTCATCCATTAAGCTGGACTTCTTCAAAATCTAAATAAAATTGACACACTCCCTCTGTTGTATTCTGATATGGCAAGCAATTAAAGCCTAATAAAGCTTAATTACCATCCAAGATTCTTCAATACCAAATAATACTTAGACAATCGCTAAAAATTCTTTTAAAAAGACAACAAATGTGAACATAAATTCAAAATATATATATGCACATAAAGACGTTATATGTATTTTACAAATCATAACTTTAACAAATATTTATATATGTAAAAACATTAAGTATATTTTTCAGATTTCAGCTTCAGCATAGGTTGCAGGTTAATCACATCAATAATTTCTGGAGGA
This sequence comes from Protopterus annectens, assembly GCF_019279795.1. Classification (NCBI taxonomy): domain Eukaryota; kingdom Metazoa; phylum Chordata; order Ceratodontiformes; family Protopteridae; genus Protopterus; species Protopterus annectens. The sequence goes on along the minus strand of NC_056735.1, from coordinate 1,757,726,513 downwards.
AAATTTGCACGCAGTTTAATCTGCCATTTAATCTCCCTCACTTCAAGCAATGATATGTTCAAGATATATGACATATCTACAGAGGTAGAAAGGAGGTGGACATGTCGGGCCGATATCAAGAAAGACATGGCATCAAATTTCCATAGGCAAATGATAAAGCAGGACAATAATATGCATACTGCATAGGGTGATGCTAAAGTCAGTCCAAACTACATTGTAGAAAATGACCGATGTAGGTCACATGGGCAGATTGCATTGCCAGTGTCAACAAAAATGGGCATGTATAAATCACATACACAGTATTTTGTAATCATATAACAGCAAGAGGCGTAGATAAGCAAGTTAAGAAGTGGTATCACATGCACATATACTGTCATGGCAGTATAAAACAACATGTGGAATAACACCTGCATTTATATGTCACTGACCCTGGTCATTACTGAGCAAAGGACAGTCCTGTGAGCTGAATTAACATTAACATGAAGTCAGTAACTGTTCACAGTTCCAAGGTGCAAAGGTATATTTCTATGGATCAGAATATGTGCAGAGACATACATAATTCATAGAATATGTACACCATTTGCCAAAATGTGTGCATTTATATGAATAAGGAATGTATGTGGAAATGTAATATAGGTGAAAGATAGCATACTGTACTGTTACTGAATGAATTATCATTACCATGGTGTATACATAAATGTTACATTGGTGGTCTATACATTTAGTAAAGGAGGAGTACTGCCCATATATATATATATATATATATATATATATATATATATATATATATATATATATATATAAAAGATACATTTATATGACACAGCATGGGATCAGCATTGCCAACGCATGCCACACACAATGCCAGTGGGACAGCATGACAACTGTCATCCAAAACACAGCAACAAGACCATATCCTTCTGTTGAGCATACATGACATGGCATTCCACAAATCTTGCCCATACCACTGTAGCATTGGTGGAATATGGGCAACATGTTGAATGAAAGTCTAATGCAGTAATGTGTGTCATGCACACATTGAAACATAATACTAAATGTCACATCACATCTGCAGTGTATTGTTTGGACCCGTATCACATAAGTATGGCAGCAAAATATTATGCTTGCACAAGTGTGCATATACAGTCCAATCATTCTTATGGTAAGCACCATGGTAAGAGCATTACACAAGTAGAGCACACAGACAATACTTATGGTATCCCCTGATGGGGATGAATATCACAAATTATCTCCCAGGCTAACTCCCTGAATAAGTCATTCGTGGCCTGTACCATGTCTTGCAAGAAATTCCCCATCATCTTTCCCAACTGTGTGTGAAACAAAATGGCCACCATCTCCCAGACCTGCTCCTGATAATTATCTTATTGGGATGCCTGCTGTTGTCTCCTCCAGGGTGCAGCAGGGATGATGGCATGTACAGGTCCAGCTTCCTCATCCTCATCCAAATCTCCTTCGTGGTCATCATCATCATCATCATTGGAATACTCGGGAAGTGGTCTGGCATGCATTCATCACTGATGTCTGATGGATGAGTGTCCATGGGTCCCATGCTCTGTCAAGGTGAATCACAACACAGGACAGAAATTACATATGAATACCTGATATTACATGACTACATAACATACCCACCGTGACACAATGAACAGCCAGAAAACAGTCATTATGAAACCTTAGAATACATGACCAAAGTCAAGCGTACCACCATATTTATGTCAGTAATCATTCATAATAAAGCAAAACAAGTGTCTATCAGGCTGTACATTCCTGTGAAAATCATAGCTGACATTAAACTGACACTGATGTGCACATCTGTATTCTAACAGACATTAAGCAACATCCCATCAACATGTGATGTCTACATATGAGAATAAAGGTATATCAGCATACATTGCAGGTGTCGTTAAAGACACATTCTCAGATGAAATGGCCAAAAATTATTGTGTAGGGCAATTATAATTAACAGATTTGCTGCTAGCAGATGACTCCTCATGCACACAACACATTCCCTATGTCGTATTAGTCATAATTATGAATGTTTTCAATAACAGAACATGTTAGGGCTACTGTATCCATCACACAATATGACCAGTTTAGTCCAGGCTAGGCCATAACCTAGCTTACCTGTGGAAATCCTGACGTGACCTGAACACTTGTTTATCGGCCATCATTATGCATGCAAGCATACACAAAGCCAGCACATTTACATATCCTCACATTTGAAGAGAAACATGCCATGAGCCTATATCAGGTAACATTCAAATGAGTCTACCTTGCAGAACACTGGGAAAATGACAACCATAACAGTAGTAGTGAGACCTGCACTGTTTAATACTGATGCATGCTTCAGTAAATTGTCTAGTTGACTGTCTGACAGACTATCACTATGTCCATGTTTCTTGTATTGCATGTGTAGATGCACATTTATGTTGCTGTGTGAATGTGATCGGTATTCCATGTGTCTGTGCATGTAATGAGTCATATGGACAACCACCAATTAACATATTGGTATAATGAAGATATAGTAAGATGACAATCCAGAGGGAAACACAAAAGCCATATGCAAAACAACTGAGCATTGCAACATGGTATCTGGCTGACCCCACATTAAGTTTTGGAATGCAGCACAACACTCTAGTAATAATGTGTAACCCTAAGCACAGTGACAGCCTTTGACACATGAAAATATAGTATATGTTGTACAAACAGTATTGTTTATATACAGATGTATGAGTTCCCTACACACATTTATTAGCAATCATACACAACAGAATACAAACAGCATGATGCTGATTGCTATTATGTAACAGAGAGTTAGAAATGCTGAAAATGAATGCCTATGTAACCACGTATCACTAAACACAGGATATAATTATGTTTTAATCAAACCATCAAAGATGTAAGTAGATGTGATACCCATGTTGAACTAAAGGGCATGCCAGATAGTCTGCCAACAATAGTCACAGCAGACATCCATTCAGTATGTGAAAAGGCAGGCTATGCACAACAGATCAGTCACAAAGAACCACATACACACATAAAAGTGCACCAACAAGCATTACAACAACAGGCAGAGCACTGTTAATTTACATATAAAATATCCAAAGCAAAAGTACTGGGACAGTTACACAGATATGACTGTCATTTAGTTTGTGGCCTACACTTCAGAACTTACCATTAGCAAACATAGCTTGCTGCTAAATGATATACAAAGATACTCTTAGGTAATTCAAACGTGTAAACACAGATGTTGTCTGACTATTGCACTTACCTTAATGATGCATGATGGGTATTCCTATATTATAATTAGTATACATGATAATGTCAAAAATATAAGCCTGTAACAATGATCACATCTATTTTATTTACAAAATCAGACAAACTAATCAACATACATCTCTCTCTGTGCTGCTCCTCCAGCCTGTGCATATGCTCAATGCACAGGGTGCAATTACAGCTACGTTCCTCATCACCTGCAAACAGTAAATAGCATGTATGAATGATGTAGGTATAAAATAACAGCGATAAACATTGAACAGATCAGGTTCTTTAAATTTTAAATTGAACAACATCACAGAATCACCATATGCATTTTGGAATGTTAAACAAACAGTCCTTTACATATCTGGGCAGAATTTGACACAGATTGAGGGACTTGAGATTCAAACCCTCAACTCTAAGCTATGTCCACACTTTGACCCTGGCACCTACCTGTCTGGATAATCCATCTTGCATGAAATCATATGGTAGGAATGCAGTGAAAAGAACAGGAGATATGAATGTGCATGGCGTACTAATAAGGATCACACTTTATGCTTTACAAGAAGTACAACATGCTGTGAATTTATGAAAATAAAATTGCAAGCATGAATGCATGTCAGCACAGTGATCACAACAGAAGAACACAGCTGTATACTTTCATTCCTTAGACAGTGAAACACTGTCAAGTAACACATAGCTGCTGATAACAGGAAACTACAAAGTGCTGTATGTCACGGACACATTAATGTATTTTATGTGGGAGGACATAAAACATGTACAGATATTTATTGGCAAAGTAAAAATTATAACATCAAATTATCCATGATATCAGGGTATCTCCCTGTTTTACGGTCCAAATGCACATTTGACCATCTCAATCCCTCCAAATTTAAGGATGGGAAGATTGTTTAATTCAAATTAATAAAGAACAATACAGTTATACATGAAATTCAAGTTGCAAATGTTATCATATTCCACAAAAATTATATTCAGAATTATACCAGTCTGTTCCAAGCTTTAAACATAAAACTGCAGTAAAAGAGGTGCTGTTGGCAGAACATTATGGATTACAGAGATATTCATAGAAATCCAATGAATAATCAAGGCAGTTATAAGCATGCTGAAAACAACAATTAATGTCAATAAGTAAGTATGTAGAGTAGCATTTTTGTAAATGTTTGAAACACACAAAGATCAGAATATAACGAAAACCCACATGTAGCCAAGATGTATGATGCTGGCCTGTTGCTTTACAGGCTGAGCTAACAGCCATCACACATTTCTTTGAACAAACTACTATTGCATGTGTGTATATGTATTCCTGTGGATAACAGATGACTATGGAAACATCCAACACTTAAACACTATTATCCTTCATGTTGCACAAAACTGCCAGATATCATCAAGTTTTACACTGTAGAATATATGTTTAAACAGTAAGACATGCATTGGTCTTGTGTTAAACAAAATAGACTTTATGTTCACTTTGTAAAACAGAACAGACTACCAATGTAATTTTTGAGTTAGTATTCACATATAGACAGGTAGAATAGGCAATAATGTTAAATTATTATGGGCAATGGATTAATGTGTAGTCATCAGTGGCATAGGTGCTGTAGGTACCAGTTTATACAAGACCATACTGGATGTGAGAAATGATGTCCTTATATTTTGGAAACCAAATACATCTACAATGTTCAATATTATGTACATGATAAATGTTATTAAATAAAACAAAACAAAAAAAAAGCATGGGAATAGAACTCATAATTACAGGGAGAACAGTCACCTTGCCATTTTAATTATCCAGATGAGCTAATTGTTAGAAAAGCTACTTAATGGTTTTAAAAGACATGTATCTGAAATAGCCGAGACACAGCTATATCTCTGAATTCCTTAGAAATGTTCAGGTATATGTAGGACTGTGACACTAACTGTTGGCATCCACTGGATGCGTCCACACCTTGATGATCCTATAATGAAGCTCCTCTGCATCCCTCTAATGCAAGTCATCATAGTGGTGGAGAACCTGCACTCCAATCCAATAGATTCCTATAGATCATCAATACTCCCTTGCAATCTGATTCCAGATGCCAATCACAGTGAAGTTCTGTGGTCTGGTTCTCATGCAATGCCCCACTCCAATGTATATATGGTCAGTATCTGAGTGATCTCCTCTCAGTCCAGTTGGGTAGCCAGACATGTTGAAGTCTCCTGGAAGTAGCCATCTTGATGATAATGTAGGTGGAGTTGAATAGGTCACAATTCACTAAATTGCTCACTGATGTCTCACTCACTTCACAAGTAGCAATGGCCAGATTTGTAAATGTATTAAAATCAATATTTAAAAGTGGCACTTATGGCATGTTATCAGATCATTGGATGATAACAGGGGTGTGCTATATATGGTCCCATGTAAAGAAACTTATTGGGAATTTGCATGGAGCACCTTACCATTATGCTGAGTTATTGGTTAATGTGCTAAATTTTGAGAACTTACATTGACGTGTGCAAATGAGATTCCAACACCTTGAATTTTAATGAACCTCATTAATTGTGTATAGTGCAAATGGAACTTAAAATATGCATGTACATAGCTGGTCTCACTTTCAGTTATACCTGACTCATATGTAGCTATAAAGCTAATTTTGCACATGCTAGCATTGCTGTGTTGTGAAATGTTTATTTCCTTATAGACCTATGTTAGCATTACTCCTTATCAAAGTATGGGTATATGGTATATGGTTATAGTGATGCATTTATGGAAAATTGTCTGCATTATGAAAAATCTTTGTGACTTACTGGAGGGGTGTGGGACTGACTGTATGCATATAGGTGGGTACATCTGCATCATTAACATGCGGTGCTTTCTCATACACAGTTGTACAGACAAATTTAAATAGCTGAACTGAACAGTATATAAAGATATATTCATGGATTTCCCATATATATTGCTAGTGACTTACTAGACTCTGTGGCATATGTATGGAAAACTATGGATTTTTACATTATCTGTATGTTGCTATGGAGTATGTATATTTGCTGTTATGAATATTTATTCATTGATGCTTCTTAAAAGAAATATTAGAAGTATTGACTCAATACAAAAAGGATCTGTGTTTATGTTTGCTTACCATGTACTTTCTGTGGCCTGTTTATAGATACAGAGGTTTTCCAAATGCATTTGTGTAAGTTATTTAATTAATAAGTGTTGCTATTCAATTAATAATTTTCAGATACTCTTTGCTAATGTGGATGGCATTCACTGCTCAGTACTGATTGTGCTGATGTAATCTCATTTTGTAGAATATTCCATGTTAATATGACTGACTTTTTTACACAGGTTATCTGTTTAAGCTCAAATTGCATTACAGCTACAGCCATCGCATAGTTCTGTTTTACACATATGTTATGTGCAGTATGTGAATGTGAACTGCATACACAGTGTGTGGTACAATGCTGCTGTGTCTGGCCCTCCAATAATGTGATATCCACTGTAAGGAGTTGAAATTCCATAGATAACCTCTACAGATATCACAGCTCATGCTGTTGTCCCAAGTGTAATGTATCCATGCATAGTTTTCCTATCACATACATTTTTATACATCACAGCATTGTATGGCAAAAGGACCATTTCCTAGAATGTGGCATAGCACAGGGCTGTAGAGGTGTTAAAGTGGTATAAGCTGTCCACATGATAATCTCCATATGTGCGCCTCCACATCAATCTAACCATGTGTATATAACTGTCTTTCAGATAGAAAACAGACCTAGGGATGACAATTTCAACCACAGGAGAGCAAAATTATAATAGATGCTCTGTGCCAACATGGACAGAAACTCCTTTGACTGGCAGGAAATACAGTATGGAAGAATGAAGACTGGACTGACCTCACCAATGTGATTAAAGCTGTGGATGGTCACAATAGATCTTGGGTGTCCTCTCACCAACAGTGCTCTGACAAGATCCTTCATACAGCCAACAGGGTATGCTGATATGAGAGGTCAATGAATGTCACCTGCGTTGGCCTTCCATTAGCACCCTCTGATGAGATCACCCAGTTTCTTGCATCACTGCATATGGTGAGTGGGCTGGGTCACATACCAGTGGGTGAGGTAGAAGTAGGTTTTTCCAGGCCACACATGTATATGTTACTTTGCATAACATTGATGCATATAGAGTAAATCAGTATGTATGTATTGCTGTTGCATGCAAATTTATGTATTGTCATTTCTGTGTTGCAGCAGCAGTGCTGTGCACCCTCATATTGATATTTCCCCTCACAATGTAAAATAAAGGTACATCTTTTGGTGGCATAAATCACACAGATGCACCTCCAGACAGACTAGGTATGGTTCCCCAACATGTCCATAGGCTGCAGCAATATGTAGCAGACCTGTGTTGTATGAAATTAATGTTCCTGTTTTTCTACACAGGGACATCTAGCCAAAAGTTGCACCAAATAAAACTTGAGTATCAGCAGACCCTGTTACTGTGTTCAATAGCCCACACTTGGAACAAACTTCCTCTACACATACGCTCCATCATACACCCTGCACACTTTAAAAAAGAACTCAGACATTATCTTCTCAATACCAAATCATGTTCCTGCTTAGAACCTACCTAATTTTCCCCTTTATCCAATGGTCCCTGCTTAGAACCTACCTAATTTTCCCCTTTATCCAATGGTGCTTCTTCTCTCTGAACTCCTGAAAGCATCTATACCTTCCTAGGAAGCCTAGGCAAGAAAGCTGATCACTTTTATATAACTTGTTTGATCATTTGTATAAAACTTGTTTGTACATATATCAAAAAAAAAATAGTTCATATACTTTTTTCTTTGAGACTATTCTCTTAGGGTAATCTAAATACGTTTGATTCAGATTTGTACTAATATGTTTTGGCGTGAAACTTGGTTATGTTACTTTCTATTTTTGTTACCTATGTAATCCTTGATTGTTTTGTAACTGGAGCTTTTCTCCCTGGGTCTCCACTGAAAACAGGCCCCTGGCCCAGCTGGACCAACCCGGTTAACAAATGTCAATAAATAAATAAATAAATACAATATGCCATCATGTGACTATGCTGGTAGCTCCATACATGACTGTTTGCTTTGTGTGCACTTTCTTACTGCAGACTCTGTATTACAAGACACAAACTCACAATACTGGGAGGGTGTCACTAGTATGCTATGACCTCTGTTTCATACGTGTCATTACTGTTATTCCTGTTGTTGTCCTCCAGTAATACTGTGTCCTACCTCTACATAGTACAGCCACCATCAACATCTCAGCCACAGGCAATTGGTACATGTGTGCATTACCTACTGTGTTTTATCTCTGTTGGAATGGTGCATGTTGGCAAGGAAGCAATCAAGAATGCTGTGTTTATGCCTTTGTTTCCCTATAATAGTTGCATATCATCTCTCTCCTCCAGCTCCACCTTTCGACAAGGATATATCAAATGTGTGTTAAGCTTGTATTCCTCACATATCTCATGTATGTTGCATATGTAACATGATTGTCAACTCCCTGTTATATAGGTTCTGTGCAGCATGCACAGATGACCTATCATCTCTTTCTTCTTTTAGCACATCCACTACCTTTACCCTCCTTATCCTGTCCACTGATCCCAATGTAGGATCTGATGTGTCTCAGTATGGTAGCATGGTCTCTAGCACACAGGACACACACTTGGTGAACCAGCCTGGCCCAGATGGTGACAGTCATGTGGATATGGCTGGAGCCTCAAATGTGGGGGAAAGCCTGTCCAGCCATTCTGACAATTAGGGGATATTAGTTGATGAAAAATACAAGGCCTGTGAACCACAACCCCATGTTGAGTCTGCTTGTGATATTGGCACTTCCCGACAACATGTTGATACTGCCCATCACTGTGGACATAGGAATGTACGGGTGTGCATGGCCACATGTCCGAGGGTGTCTGACTACTCCTACAGGCAAATGGATGTTCCTAGCAAAGTCATGGATCTGACATCCATGCATTTGCCCATGCCATGTATCATGTTGCACAACAGCTTGGTGTACTGATGTACATAAAGGACTGGAGCACAGACATGTTGGGGTCATGGCAGCACTGCCTGCACAGAATGAAAGCATGTTAACTGCTCTGTGTTCTATTGAATCCTTTGTTACAGCAGTACTAAAGCAGTGCTGTAGTATGAGCAGAGTTTTGCATGCCCTGACTGTGCTTAGCTGATTGTCACATAGGAGAAGTAGGTCGCCTCTCAGCAGACCAAACCTTGCCATGGGGCATCAATGTGTAGGTTTTAAAGTCAACACAATTCTGCTGTTAACCCATCTGATGTGTGCTTGGCAGCCACAAGTAGACAGTTAACTCACATTCATGCTCCTCCCCACAGTGTGGCACCACATGCTGACTTCAACCATCAGTCTCCTCTGTGGAGTAACCTGGGCTAAGTGTTTGCATACATGGTAGGAGCAGATCGGACCATGATGAGACCCTTCAGCATGGGCATCCTAGACTGCTTTAGAGTAACAGTGCAGTTGATCCATTTTGTCTGGTAACATCAGTCTTACCCTGAGGCAATGATAACTGCTTTGCAGACCACGCTGACAATAGTACTTGTCAAGCTTGATGTCACAGGAGTCTGACATTTTTAATAACAATCTGTGACTCCATTTAGTACATTATAGTTTATCCACACTTTACATTGATAAATATTGCTTGTGATATTGACAATAGTTCTGCATTATGTATTGAGATGGTTTCTTGTTTGCATCTTTTGATAGTGGACTAATCGGAATGGGTTTCACAGAGGTATGTCCCTTTTTATCTGCCATAAACACATACACCACTATGAGTCTGAATGCATACCTGTGTCATTGGTGGCTAGAGTTGATGATCCATGTTGTGATAGATTTGTGTATGTTCAAACTGTTATATGTTAGAATTATGTTGTTATGTCAGATGCTGTGGTGGGGCAACACCTGAACATCAATGTTTACCAACTTCACGCTTCTTAAGACAGACGTGGCAGACTTCACGACACCCATGCGGATGGACAATAGAGGTACGACTGCTGAATCCTACAAAAATGCACTTTATAAGCACTTACACGAGTGCATGGATTGTGCTATCACTAACAGAACCAAGATGCGATCCTCCAAAAAGGAAGCCAATCTGGTGGTCCCCTACCATAAACAAACTCTACAACAGAAGAAAGAAACTGTTGCAAAAAAAGAGTAAAATACCATGACTGGAAGAACTCCCTGGTCAGCCTCAGTAAGAAGCTGAGATCTCTCATAAAATCTGCCAAAGCTAGGTATGAAAACAAAATCGCCACTGATTCTAAAGACAACCATAAAGCATTCTATAGCTATGTCAAGAATCTCAATGGCAACACTCAAATCTGATCTGAGTTACAGCACAATGGCACTAAATATACAGAACCAACTGATATTGCCAACATCCTGGCAGATAGATTGAGTGCTAACTTTACCCCCCCACCCCCTAAAGGGCCCATCTCTATACTGGAAGAATGCAAAGTTCCTGTAATCATGGCTGTACAGGTAAAACCACACTCTCTAAAGCCAAGAACACAGCATCCATGGGCCCTGACAACATCCCAGGCTGCATTCTACATGAACTACAGAATAACGATGGTTATCCCATTCCACAAAGGGGGAGCCACCACAGACCCCAGGAACTACAGCCCCATTAGCCTAATGAGCCTGGTCTGCAAGGCCATGGAACGTATCATCATGGAACTTATAAACAAAGACGTTAGTAATCTCCAAACTCTGGACCCCACCCAGTTCAGGTTTGTAAAAGGCAGCTCATGTCTCCTAAACCTGATAGACTTTTTTGAAGCAGTCAAAAATAGCCATAGATGAGAGTAAGGTGGTTCACACAGCCTATCTAGATCTTGCCAAGGCTTTTGATACCATTCTCCACTCTGGAATTATAGATAAACTCACTAAACTAAGTATAAGTCCATATGTCACAAGATGAGTTGCCAACTGGCTCACTGACAGAACCCACACTGTGAAAGTAGCAGACTCCAAATCCGACTTCAGACCATTGAAAAGTGGAGTACCACAGGATTCAGTCCTGGGTCCTCTCGTGTTTGGTATCTACTTCTCTGAAGTACTAGCTAACACAGAAGGTCTTTGGTTAACGAAGTTTGCAGATGACTGCAAACTAGGAGCCATAATTGAAACTCCTAACGATGTGGACATCCAACAAAAGGGCCTCACTGAGACAGATGCCTGGTGTTAAAACCATGGCCTCAAGCTCACTGCCAAAAAGAGCATTGTCATCCCCTTTGGTAAAAACTCTGTACCCATGAGCTACCCATAGGTGGTAGTCTACTTAACACTGAAAGTGTGATAACAGACCTTGGGATACAGTTGAACAGTAGTCTCTCCTTTGATAATCACATCACCATAGTAGTCAGGAAATCCTTCTATGTGGCACACCTCATCACAAAAGGTTTCTCATCCAGGAAAAAAGAAGTCATTGTTCCCCTCTACTCATCACTCATTAGACCCATTATAGAATACAATGCCCCTTTTGGGATGTACCTCACAAGACATCTACAACAACTGGAAAGGCCGCAGAAGTACCTCACAAAGAAGATTACCGGCCTCAAACAGATGCCCTGTGCAGACTGTCTCAAAAAAACTCCAGCTTTACTCCATCACATATCGCCTACTCAGAGGCAATCTCTGCCTAACATACAAAGCTATGTCAAACCCAGAGCTGTTGGACATGCTCCACTTAAAGAAATCCCAATCCCTCTGAGTTACATGCTCAAGGGACCTAAACCTTGTCATCACAATAAACAGAACATGCTGGAAAGATAAATTCCTGTCCCAGAGACTTCCCATACTCTGGAACAAACTTCCTATCTATATCAAACAAAGTTCCTCATTAGCACTCTTCAAGAAAAATCTTGATGATTGGATGGAAAATAGGAAATTTACCCCAGGGATCACCTCTGTGGCTCTGCTCAACAGGGGCACAGAAAAATAATTTTCTCGGGTGGCGAAAGCCAGGGTACCTTTTTGACTAGGCTTGTATAGGTTCTAGGGCTGATAGTCTAGTACCTACCTATGAACCTATGAACCTATGAATATGGGAACTTCTCTAGATGTAGCTTGTCATGACTCAAAGGTGTGTATCAGACACTGCAGTGCTGCCTGGGCCTGGACTTGTGATTGCACTCTCTGTCATCCACATCTATTTGTTCTTCTGCTCCTCCTCTGATAGTTGCTGAATGTCATCGTCACACATCTAGGGTTATTGTGGTAGTTCACCTATACCTGCAGCTGGAAGACCACCATTTCCTTTTGCTACCATATTGTGTAGCATGGTGCACACAGTTATTATCTGCACTGCCTTTTCACATGTATTGCAGTGCACCCCCTGATGCGTCCAGACATCTGAACCTAGCTTGCAGTACACCAAAGACATGCTCAATAGTATTTCACATTGTTGCATGCATTCTATTGTAGGTCTCCTCTGTAGGTTTGACAGATCTCTGTATGGGCTCATAGCCATGGCTTGAGTTGATAACCACAGTCACCTGTTGTGGGGAGTGAACACGTATGTTTTCAGGGTTAATGTCAACAGGGATGTCCTTAGCTGACATCCTAGCTGTGTTCCTGTACTTACCCTGTAGTATTCCCTTAGGAATTTCACCTTGTTGCAATGTAGCACACAGATCACTTTCCCTTCATATAACAGCATCAAGGACATTTCCAGGGTGTGTCACCATGATTTTTGTTATGCAGCCATCTGCTGTGCAGACAACCTGGTAGTTCAGGGATTGTCACCCCTTTAAGTTGATGTATCTGTCTGCGTCTGAATGCACGAGTGTCTTAATGGGGGATGCAGATGTAGTCTATTACACTAATTACATGTGGGAATCTTGTCAGGTTATAGAACTGGTGCATGATAGTTCTCCAGTTCATGGGTATAGACGGAAAGTTTATGCATTCATCTACCTTGTTGCACAATGCTGCCAGGACTTTTGTCCTTATATATCTGATAGCTGCCTGTGACCCTGCTACAACATCTGCCATGTGTCTTTGGAAAGTCCCAGATGCCACTACACCTAGGTTCAGGTGCACTTATGTTTTGAGAGGGATGGAAGTGCCTCACAATCTGAATGCAGACACTTTTGTAATCTGATGGGCATGTGCAGAATCCATAATTATCCTACACTGAATAGTTAAGTACTCAGACTGCTTGCACCTTTCCTTCTGAAACTGTGTCCACAGCAGATGCGCTGAAATTTCCCTTCGGTCTGTTGCTCTGTCCACAACTGTCTTAGAATCCAGCCCACTATATTTTGAAAGAAAAAGACTGAAAATTACTGTGCAGTTGTATACTTCTACATGACAAAATATTGTAAAATTGTTAAATAAAAATGGTTTACACATTGTGACATTTTCTGGTAGATTAAACTTTCTGTATGTAAATAAAGCATGTTAAAAAGGAAGAATATTGGTTTTGTAGCAACTTACTATTAGTGAATTGCTTTCTGTGTAAACCAAGATTCATAACATGGCATTCTGATCTGATTGCTTTAAACATTTGTTTGCTTTATTTTTATAAGTACCAGTGCAAAGAAACTGTTTATCATGCATTGATGAAATCCAGCACATTCCTGTCTGCCTTGGTTCAGATTTTCTTAAGTCTGATCAGAAATAAATGTGAGTCATGCTGATGATATTATCTTCCTGTTCAAAGTCTTTTCAAGTGAGCTGTATTTTGTCACACACACTGTTGTCTCTCACATTGCTATGACTGTGTGTATTTTAAAACATAAGCATTTTAGAACTCATGGAGAAATAGAAATTGTTCCTTTTGATTGCTGTAAAAGCAGAATATGATGCATTGCTTAAACATTCTTTCTGGAAAATCGCTAATGTTTAAATATACATTTTTGCAGTGTGTGCATCTTGAATGGCATAATTGAAGTACTTACTATGGACTTTGCTACAGTCCGAAGAGAAGATATCTTTGTCCATTGCCCAGCATTCCTTCTTTTTCAGAAAAGAGAACTACTGAAGTCTTTAACTATCTCTTATAAAATGTATTATAAATTATGCATAGATCAGATTTCATTACTCATATATATGGAGTGTATCAGTGTACCACTGTCTAAAGATATATATAATTAATATAATGTAATACATTAAAATGCACTTAAATGAGTACCAGACTGCCCCTGAGTAAAATTCTATGCAGTGGTCATTATGTTGATTTATGACTTGCAGGTATACTTACGCCAAGTAACTAAATCTCATAGTTTAGCAGCCTGATAAAATAAGGACTACATCCCAGATGACTCGTGCCTCAATATGTTAATCACAAGCAGCCCCATACCAGTCAAGCTATGGAACCCCATGATTTAGAATTTCAAATAGTGGCAGAAGACTTTAAAACATAATACTCTAGTTGGCAGGTAGCAGTTGCAAGGAATGCAGAATAGGAATGATATGTACAGATACAAAAATTTAAGTAAGAAGTGCAGTTACACAAGTCTATACTCACTGCATCCTGTTGATTCTAGTATTAGATAGTCCTAGGTAAAACTCATTTCAGTAATCCAGTCAGGAACTAAAAAAAAAAAAAACTTTGCAGCCAATGGTAAGCCTTCAAATGGAATTAGGTTCTTAACTTGGTTGATATTCCTCCTAGGATGACAACACAACCTTTTAAGATGGCTGCTGTCTTGTGGAAAAATTGAACTGGGTCCAAAGTGAATTCCACTGAGATTATGAAACTTTAACACTAAGTCTATTTTATTACCCCTCTAGAAGATGCAAAGAATAAGAGAAAGAGCTGGTAAGGACCTAGGTGTGGCAAGAGACGTAATGGCAGTTGTCATCTGTAAGTGAGTTTGCAACAGTTTATACTCATCATGATAGGATGTTTTTCAAATAGCCTTCAAAAAGATTAAAGTAAGTCACTCTGTCTTGAAGAAATGAGTGAGAATGTTGGGTAGTAGCGAGAATATAAAACTCTTCATCTGTTTAGATATCAAGAAAGCTGAATGCACATGGTGATCAGAAGTTGATAAAATATGGAGCTGTCCAACATGGAACTCAAAGATAAGGAAAAGAAGGCATTAACATTGAAAAATACCCTCTATATTAACAATAAAAAATACCCTCTATATGTGCCCAGAGAGATTGGAGGTAAACCTTTGAAACCCTGTATAAGACCCCAACAGAAGGTCTTCAAGCAACCCAGAAGACCAAATAGTAAACAATTCCAATGGTATCAGATAGGTGAAGGTGGAAGAGTACAGCACAAACCTTTGATCTTTAGCCACATGAAGATCATCAGCCTGTGTACTGACGTCAAGCTAATTGCTCTGACATACCATAAAACAGAGTTGAAATAGGTGTCAGAGTCTGTGACATTTCAGAAAGCATGCAAGATGCATATTCACTATTATTAACAACCTTCAGATTGAAGGGAGGGTTCAAGATAGGTCATTATAACCTAAAATGCTCAGATCCATGGTTTAAGTCTGGAGAATTGGCATGAGTGAGGCCTCCATAAAATCAAATGGTAAATCTCCAGATCTTAAAAAAGATCAAGCAGTTCTAAAAATGAAGAAGCTGAGCATATTTATGTGAGAGATAGGAAGATTCAAATCCTAGGTCTTGAAAGATAAACTTGCAAGTAGGTATTGGAACTAACTGAAGGTTTTCAACTTCAAACTCCTCCCTAGTCTTTTCAAAAAGATAACTCAAACCTTCTTTTTGTTACAAAAAGTGATTATCCAACTTAGTTCCTTCTTAGAACATATTTTATGTATTTATTTATTGACATGTATTGACATTTATAGGTTCATAGGTTCATAGGTAGGTACTAGGCTATCGGCCCTAGGGCCTATATAAGCCTAGCCAAAAAGGTACCTTGGCTTTCGCCACCCAAGAAAATTATTTTCCTGTGCTCCTGTCGAGCAGAGCCACAGAAGTGATCCCTGAGGTGAATTTCCTATCTCCCATGCAATCATCAAGATTTTTCTTGAAAAGTGCTAATGAGAAGCTTTGTTTGATATAGATAGGTAGTTTGTTCCAGAGTATGGTAAGTCTCTGGGATAGGAATCTATCCCTCCAGCATATTCTGTTTATTGTGGTGACAAGGTTTAGGTCCCTAGAGTGTGTAGCTTGGAGGGATTGGGATTTCTTTAAGTGGAGCTTGTCCAACAGCTCTGGGTTTGACATAGCTTTGTATGTACAGCAGAGATCGCCTCTGAGTAAGCGATATGCGACGGAGTAAAGTTGGAGTTTTTTGAGACGTTCTGCATAGGGCATCTGTCTGAGGCCAGTAATCCTCTTTGTGAGGTATTTCTGCGACCTTTCCAGTTGTTGTAGATGTCTTGTGAGGTACATACCAAAAGGGCACTGTATTCTGTAATGGGTCTAATGAGTGACGAATAGAGGGGAACAATGACCTCTTTTTTCCTGGATGAGAAACCTTTTGTGATGAGGTGTGCCACGTAGAAGGATTTCCTGACTACTGTGGTGATGTGATTATCAAAGGAGAGACTACTGTCCACCTGTGTCCCAAGATCTCTTATCACACTTTCAGTGTTAAGTAGATACCACTTATGTGGTAGTTCATGGGTATAGAGTTTTTACCAAAAGGGATGACTATACACTTTTTGGCATTGAGCTTGAGGCCATGGCTTTGACACCAGGCATCTGTCTCAGTGAGACCCTTTTGTAGGATGTCCACATTGTTAGGAATTTTGCAGTCATCTGTGAACTTTGTTAGCCGAAGGCCTTCTGTGTTAGCCTATACTTCAGAGAAGTAGATACCAAACAGGAGAGAACCCAGGACTGAACCCTGTGATACTCCACTTGTCACTGGTCTGAAGTCAGATTTGCAGTCTGCTCCTTTCACAGTGTGGGTTCTGTCAGTGAGCCAGTTGGCAACCCATCTTGTGACATAGGGATTTATACCTAGTTTAGTGAGTTTATCTATAATTCCAGAGTGGGGGATGGTGTTGAATGCCTTGGTGAGATCTAGATAGGCTGTGTGAATCACCTTACCCTCATCTACGGTTTTGGTGACCGCTTCAAAGAAGTCTATCAGGTTTAGGAAACATGATCTACCTTATACAAACCTGAACTGGGTGGGGTCCAGAGTATGGAGATTACCAGTGTCATTGTTTATAAGTTCCATGATGATACATTCCATATGCTTGCAGACCAGGCTCATCAGGCTAATGGGGCGGTAGTTCCCAGGGTCCTTGGTGGCTTCTCCTTTGTGGAGTGGGATAACCGTTGCTGTACGCCATTCAGTAGGCACAAAGCCTGAGGTGAGGCTATGACTGAACATGGTACTTAGGTAGGGTGCCAGTTTGTTCTGTAGTTCATGCAGAACGTAGCCTAGGATGCTGTCAGGTCCCATGTATGCTGTGTTCTTGGCTTTGGAGAGTGTGGTTTTTACCTGTGCAACCATGATTACAGGAACTTTGCATTCTTCCGGTATAGAGATGGGCCCTTTGGGGGGTGAGAGATGGGTAAAGTTAGCACTGAACCTATCTGCTAGGATGTTGGATGTTGGCAATATCAGTTGGTTCTGTATATTTAGTACTGTTGTGCTGTAACTCAGAGCATATCTGAGTGTTACCATTGAGATTCTTGACATAGCTATAGAATGCTTTGTGGTTGTTTTTAGAATCAGTGGTGATTTTGTTTTCATAACTAGCTTTGGAGGATTTTATGAGGGATCTCAGCTTCTTACTGAGGCTGACCAGGGAGTTCCTCCAATCATGGGATTTTACTCTTTTTTGCAACAGTTTCTTTCTTCTGTTGTAGAGTTTGTTTATGACAGGGGACCACCAGATTGGCTTCCTTTTTTTGGAGGATAGCATCTTGGTGCTGTTAGGGATTACACGATCCATGCACTTGTGTAAGTGCTTATAAAGTGCATTTGTGTAGGATTCAGCAGTTGTACCTCTATTGTCCTTCTGCATGGGTGTCGTGAAGTTTGCCACTTCTGTCTTAAGAAGCATGAAGTTGGCTTTGGAGAAATTTTTTATGGTGGTTTCCCTAATAGGGGTGGGGGTGGGATGTGGATGTCTAGGGTGATTAGCTTGTGGTCAGATCTGACCAACGAGGAATTGATCTCTTAACTGTTGCCTGAAATAATGCAGGATGCAGTGCTAACTTATTGTTCAGAAGAGAGGCTGACATCCATCAACATTTATGACTTCATTCTTTCTTGTGCTGAAAGTAGAACTAAATGTTGTACCAAAGCCCACACAATCCAGTGGAGGCAGGGCGTATGTGAACATGGGCGAATTGTTCCAAGGATGTGGCTATGCAGCTGTTGCACTTTGCAGTGAGCAGCATTCTGCCATCTGAACTGCAGTCCAACAGGAACTGGTGAAGGAATGGACAGAGTTCAGAACTAGTTATTTTGCTTACTTCCTGTACTCAACTAGATCAGAATTAGAGTGAGCATTTTAAGATTGGAGGGAAAGAAGGAGTAGTCGAAATTTGATACCGATACCCTCTCTAGGCTCAATGTGACCACAAAAAGATAAAATGCCTTGCGTGTTGTTTGACTTTCCTTGTGGGTGGTAGTAGTAGCAACACAAACAAATGTAAAAAGTTTCAGTGTCATATTTTTTGCAGAGTTGCATTCATACCAGTCTGGGTGAATTAATATTAACAGTATGTTAACCCCAATGCCCTATACTGATAGTCTCAAAGCCCTCTCTCTGTACTTGCTATCATACAGACTTCTGAGGGATGATTTTTTGGCATACAAGGCATCCCTGGAGGCTGTTTTGATGAATCTTTTGCACATCCACAAAACAAACAGCATCAGAACTACTAGATTAAAACACCTAAATTTTGCTTGCATCATAAATAGGACATGTTGGAGAGACAGATATGTTTCTCAGAGAATGCCCTTTCTCTGGAACCATATGAAGCAGAGTTCCTCCCTATCCATATTTAAGAGCAACTTGGACCAGTGAATGGGTAATTGGAAGTGACATCTAGTCAGGCTCCCATGTCTCTAAAGGATAGAGGCAGTCAATAAATCACCACCTATAAATCAAATATAAATAATATTTGTCACATTTGTGCTGCATTGCTAGGCATATAAGGGCCTTAGTGGTTGTTAGCCTAGTATACACTTATGAACCTATGAACGCCAAGAAATCCTACCTCTTATGGGATGGATAATATATGATAAGGAACCTATAATTTTCTCCTCTCCCTATCTTGGTGTTTCCACCAGGAATCTGGACCATATTCACCTTTGGGTTTGAAAGATATTGCTGTCCCCAGATGATATTATATTTGGAGCACCAGATTATCAAGACATCCAGAGGCAATAGGACTGTCACTTCTTGAAGTGTCGAAACTACAATCTAGTTAGGTTTTGCTAAGAGATAAAGTGTCACTGTCAGGCATGAGATCAACAATAATGACCTTAATCTGAGTACATACATATATGGATAAATCAGGCTTTCAGTTATTGACCAGGGATGGAGATTAAACCACTAGGTATTACATATAGGCAAGATGTATAAACCTGAGGGTATGTTGTTTCACTGCAATGATACAAGGATATCCTACATGGTGTACATTCTGTTTTATTCTGCGCTTTTTACTACTTACATGTTGCTATTTATTATACTTTATTGTTTAGTTATTTTTTGAGTGCATTTATGGCTTATTGGTTAGGCTTAGGAATAGGAAGAGAGCTACAATTAAACTGGCTGGGATATCTGAAAAATTCTAGGTGGTAGAATGGAAGTAAAATACATAAACAGTGTATAAAAATTTGAAAAAAATTACATTTGTTTTTAAATATGCATTTGTTTCTTGGAAAGATTTTTTTTCAGTTGTGCTGGGTGGCTTCCTGGCTTTTGCAACCTCCACATTATGAAATAATTGCATGCATGCTTACCTCTGACCATAACCCTAATGATAAGTGTAACTGTAGTCCAAATTTTGAAGGCTAATGATAGGCTGCTGATTAAGGATAATGTTAAAATGAGCCTGCATTTTCACTCACACTGCCCATTTAGGAGTAGCCCAGCCTTCAGTGTTCAGATAACTCCAACTTCTCCTTTAACCTTCAACGCAACTGCAAGTAATAGGAACCATTAGGTTATTGATTAGGAATATGTTTAAAATTACCCTGCATTAGCAAAAACTGCTTATCTAAGGCATAGCCCTAGACTCAAATCTTGAAAACCCTCATCCCATCACAAATACGAATCCTAGCTCTAACTCTGAGAACTACAGGAAAATGTTAACTAGGGGAATGGCTGTACTGAACTTTCATCTTTGTTCACACTGCATCATAAGGCTAACTCAGCCCTCAGAGTCCAGATGATATCAAAGTCAGTCCTAACCCTAACTCTAACAACCACACTTTTGAGGGCTAGGATTAAGCCACTCATAAGGGCTATATTTGCAACATATGTGCATATATACCTGTACGAGTGGTATAAAAAAATAAAAACTGAAACGATAACCTGCCTGTATGGCAACTGCACGGCTCAAAATGAAATCCAAAAAACAAAACTCAGCCAGCAGATCATGACAAGCTGTATAAATTTATTAGCTTGTTTAAAGCACAGTAAACAGACCGGTTTTGGCTCAATTAAATATTAGCCTTCTTCAGTGTTAAAATAAAATGAGAAATGTAGTACCTTATATAATGAACATACAAACTGGTGCTGAGGCATGATTGGTTCCTTACAAATGTTCATTCAAACATGACCTACATTACTACTTGAATATCCCTTCTCCATCTTTCCAGCTTTCATCCACCTCACATCTGCAGAAATATACCTAGTCCCAATTTCTTAGAATGAAACGTATTTGTTCCAAGCCTGATAGTTATGTGCATTATAGGGATGACCTTATCGATAGATTTAGCGGCAGAGGTTATCAAATGGGTTACATTTTGAGTGCTAGTAATACAGTTTCTTTACTAGACAGGAATGACACATTACAATATAAAGAACAAGGGACCAACCAACAATCTGTCATCCATCTTGTTACAACTTATGGCAGGAACACGGAGACTTTACTTAATATTGTTCAGAGACATTGGAACATATTAAGAGCAGATGATTATTTTTCTACCATTTTGGGGTACAGGTGTTCATTCTCATTTTGTAGGGGGAGAAACATTGGGTCCCATTTGAGCCATTATAAACATATCAACCACTCTTTGGGGGTTTCTGGACAACAGACTATAGTTGGAGACTTACTTACAGGTTTTGTACCTTGTGGCCACTTTACCCATTGTAAGACTATGAATAAAACTAAGGATTTTTTCAAGTAGTAATATAGGTAATATTTTCCAGATTCCATTTTTTTGCGAATTGTGGGACAGATTGGCTTATTTATTTAGCAACCTGTAGTTGCCATGCCTTCTATGTTGGACAGATGTCCAGACCCCTTAGGATCCGGATTTCAGAACACTTTAGTGGGATAAGAACTAAAAAACCTAGTAATGCATTATACAAACATGCAATTAAACATCCTAATGCTACATTCAGATTTGCAGTAATTGACAAAATCATGGGAAACAGGGCTAATAAAGCTGGATGGAATAGCCTTTTGGATTCAAAGGAATATAAATGGATAATTAAGTTAGGGACACTATTTGCACCTGGTTTGGATGAACATTTGTAAGGAACCAATCATGCCTCAGCACCAGTTTGTATGTTCATTATATAAGGTACTACATTTCTCATTTTATTTTAACACTGAAGAAGGCTAATATTTAATTCAGCCGAAACCGGTCTGTTTATTGTGCTTTAAACAAGTTAATAAATTTATACAGCTTGTCATGATCTGCTGGCTAAGTTTTTTTTTTTTTTATAAAGAAATAAAGCCATGATTGTGGTCCAGGTGACCCAAATATAATTAGCAGCTCAGGATCTTTATGGTTCAGGCTGGGAGAAGGGGCATGCCCATCTAGGGGCAGGGGTGAAAGGTACATGCAATCTGCCAAACCAGTGCAATTACCTGGAAGAGGTTGGGGACCTGCGGAGAGTATTGTCTGTAGAGGGCAAAGCTCTTGGCTAAGTTACTTGCATAGGCAGGGACAATATCCTTGGCAGTCCACTGCATGCCAGTCCCCTAGAATGGGGCAATCATGCACATAGGAACAGTTAAGGAGAAAACACTCATCAGCAGAAGACTTTTGATGTTTTCACCAGCCTTGAATGTAAATGGTGAAAGTCAGCGGTGGCTAAGTGGGCTTGGTAGATCTGATGAGTAGGAGAGACTCTGGAAGCAACTAGAGGCCAGCTGTGAAGAGCCAAAACATTTGTAGAAAGTACATATTTATGCATTGCCTTCATAAGATTAACTCAACCCTCTTAGTTAATGTAACATTAAACAATAGTACTAGATCTCTGGACAATGATAATGGTAATCCTTACCTATGTACTTGGAGACTATGTTAAGTTCAGCAGTTATGGAATCACATAAATTAAGCTTGGGCTTTCACTTAGATTACCACACTAAGTCTAATTTAATCCACAGTACTCAAAATAAAACCAAACAAAACCCTAATCATAGTCAGAGCTCTAAAACTTTGGACCAAGTTTATTGTTATGGCTATGGTTGCACTCAGTACTATGGATATGATTAGAGTTTTCTGATTGTTATAGATTTGTTTATTTGCATGGAAATTGATAATACCTCATTCTTATAGATGGAGACCACAGATGGGACAGATGGAACCAAGCTCTGTAGCACTCTGGCTTTAATATAGATGACCTGGGTGCTAGAGGAACCAGTGATGGTGGGTGGGTGTGAGTGAGTGAGTGAGTGAGTGAGTGAGTGAGTGAGTGAGTGAGTGAGTGAGTGAGTGAGTGAGTGAGTGAGTGAGTGAGTGAGTGAGCCTTCCTGAGGGAAAGATGGTCCAGCCTGCTGCAGCTGAAGAACTTATTAAATAGACAGAGAAAGGTGTATGGCATGAAACCTATGGGACAAGGAATTATGCTTGGATCCACCAAGATCATTTGCATGGTAGGTAGATGTCATTGCTTGTGCACAGGAGTGTGTATCTACAAAGGTAAAGGCATAGCTGGTCTTTAAATCTGCAAGTGAAAACAATGACCACCAAGTTAGGGGTTAGGTCATAAAAGAGAAAATCACCTGATTCCTGCCTGGATGATGTCCCCTCCCCCCTCTGAATTATCTCTTGTCAAGCCATGCAACTGAAAGAAAGAAAATGTCTGCAGTGCGGACGGTTTGATGGTCAGGAGAAAAAGTGGGATATGATCGTACCTATGGGATAGCATAAGTGATGGTAGGAGATGATAATACTAATACAAAGCATCACTGACTCAGTGCAGGGCTGCAGGCTTTTCAGGATTATATTTTTTAAATAGTTTTTAGAGTTTTGGTTCAAACGTAACTAAATAAGCTAACTTTGCTGTGTTCTTGTGTATCTCTGCATTTTCTTGTAGTAAACATTACCAATTTGACTAGGGAAACTGGAAGAAATTAAAACTGTAGGAATTTTGCAATGCTGGGAGAGTACATGGTTGCACACATGGACTATCATCTCATTGATTTAGTGCTCTCTTATGGGTTAAAACAGTCCAAAAAATGTACGAGATGACATTCTTTCTCTTACTGAAACAAGAGGTGACTTGCAACTTCTCCTGAATGTTTCCAGTGTGAATATTTAATTTAAACTGTAACAGTATTTTTTTTCAACTGAAGAACTGTTACCCATTCCATGGCAATGAGCAATATGGCAGTGGACACTACTCATGTCTCTGAGGAACTCCATGCCATTCGCACTTCCATAGGGGCCCTGTCTGACTTAATGCCCACCGCTGCAGCAGATATCCATCATATCAAAGCAGTGACACTGAATCACGAAATATAGTTTGCAGCTATTTAGGGAGTACTACAGAAGTATCAGAAGGAAGCCCAGGAACAGAGGGCTATTGTGGTGACACACTCTAAGATACAGGAGCTACATGCCTATGCCCCATGTATCAAAACCAAGCTGGTGGACTTGGAATACCAGGCCTGGCAGAACCATTGTTTTCTTGGGCTACCTGAACAGATTGAAGCCTCAATCTAGTACTGTTCATCAGGTCAGAGCTGCTGAGGGTTACAACTTCTCCAATAACGGAGCATGCCCATAGGATATTGGCATCAGCCAGCAATTTGTCACTACCAAGAAAAGGGCTAGACAGACTGATGGATCCCCTACTAAATCCTGTATTCAAGAAAATCAAAGAAAACCATTAGGGAGAGTTACAATTTATGAGACTAGGACCCACATAGCTTCATTTTCCTTGTCAGTAACACTGGCTAACAAATATGAGCTATTAGCCAGCATTGTTTCACAAACTTTGGCAGAGAATGGTAAAGGACAGCTCTCTACACTTTCAGATATTCAACTAGATGAGCCAACATCCATAGAAAGGTCATGGGCAGACAGCCTCCAGGAAAAAGCCTGCTGTCAGTGGATCTGCAACAGGAGAAATCAGAAGGCATTGCCTGATTGTTTGGAAAGGCTGATCAGGAGGATTAGATTCACATTTCCTTTGTCAAGTGTGCAGTACACCATTTAGTAATTTCTGCAGCAGAAGTGTTGGGCCACTGTTGGAAGTTACATTTGAGTATGGAGTGGCACCAGGATGCTGTTTACTGTTAGACAGGTGTCTGGCCTGTTTTAGAAATTCTGTAGTACAACAGTGACATGTGATGCATATCCGCAAAGAACAGCGAAAAATACTAGTAGCTTAAGACATTAAGCATGAAAGGGAGAACTTACTTTTATATATGTGGATCACCTGCAATTCTTTTCAAAAAGCCTGTGGATGTGTTTGTTCACAGTTATTATTCTCCAGGTTCTTGTGAACTTCGCTGGCATTATTAGGTTTATGTTGATAATGCTTTATCCACAAGAGTGTTGCTACAAGTGGTGGGTTTGCTGTTTCACATCATTGTTGTGTACTACTCTGAAACAGAATTAGCAGTATTGCACAGAAGTATCACTCCATTACTACTGAGCCCAAAAGGTTGGATCTCACATACTACTGCTCAGGGGATCAAGCTGATGGAAATCAACAAATGGTTAAGGGACTTGTTATCAGTGGTCTACAATGGCTTGCACTTCAGACTAATAACAGCACCAATACAGAACTAAAATGGGTTAGCTGGAATATGAAAGGTATGTGCACAGCCATTAAGGTGAATGCAATCTTGTAGAGCATCACAAAGGATGCAATACATTTTACTTTTCTCCAAGAAGTTAGGGTTGAGCAGAAGCAAGCCAGGTTAGTCTTCTCTAAATGGCCAGGCCCCTGGTATGAGTCATGTGCTACCACAGCCAAATGAGGAGTAGTTATTTGGTTGAGGATGTCACTGGTATGGGCAGTGAAGGAGGTCACCATGATAGTGCTGACTAGTGGGCTGCTGTGTTTGTCAAAGACCACTTAGGAAGTTTGTTGCTTATTAACTATTAAAGACCAAATGAAGGTGACATATCCCCCTACACAGTTTGTTAAAACTTATTAAGGGTATCAAACCTGATATAGAACTTATTTCATGGGGAGGGGGTTTTCACATTGTGTTAGATCCTTGGTTGGATTGGATCTCTAGAGGAATTGTGTATTTTTAGGGGAACATCGGTGGGGCAAGTAGGCTTAACATGTAGTTAGTCAGCTGCAGGGCAGTACATTAGATCAAGGAGGTGTCCATTTGCCCAATAGGCTTATCTGATCATGCTAAGCTTTATGTTACAATGTCACTGTTTACATCCACTAGGTTTCCAATAATGGTATTTCAACCCACTTCTGTTAAGTGTTTTTAGCCACAATCAGGGAGTGGACTATACAGTTTTGATGGCAGGAACAAACACTAGCTGTTGTCATGTATACTGATGAGAGAATTAAAAAAATGTAGGCAGAAAATCATGCTGTACATAGGTGGCAGTAGGGAGCAACAAAATCAGGGGAGGTTCTACTGGGAACAAAAGACTGAGATTAAAGAAAAACAAAACTTAAAAAAAAAAAAAAAGGTGAAAGCAGGGACAAGACAATTAAATTAGAACTGCAGTTCATTAAACATCAGCATAGGCAGGTGTTATACACATGCATGACTGACAAATGGGATTACTGGTTTAGGTTTTACTGGGTAAAGAATAATTTCCAATAAATTGCTGATGCATAAATGTGAGGATTGTAGTAAGGAACTAGTGATTTCTGCAATTCAGGATAAAAGGGGACAGTTGCAAAACTGACCACTATGACACAAATATAGTGGAGAAATACTCCAGCAATACACAGGTACCTCAGCAAGCAGCATATAATAATATTAATGACCTCTTTTCTAGAGTCCAATTCCCCCAAGTCTCAGATGAGGTCAAAACCTTACTAAGTCAGTCAATTTTGCAGGCTGAGGTACAGGAGGCAATCAATGTCCTTCCTAGTGGAAAAGTCCAGGACTGGATGGTTTTTCAGTTGATTAATTTTAAATCATTAAACATGAGATAGGAACTCCCTTTTTTAAATTTCTATAAGGCTATAATGGAGCATGACAAGTTTCTAGTGGATCCCAAAACACTGCCTGAGATGGAAATAATCCAACTACAAAGGATCCAAGGTTGTGCCTGTTACCAAGTAACCAAATGTTTTGTTTGGAAGGTTCTAAAGTAGGGATGCTCTGAAAGTCGTTCTAAGATGAGATGAATCCAGCTAATTATTGACCATTTCCTTACTGCAAATAGACCTACACATGTTGCCATTTTAGCCAACAGATTAGAGAGAGTAATACCTAAAATTATAGCAGATAATCACTTAGGACTTATAAAAGGAAGAGTAGGTAGTTCTGACCTGATTAGATTATGTCTGAATGTACAAACAATATGAATGAAACAACAACATTTGGATGTGTTCCTGTTTATTGACTAAGGCTTTTGGCACCCTGTTATGGAAGCATTTATGGGGTCAGTGAGGCAGCTTGGTTTCCCAGTGGTGTTTATTGATTGGTGTTAGCTCCATTAAGGGGACTCCTCAGCACATGTCTATTGGAGTTTGGTCTTGTCTCCATGCATAACCTTGCATGGGGGCACTAGACAGGATTATCCACAATCTCCTTTACTATTTGCAGCTTATGTGATGGACATCTGTTTTTATAAACACTTCTTAAATTGTAAACTTAGGTTAGATAAGATCACAGTTCTTAGCACATGGTTAGCAGGTGACTGTGCCTTATGGACTAATAATCCTACCTTACAGATAAGCCCTATTTCTGCAAGACCTTGCCAAGTATACAGGCCTGCCAGTCAATAAAGCCATGCCTACTGTTTTCCCTCTCAGCCCTGCAACTTACGTGGCCATTCTTCAATATGCTGAGTTTCCCTTAAATGTAGTTAGGGAACACATGCATTTAAGTAAATGTATGGCAATATACCCTGATCAGTTAGTGGGTCTTAATTTTATGCCTGTGTATCAGGACATTAAAGATAAACTGGCTTTTATACCTATTATCTTTCATTTTCTGTTTAATAAAATACAAGTCATCAGGATATGTGTGCCTTCGAACATATTTTTCATTTTCAGGCATTTACCATGCATCACAGTAGCAACTCATCCCAGTAATAACTCACAGTACCAAGACTTCACAGTACCAGCATATCACCATACACATCACAGTACCAGCACATCACACTATCGACAAATCACAGTACTAACTCATAATAGTACTAACACATCAGAGTACCGGCACATCACAGTACCAACTCATAATAATACCAACACATCACAGTACTAACTCATCTCAATATCAAGAAATCACAGTACCAATTCAGCACAGTACTAACACATCACAGTACCAGGACAGCACAGTGCCAACACATTACAGTACTGACACATCACAGTACCAACTCATAAGAGTACCAAGACATCACAGTACCAACTCATAACAGTACCAACACATCATAGTATCAACTCATTACAATACCAACTCATAATAGTGCCAACACATCACAGTGACAACTCATCACAGTACTGACACATCACAGCACTGACTCATAATAGTACCATAACATCACAGGACTAACTCATCACAATATCAACACATCACAGTACCAATACATCTCAGTACCAGCACATCAGAGCACCAACACATCACAGTACCAGCACATCACAGTACCAACTCATCATAGTACCAATACATCAGAGTACCAACTCATCACAGTACCAACACATCACAGTACCATCACACCATAGTATGAGCACATCAAAGTCCCAATTCATCATAGTACCAACACATTATAGTACCAGCACATCACAGTACCAACTCATCATAGTAACAACATATCAGAGTACCAATTCATCACAGTATCAACATATCGTAGTACCAGTACATCACAGTACCAACTCATCATAGTAACAACACATCAAAGTACCAATTCATCATAGTACCAACACATTGTAGTACCAGTACATCACAGTACTAACACATCACAGTACAAAAATAGTTGTGTGGATTGGTTATCATGGATTTATATTCAAATGGCTTGTCAGTAATGAGGTGGTATTATGAGACAGCATGTAGTAAGCCAACACAAATCAGGGTGCCCTTGAAATTCTGTCTTTATGGTCCAGAGATGGTACCTTTCAAAGTAAAGGCCTTTTTCAAAGTTTGAGACCTAGGAGAATTGATTACTGGTTCAAAACCAAAAGGCAACCTATGGCTCGGGGGCACAAAACTACACGCTTGTATACCCTGCTGTAGAATAACAGAGTACTTTGGTGGCTGGACTGAATCAAGGCAGGGATTTTATTTATAAAGAATGTCTGGAATCAGTTAAGAGGCTACTTTTTGACATAGACTGAAATAAAGGAGTATTTTCCCCAAGGTTAATGCTAAATGGTAGCAATATCATAAACAGAGCAGAAAAAGATATGGGAATTGTTAAATGTAGCAGTCAGTCTTAGCTGGCTCCCAAAATGTATAAAACAGGTAGTTCCATCATAGCCTCAGGATGTTAAAAAGTCAGGCTTAATGGATAGTAAAAACTAATCATATCCCCTTTTGACACAGTGTTGTTGGACTTGTGGGACCAGTGAATCACATTTAGTTTTGGGAAATATCAGATGAAGCTTGGCATTATCTCTTGTGAATGGTACATGACTCATGACTCCCTGCATTGTCCTCTTTTACTTGGATAAAATTATTATATAATTGGCAACATACCACAGATCAACTCAAGAGGCATGACTATGCTATTGGGAGTCAATATTGACAATGTGGAATAGAGGGAGAAAATTAAATTACCAGCACATAGTTTGGGAGTGTTTAAGTGCACAATCAATATGGCAGACCTTGGGTAGGCTCAATGAATATGCTGGACTGTCACTTTTACCATATTTTGAAGAGGGAATTTCTGGTTGCAATGGATTCATCCCCAGTGTGGTCAACTGAATACTATCATTTTCCTTTGGATCCAGAATGTTGTTCTGACTTTTATTGCACTAATTTCCCCATTTTAGAAGACTATACAGACCAACTGGAAAGACACTTTCCATAGGTTCAGTTATAAATTGAAGAATTGGCCAAATCAATTTCTGGATATGAAAAAGTATAACGAGGCATGGTCATTGTTATTGTTTTTGTTTTTGTTAGATAACAAATCAATCAAAACTGTGTTTTGAAAATATTATTACAAACGACTAATAACACATCATTTGTTGAGAAATACAAAATAAATTTTGTGGTATTATGTGGAACATTCACCAAGTTACAACTCTGGTGATTCTACAGGCTGTTTACCACAATAGTATCTGCTGGATCTGGCTTCAATAATCAATTTTTCCTCTAAATTTAAAGCAGTTTATTTGTTCCTGATATAGGCTACTATTTATAATTTAGTTCAGTTTGCCTGAATCTCCCCTAATAAAGATCCATGGCCTCAGCGTGACTTACCTAGTCAAACAAATGAAGCAGTAATGATTTTGTAGAACCATCATTTTCTGCATGACTGCTCTTTGGAATTGGAAGATAGCTTCCCCTTTTAAATCTCACAATGAAATTAACAATTGCAAAAAACAGGACCATGAAACTTAATGTAGCAGATACAAAGTCAGTATCATAAATGAAAATTCAGTGATAACAAATGATTCTGTGACAGGTGTTCAATAAATGTTTTAACAAATTCTGCTTCTGTTCACATGAAGCAGAATTTAAAATGTGATTTTTCTGTCTGGGAAAATCTTCTCATACTGATATGTTGGAAGCCCCCATACTGATATGTTGGGAGCCTTGCCTTGTGAACCTCTTTACTTACTTACTCTACTCTGGGGGCACTACATCACATGGGTGATTTGCCATGCCACAACCAATGTGTATTTCAGACAACTTTGTGCATTATCACATGGTCACTTTGCACTTGTCTTTTCTAAATATATGTGCATGCTATACTAACTGCTAACCATCATTCTTCCCAGGTAAAATAAACAGTTGGCCCATTTGCTAACCCCTCCCTCATGGAGTGACACCTGGTTGTAGGAAGCTGTCATCCAAGCAGCAACCTGCTTTTTTTATTTATTTTTCTAATTTTAGCCTTAAACTCTCTTCTGGAGGCTGGCATATAGTCTCATAGATGTGATGGCCTGCTATGTTTTCCTCTGTACACATATGTATTTCTGTAAAAGCCATATGAAGGTTGCATATTGGATATGGGTTGTCAGATCTAAGTGCATATCCCTACCCCAGATGATGCATGATGTGTGCATCTCTGTCCAGTAGATGACAGAACTGTACTAGGGCAACCCATTCTCCCTCCTCCAAGACGGTCAAGCAAGCAGTTGTCACTCACTTTGACTTTCTTCTGTTGGCTTCCATAGTGCCTGGCTCACTAGCTAATCCCAGGATGCTTTGGTTACACAGGCTGACACTATTCAGCTGCTTTTGTTTATTTTAAGCATAGTCAGTCTCCCTTTGTGTGCTCAAATTAACCTATCACATTTAGTTAGAGATTGTCCATATCCCATGTTCGATAATTATATACTACCCTCCATGAGAATAACTGGATCATACCATAGATAATTTGAGGTGAACCATACATGGTTTAAAGCATTTAGGAACTGCCCATGTCCACTATTAGTACAGGGGTCAGTTCTGGGGGGCCATTTTCTGTTTCCCATCCATAGATCCAAGTTGCACCTGAATATGAACAGGATGAACTTTTGTCCTCTGTGAGATATACCTATCCCTTCAAACCATTCTTCCCATGTTGCAGAAGAGGTTTAGATCCCTATATTGAGTATTTATTTAGCCATTTGACCTGCTGAAATGTAGTAACTCGATCAGTAAGGGGATGGAGGATACCCTGCATGCCAGATAACAGGTCACTTCTTAGAAGTCTGTAGGATACCAAGTATAGTGACAGGGATTTGTGTCAGTTCATATAGAACATGTTGTTTAGGTCTTATGTCTCTGTGGGCATTCCATTTGTTGCATGTGCCTGGACAGATATATGCCAAATGGGGCATTATATTAAATTACTAGCCTAATAAGGGCTGATTAAAAGGGGGCAATGACACAATCCCTTTTATAATCTGGGCAATATAGAAGGACTTTCTTACAACAATGGACACATGCTAGTCAAAAGTTAGGTCACTGTCCATGTAAGTTCCCAAATCACAAACAACTGTGTTACCTCTTAGGTGTGCACTGCGAATGAGACAGTTGCCTGGGGGTACTTTTAGGATGTAGCTTATCTTGCCCAGTTTGCCAGTCCCACTAAGAACATGTCTCGGCATACAGGAATGCTTTACTAACACCTAGAGTCCCTTTCATCCTTGGCTGTATCCTTGGTATTGTTTACTCACTTAGACTACCTTACACCCTTGGCTGTGTCCTTGGTATTGTTTACTAACACCTAGAGTCCCTTTCACTCTTGGCTGTGTCCTTGGTATTGTTTACTCACCTATAGTACCTTTCACCCTTGGCTGTGTCCTTGGTATTGTTTACTAACACCTGGAGTACCTTTCCCCCTTGACTGTGTCCTTGGTATTGTTTACTCACCTGGAGTCCCTTTCTCCCTTAGCTGTGTCCTTGGTATTGCTTACTAACACCTGGAGTATCTTTCCCCCTTGGCTGTGTCCTTGGTATTGTTTACTCACCTGCAGTCCCTTTCACCCTTGGCTGTGTCCTTGGTATTGTTTACTAACACCTGGAGTACCTTCCCCCTTGGCTGTGTCATTGGTAATTGTTTACTCATTTGTCATGCTGCAGTTTTCTCTGCCCTGTCCGAAATCTCCATCCATTAAATAAGCTTTATTATGCCATTACTTCATCTGTTGTATATGCCTGTTATTAATTTTATTTACGTGCAACACAGTGCAGTATCTGTAAGAGCAAATTTGCTTTGAACTTTTGCTATGGACTCACTCTTCAGTACCTTTAACTGTTACACACTGATATCAGATGGTTCATCTAGCCCTGGGTTCAGTTTCCTGTAGAACAACCATACCATAGCAGTTTAGTGAGCTTTAGTTCTTCTTCATGTTATTACTGTATTCAGATTAGCTTTTTCTGAGGTATCTCTTTATTTATCTTTTCATCTTGTGTTTTGAAACTCACAACAACCACTCAACATGGCCTCTCCTCTTACTTTTCCTGCTTCTGTGTCCCCAATTGCTGCTTGAATGATGCCAATCTCCTCTGTAGTGTCTCTTGTCAAGCTTTGCAGGGGGTATGTATTAGTATAAAAATAAGAAGCAAAATCTATGAGAAAGTAGCTGCTCAAAATGGAAAACTGGCATACCAAAAATATATATCTTTACTAATTGATTGGAATAGTGCTTCCGCGGTGGTGCAGTGGTAGCATTGTTGCCTCTCTGCAAGAGGTTCTCCCGTTCGATTCTCAGCTTGGGTTGGTAGTGCCTTCTGAGTGGAGTCTGCATGTCCTCCCCGCAGTCGAGTGGGTGCTCGAAAGACATGCGTTGAATGGGCGTGCCTTCGTTGAAGGTTGGGCGTCGGGCTGGCAACTCGACACAAAAAAAAAACAACTGTCAATCATTAGCGGACCGGAGTTCCGCTGTGGTGACCCCTAACCAGGAAAAGCCGAAAGACAAACGACAACAACTAATTGATTGGAATGACTGTGCTATAAAACATGGAATCTTTGAATTGTGTAAATGAGGCCAAGAGATTAAAATTCAAACTAAAAAAAGTGAAAATGGCTAAAACGTAAGCATATGATCAAGCAAGCAAACAAGCAAATGAATTCTCAGTTCCTGATCATGTGCTGTTTAGTCCAAACTACAAATTTCACTGATTTGAGGTGATTAAGTTAAACTGAGTATTTCTGAAATTATAGCATACCTCTCAACCTGTTATTGTAAAAAGCTGTACACAGCCTAAAATAATGAGGGGACAAAGGTCCAAAAATAGGGACAAATGTTAAAGGTTGCTCTTAAACTTATATAAAGTTGCTAGAATAACATGATTTATGTTAGCATGTATTTTAAGTGTATGAAGTCTGAAACTCAAATGTATATTATTATTTGGTGACTTCAATCCTCAGTGATTTTCCAGAAAACCATAAATTTTGTGAGGAACAGACCAAACATATAATGCAGAAATCTGGACATTCTGCAAAAATGTGGGCAATTAGAGATATTATGTACATACTTAAGTTAGTGCATTTTTATCAAGCCACACTTTATTGCAGCACAAGGGAATTGTTCTGAACAAATTACTTTTACTGACAGATGATTAATTTTGATGCTGTATGTGAGGGTTTTGTTGTAGTGTAAGGAAGATAAACTATGACTTCTATTCACCTGATGAACTAGATGCAGTGAATTAGTATGAGAGGAGTGTGCACGAGCTTTTGACGGAGTTTCATTATATCAGTGTGACAGGAGTGTGCAAAGCTTTTGATGGGGTTTCATTATATTAATGTGGGAGGAGTGTGCACAAGCTTTTGATGGGGTTTCATTAAATTAGTGAGAGGAGTGTGCACAAGCTTTTGATGGGGTTTCCTTAGATTAGTGTGAGAGGAGTGTGCATGAGCTTTTGATGGGGTTTCATTATATTAATGTGAGTGTGCATGAGCTTTTGATGGGGTTTCATTAATTTAGTGTGAGAGGAGTGTGCACAAGCTTTTGATGGGGTTTCATTATATTAATGTGGGAGGAGTGTGCACGAGCTTTTGATAGGGTTTCATTATTAAGCAGTGTTGATGTGCCAGTTTTACATGATGGCAGTGTAGATGTGCCAGTTTTACATGATGGATCCTCACTGTGTTATTTACAGTGGGTTGTATTTTCAAATGCATCTAATTCTTAGTCAGCAGTCTTGCTCAAT
Source organism: Protopterus annectens (assembly GCF_019279795.1). Lineage (NCBI taxonomy): Eukaryota > Metazoa > Chordata > Ceratodontiformes > Protopteridae > Protopterus > Protopterus annectens. The sequence continues at coordinate 1,757,691,872 of NC_056735.1, read as the reverse complement.
AGACCAAGACAGATGGTTGCTGTCTGAGTCACCGGCCACATTTTCACTTTTGCTAGTATTTCTAGATAAGGTAAGATTTCGGCAGAATGAATAACATACTGTGATATTCCTCCCTAAGGGACAACAGCTGCAGAAATGAACACATTTCTCGTTACTATCTCAGTTTCTCATGCCTTTTTTTCATATTTACCATGTGAAACTTTACAGTTTTTTTTTCCACTAACAAACTTGTCATTGCATCCATCTGCTTCTTTACTCAGACCAAGTAACTGTAAATACAGCTTCCTTGTTACAATTCTGTGAAGCATCTGCCAGTCATTGTAAGCTGCAAATGACAAATCAAATATTTTATTAGGAATGCATGCTAATATCATGTGGTGATAAGGAAAGAACAGAACGAAGACTCAAGATATGCACCATTAAAACTACAACTGGATTCTGTGTTCAGGGTTCACATAATTCGACATTAAATAAACAAATGTTAAGAAGTGCACTTCTAAAGTTGCTTCAGAAAATGGAACTTCATAGATCTATGCGTTCAGATATCAATAACTTTGTTATATTGTTTAAGTTTGTAACTTATGTGCATTCCCTACAAGTCAACTGCATTCATTTTACATTATTGTGCCAGTGTTATATATTTTCTATATTTTAATTCTAGACTATATTTCAGTGTTTTGCTATATAATGTAGTTTGCAGTTAACTGCTTTCATTTTACATGTGCCAGTGTTATATGCAAATATGTAGCAAATCTGAAAACCTGGAAGTTGACAGGAGAAAAAACATGAGTTCAAAGAAACACTTAGAGGTGTAGCACCTTGAGAAGAAGAGGAAATAGGAGGAGTTGAAGAAGAATGGCAGCACCTCAAAAACAGCCTATTTGACGAATACAGAACAGATATCATACTGATCCAGCTATGGAAATAAGGTACATAATGAAAGCTGGTGGTGGAATGCAGAAATCTGAAAAGTCAGCAAAAGAAAGTGCAGAAAACATTGGGGAAAAAAAGAAAGACCAGTCTATGAAAGAGTACTAGTTAGCTAACAAAGAGACCAAGAGAGCAGTTGCAGTCTATAAGAACAAAGCTTCACAGGTACTCTATCAGCTTCTGGAAAGTAACTCGGTAGGTGGCACTAAGAAAACAAGCTGCATATATATGTATGTAAGAATGTATGAATGTATGCATGTGTTTATTTAATTACTTATTTTCATTTGATTACAGATTTGGCACACTGGTCCAAGGACCCTTTCCGTGTATGGGCCAGGCCATCTAGGCAAGGCACAGTTACTAGAAGCTGTAAAGCCAGAGAAACAAGCAATGTATAAAACTTTATGCATGACAGCAAGAGACAATAAAACTATGTTAAAAGAAGTAAATAACCAAATATGCTGCACTAGAACATGATACTTAAGACAATATCACTCCAGAAACATAGCATGACTCTTCAACAAGCATGTTTCCATACTTTTCAGTATTGCAGTGGAGGTAAGTGTAATAATAGGTATTTACATATGTGCATATTTACTGGTAAATATCAAATATTATCAGTGAAATCATTGCCAGAGGCATAAATTACATGAACAGATATGTGAGACTCCTTGCCAAGAAAATTTCTTGGAGTAAGCATCATTGTTTATCTGGTTTACTAATGCAGTCACAATTATTGTCTTCGATTAGATGTTATTTTAGCTGTTTTTAAAATGTATCTGACATTCTTATTTTCTAAGTTTATCAAAAAAAGACATTCAAACATCTGGTTTAATTGTAGTGAAAGATTTTTCACTGCATACTAGTGTAAATGGATGTCTGTGTAGGGTGGTACCTGCTAGGTTTGTAAGACAGGAAAGGATGCTTTATATTAGCAGTTAATTCCTAAGTGGTGGACAGTATTTGTTATATATAAGCCTAACAGTAAGAATGTTTAACAAGAAGGATGCCATACCAAAAGCTGATAGCCATTTGGCATTTTTTTTTGTTATACGATAATGCTCATTATGTGAACTGGAGGGGATAAATCTTAAAATTCTGTGTTCTGTTTTCTATATTTTGAAGAGACATTGTTTGCTACTAGACAGCACATTGTACTTCTGTGATATCCAGGTATGTGACTGAAATAAGTTTTGAAATATTTTTGCTAGTGAGTTTAGCTTGGCTACAGGCTTGCAGTATGTGATTTTTTTTTTGAGATGGTAATTTGGGAAGTGTTTGGATCATAGCATGTTTAAAGGGCTGTGCTAAGATTTCTGTTGTCAGTGAAAGGCTGCATACATGTTTAATTAATTTGCAGTTTATCTCTCAAACTAATGCAAGTAATCTTGGGTGACTGTGAGCAGATTAAGATTGTAGTTATTTGTGATATTTCCAAAATAGTTCCTTGACTTGCTTTTTGATAATGGCCTTGAAGTAGAAAGGAAAGATGAATTTAACAGAGTTAAGAGTTTGGATGGAGTAAGTAGAGCGTTTTTGAATGTCATATTTGGTGGCTTTGTGAGGTTAGAAATATTATATTTATGATATTAAAAGTACCTAAGTTGATTTGGTCACATAATACTTTTATGGGCCATTTTGGTGATGCCAGCTCTTTAACATTGTTCCAGAATATAAGAAATACAAGCAGGAAAAGGACCTGCATGGCATAAAACTAAACAGTTTATTTAGTAAAAAAACATGTAAGCACTTTCACGAAGTGCTCCTCACTTCATCAGACATAAAATTCTATCACAAGCCTGAGCATTTTAAACACTGTTAAACCAATCACTGCTAGCAACTGTTTTCCCTCCAATTAAATAATTAGTGGAAACCAAGTGATTTAAAGTAACCTAAGGCTTAGCAAAATAAGTGCATTCTTAGTACGTTCCAACCACAACTTATATAATGAATTTCAGATACAATAAGTAAGGCATATATTGCAGATGTCTAAACAGTATAATATGCATCATACATACACCATCTCATCATGTTGTTGCAAATATACTGATGTTTTGGAAAATTTAATGCAGAACTGCATCAGCAAAGCCTGAAACAGTCCTGCCATCCAAATAGTGAACTAAGCATGCACCTTATATAAAATAACAGTAAAAAACTAGAACTGCTACATAAACACTCATCAATCTGCTAAGATATTCAGAAAACAAATGTATAAAAAAAAAAAAAAAAAATATATATATATATATATATATATATATAAATGTGAACAAAACTAATCATAGCTAAATACTGCTAACATATAAAATATGTGTATGTATATAACAGTAAAAGAATATATATATATATATATATATATATATATATATATATATATATATATATATATATATATATATATATATATATATAAATAATGTATGAGGAGGATGTACATATATATGAGCAGACATATCTGATGAAGCTTAGGAGTACTACATGAAAGCACTTACATGTCTTTTTACTAAATAAATCGTTTGATTTTATGCCATGAGTGTCCTTTGCCTGCTTGGATTTCTTGCATTACATTTTGCAGCCTGGTCTGGACTTTATCTGGTGCAATGGTTTTGCTTGGATTTCTTGCACTATATTTTTGGAGCCTGATCTGGACTTTATCTGGTGCAGTGGTTTTGTTTGGATTTCTTGCATTATATGTTTGGAACCCGGTCTGGACTTTATCTGGTACAGTGGTTTTGTTTGGATTTCTTGCATTATATTTTTGGAGCCTGGCCTGGACTTTATCTGGTGCAGTGGTTTTATTTGGATTTCTTGCATTATATTTTTGGAGCCTGGTCTGGACTTTATCTAGTGCAGTGGTTTTGTTTGGATTTCTTGCATTATATTTTTGGAGCCTGGTCTGGACTTTATCTGGTGCAGTAGTTTTGTTTGGATTTCTTGCATTATATTTTTGGAGCCTGGTCTAAAATTTATCTGGTGCAGTGGTTTTGTTTGGATTTCTTGCATTATATTTTTGGAGCCTGGTCTGGACTTTATCTGGTGCAGTGGTTTTGTTTGGATTTCTTGCATTATATTTTTGGAGCCTAGTCTGGACTTTATCTGGTTCAGTGGTTTTGTTTGGATTTCTTGCATTATATTTTTGGAGCCTGGTCTGGACTTTATCTGGTGCAGTGGTTTTGTTTAGATTTCTTGCATTATATTTTTGGAGCCTGGTCTGGACTTTATCTGGTGCAGTGGTTTTGCTTGGATTTCTTGCATTATATTTTTGGAGCCTGGTCTGGACTTTATCTGGTGCAGTGGTTTTGTTTTTGCCTATTGTTTCAGAATAGTTTAGGTTCACACAATATAGTGTTCTGCATTTGTATGCAGTAAAACACCTTGTTCTTGACTATGTTTATTCTTGCTGTGATTTATCATTTTTGGTAGCCACTACATTTAAAGTACAGTTTTGTACCTACCATAAATGTAGATGTTCGAAGATCCACATTGCTGCAGTCCTTACATATGGGTAGTCCGCTGTCCTCGGTCGGCCCGAATACCAAAGTATAAGGCTGACCGGTCAAGGCGCTTAAAACTGACATCAGGACGTCAGGGTACAAAAGCGCATGACCGACGTCATATCCTCAGTCTTTTCTTGCCCCAGATGTCAGAAGGCCCTAAAAAGAAAGCCAAAACCAAAAGACAGCAAAAAACCAACCAACCACCCCTGCACTAATCCTATTTACAATATTCACAATATGTACAATATTCACAACCCAAACCACACAACCGCCTCTAACTACAGAGAGGAAGGAGGGAGGGTAAATTGGACTGCAGCAATGTGGATCTTCGAACATCTACATTTATGGTAGGTACAAAACTGTACTATGTTCTTCATCTCACATTGCTGCAGTCCTTACATATGGGTAGAATCCCAAAGCAGAGGTAAGGGAGGATGGCAAAACTATAAAGCATTCGGAGCTGCCAAAATGCCCTGTAAAATTGCAGTGGCAAAACCAGCCCTAGATTTAAAGTAAAGTGGAAGGTGGTAATGCTTAGAGAAAGTATGCACTGAACTCCAAGTAGCTGCCTCCAAAATATCTTTTGTTGCCACCCCCCTTAAAAAAGCTGTAGAAGTGGCAGTAGCCCTAGTGGAATGAGGCCTAATCCCAGCTGGAATCTCCTTACCATGATGGGAATAACAGAAAGCAATACAAAACTCAATCCACTTAGAAATAGTTTGTTTTGAAACAGGCTTGCCCTGAGAACCCAAAGCAAATGAAACAAATAACTGCTGAGACTGCCTGAACCCTTTAGTTCTGCTCAAATAATATCGCAACTGCCTGTATATATCCAAAGTGTGCAAAATCTTTTCCCCTTTATTTTGGGGTTTGCATAAAAGTAGGCAAATGAATAGTTTGGTTTAAAGCCACACTAGAAACCACCTTAGGCATAAAGGAAGGATTAGTACGTAAAGATACCCTATCCTTATGGAAAATTAAGAAAGGCTCAACCGCCATAAGGGCCTGTAATTCAGAAACCCTTCTCGCAGAGGTAATGGCCAACAAAAAAGCAGTCTTCCATGATAAATATTTCAACTCGGCAGTAGCTGCCGGCTCAAAAGGTTGTAGAGTGAGTTTCTCCAACACAAAATTGAGATCCCAAGCAGGAGTAGGAGCTCTACGTGGGGGTCTTATATTCTTTGCCCCTCTAAGGAATTGCTTAAACAAAGGATGAGAAAACAATGGTGGGTCACAGTCATAGTGAGCAGAAATTTCTGCAGCATGAACCTTAATAGAGGAGAAGGACAAACCTTTGTCCAGTAACTCAGTAAGATATTGAAGAGCCACACTTAAATTAGGCTTAGAAACATCAAATTCCTTTGCTGTACTCCAAAATAAAAATCTCCTCCATTTATCTGCGTACACTTTCCTTGTACTAGGCCTTCTGGCCTCCAAAATAACATTCAAAACTTGCTGTGGAAGCTGAGACCCTCCAGGGTTTAAAACAGAATATGCCAGGCTGTTAGATGTAGAGAATGAAGTTTGACATTGAGTAAATGACTGTTCTCCTGAGACAGCAGGTGTGGAATCGAAGGCAAAGGCCATGGAGGCTCCTGTACCAGACTTCTCAGTAACGGGTACCAGTGCTGTCGAGGCCAATCTGGAGCTATTAAAATCATCTTTGGCTTGTCCTGTCTGACCTTCAGGAGTACCTTTGAGAGGAGAGGCAGAGGTGGAAAGGCATACACATGAAGAGTGCTCCAATTGAATGAGAGAGCATCCACTTTCCAAGCTGTGGGATGAAACCTTTTTGTGCAAAACTTTGGCAGCTGGTAGTTTAGTGGAGAAGCGAACAGATCTATGTCTGGAGTTCCCCATAACACTGTCAATTTCTGAAACACATGAGGATCCAATTTCCACTCGTGGGGATCCATAATTTGTCTGCTCAACACATCTGCTAAGGAGTTCTGTGCTCCCGGCAGAAACCTTGCCTGAAGATTTAGCTGTAAACTGAGAGCAGTCTCCCACAAAATCATTGCTTGTCTGCATAGAGGATAAGAATGCGTTCCCCTTGCTTGTTGATGTACCACATGACAGTTGTGTTGTCTGTTAGAATCAACACCTGCCCTGGAAGAAGTAAATCCTTGAAAGCTATTAATGCAAATTGGACTGCTAACATCTCCTTCAAGTTGATATGTAGATGTTGAAGTCTGGCAGGCCACGTGTCTTGTACCCACTTTCCATTTAGATGAGCTCCCAAGCTTTGTCTGAGGCATCTGTCGTTAGAATCTGACTCGCCTCTGGCCGGGTCACAGAGAGTCCCTTGTTTAGGTGACATTCCTGAGCCCACCACAAAATTCCTTCTGAATGCAAGGTATTATCTGAATGACAGTGTCCATATCTTGGCAGTGCTGTGTCCATACATTTTTGAGATACCATTGTAGCTTCCTCATATGCAGTTTGGCATTGGGAAGCACCAGAATACAAGATGCTATGAACCCCAAGGCTTGAAGGACTGTCCTTGCAGTCAGCCTGGACTGATGAGACAATTGATGGAAGTAAAGAGAAAGATTCTTTTGTTTGTCCGGGGTCAAAAGGCCATCTGGGATGCTGTATTCAGTCTCACACCCAGAAAGCACATGTCCTGAGAGGGTACTAGACTGGACTTTATTTCATTCACAGAATACCCCAGGCATCTTAGCACTGCTATCACATACTGTAAATGATGAAGAAGTTCGTCCTTTCCTTGGGCCAGAATCAGGCAATCGTCCAAATAAGGATAGATCTGTATTCCTCTTAGCCTGAAGAAAGCTATCACTGGAGCCAGAACCTTCGTGAACACTCTGGGTGCAGTAGATAAGCCAAAGGGCAATGCAGAGAACTGATAATGAGAAGTCCCAGCCCGAAAACGCAGATACTTTCTGCAACTGAGCCTGATAGGAACATGAAGGTAAGCCTCCTTGAGATCCAGAGTCACCATCCAGTGATCTTTACCCAGCAGCGGTAAAAGCTGTTGTAACGTCAACATTTTGAACTTGGGAATGTCCAGATATGTGTTGAGGATAGATAAATCCAAGATTGGTCTCCACGTGTTCCCCTTCTTTGGTACTAGGAACAGGCGAGAATAAAATCCTAGGCCCACTTCTGGCAGAGGGACCGGTTGTATGGCCCCTATTTGAAGTAGCAGAGAAATTTGTTTGTGAGCCTCTAGTCTTTGCTGAGGAGGAACATCCGGCATGCCTTTGAAAGGAGGCAAGGTATGGAAATAAAACTTGTAACCTCGGTGTATGATATCCAACACCCATTTGTCTTGGGTAATCAAATTCCAATTTTCCTTGAAGAGTGCCAACCTTCCTCCCAAAGGAGCTGCCAGGCAAGAAGGATCTGGCAGCTGAAAAGGTAGGTCATTGGGCCTGTTTACGAAAGGACTGGCCCCTGCCCTCACCCGAAGATTGTGCAGGTGAACTCCCTGTTCTAGGTCTGAAAGAACTCTGAGCTCTGCCCCTACCACGTCTAGATCTACCCCTAGACTGAGAATCATAGGAAGGATACGTCCACCCCTTAGCAGGCCAATTCCTACTAAACTTTGGAGGCTGTACTTGCAAAAAATCTTTAACAGCCTGCATGGACTTAGCCTTGTCTTCCATTTTCTTCAAGACTGATTCCACAGGTGAACCAAACAACACATCAGACTGTAAAGGAGCATCCAAAATCCTTGTCTTAACATGGTCAGATAAATTCTGATCCCTCAGCCATGCGTGCCTGCGAAGAACTGAACCAGTGGCAGCCACCCTAGACGAGGCCTGTACAGCATCAAAACCACATTGTAAAGAATGCTTACCCACCTGCTCTGAAACATGCACCAAATCTTGTAACTCTTTACACTCAATGCCTTCCGCCAGAGCATCCACCTTAGACTTCAATTGAGATAGAAGATAGTTTTGATATTTCAACATATGAAACTGGCAATTCAAAGCCCTCATAGCTAGGGTAGAAGATGTATAGACTTTCTTTCCCCATCTATCCAAAGCTCTGGCCTCTTTATCTGGAGGAACCAGATTTTTTACAACAGAGGCCTTGACACCCTTAGGTCCCTGACTAACAGTTTCTGGGTCCGCCCTAGGACTCTTATAAAGATATTTATGAGCCTCAGGCACCCTGTAATACCTATCCGGTTTAACAGGAGCAGGAGGCAGAGAATCAGGATTAAGTGAAGCCTCTGCAAACACATCTTCCACAACATCCAGAACAGGAGGTATAGCCAAGGGCCTATGCTGGGGCAAAAGCAAAAGTTCCCTAAGCCTTTTCCTGGAATCAGAGAAGTCCTGACCTTCCCACTTAAAATGTTCCCTCATGGAATGAAGAGTCTCTGAAAAAGAAAAATCCTCTGGAGGAGAAGCAGAAGGAGTCGAATCATCTGCATCAGAATCAGAATAAGGAGAGTACTCCGGCAAGTCTTCAGCCGAAGACTCAGAAACATCCGAAGCCTGCTCAAAACTCCCCAGCTCTGGCTCCACCCTAGGCCTCTTATCAGGAGGGGGCAAAGAACCTCTAATCAGAGTAATCAAATCTTCTGCCATTTTAAGCATGTGCTTCTTGGGCACAGACCCTGCTGTACTAGGAGTGACACCAACAGAAGCTAAACCTGGCCTGCCTCTGGGAGAAGCCTTGGAAACAGAAGGAGAGGGCCTAACCACCCTAGGGGGAGGGGAGTACAGTGACTTGGGAAGCCCCTTCAGCCTGACCTGCCTCCTGAGAGGCCACATCCTGCAAAATCAAAGTCTCCCCCTGGGACTCCAGAGAAGCCTCCGTCGGAACCACCGGTTCCACTGACGCCTCTAAAGAACCGACGTCCGGAACGGACGACTCTTCTTTCCTGGGTTTAACTGCTTTGTCTTTGCGCTTCTTCGAAGAAGCGGGCGCCGGAGAATCCAACGGCATATTATAATTGCACCGCTTCCCGAAGACCAGCCTAGCACAATCTAACCTTCTCTTAATAGTACACTTATTGAACCTAGCACAAAAGCGACACCCAACAACGTCGTGCTCAGGCCCCAAACAAGGAATACACAAAGAATGATAATCCCTATGCGGTATCTGTTTCCCACAAGAAATACAGTTATTCACTTTTTCTGACATCCGGTAAAACACTGAGGCAAGAAAAAACCAAAATATTCCCCAACGGGGTACTTAGCCAACTTTGATTCGGTCTGAAACTCCGAACTCGAAAAATTTCAGAACGCCGAACGGCACTTGCAACGCTGCTTCTGCATCGGACCATGCGGCAAAAAAGACTGAGGAAATGACGTCGGTCATGCGCTTTTGTACCCTGACGTCCTGATGTCAGTTTTAAGCGCCTTGACCGACGTCAGCCTTATACTTTGGTATTCGGGCCGACCGAGGACAGCGGACTACCCATATGTAAGGACTGCAGCAATGTGAGATGAAGAACATCTGTATTATTTTTGTCTTTTTTCAGATCTACTCAGGATGTAGCTCTCTTTTTTATTTCTTGAAAAAACTTTTGTGATACTTAGGGGGGCTGCCTTGATCGCAGACCTTTTTATTAGGAAAAGGCATAGTTTGTCCTGCACAATGGTAGTAATTTATGAAATCTATTAAGTGCTTTAGTGGGATCATTGGCATTGCATGCTGTTGAGCAGTCTTAAGCTTTGCAATTAGCCTAACTTCAGAGTTTTCTATAGTCACATATAATGATTGCCATATAGTATGTATTCCTAAAAATATATTTATTTATTTAGTTATTTGCATTTAGTTTACAGGAAAAGTCCACTGGGCCAAAGAGAACCCATTTTCAGTGGAGGTCCAGGGAGTAAAGCTCCACAGTACATGGATGTAACAGTTTAAATTACAATATTTGAGTTTCAAATAATACATTTATACAAAATACAGAGTAGAAACCATAAGAGTAGTATAATCTGTACAGTCAAAAGTATCAAGTAAAGATGTAAAGATGTACATTGTGTAAGTTTATTCTATAATTTTTTTACAGTAGTATTTAATGACCACATGAAATAAGGTTGATAAAAAGTAGTATAGCATGTATAATCTAATGGGGGCTTAGTGCAGGTACATTTCCAGCTGAAGATAGGTGGTTGTGAAGGGAAGTTTTGAAAGAGGTAGGGTTCTGAGTTGTTTTAATTGATAGAGGCAAAGCTTTCTAATTTTTGGCTATTGAGCATGAGTAAAGAAGCTGGCCAGATGGGAGGTTAGGTGGTTATTTCTTTATGAGTCAAATAGAGATAAGTTAAACAGTCACACAGGCAGTCCGACAGTACAATGGCCAGATGCACACACACACACACACACACACACACACACACACACACACACACACACACACACACACACACACACGTACAATCACACACAAACACACACACACACACACACACACACACACACACACACACACACACACACACACACACACACACACACACACACACACACACACACACACACAAGCACACTCACTTCATAAGATGTTGAATACAGGATGGGAATAAAACTCAACTGAAGATTGTCACAGACAACCTGCAAAGCATATCTGTCATCTCATTCAGACATCACACTATCAGATACAATAGACGTGGCCCAGGAATGCACACACATGTGCCGTGAACCACGTGTTATGCATGAAACAGTACCACTGTTATACAGCAGCAGCTTATTAATCGACTCAGAAGTCAACAACTCAAAGATGACAATAATACTTAAGAAATTTTAGAAAAAGAAACAAAGCATTTTTAAGGGGAACAAGACTCCCTTTCACCTCACTATAGCATCCACTCCATATTCTCTAATATCAAGGTGACTCAGCCTTTGGAGTAAGGAGAAAACTTTGTCTTTGCTCTAAAGCAGAGTCTAAACTTTGATTGTCTCTCTATGCAGAGTGGTAGTAACAGTGCAGTAAGGACATGTCTAACATAAGCAATTATTTCAGCCAGCATTGTACCATGCTGGCTTTGTTTCCCTACTACCTTTTTTAATGTGTAGATTTTAACAGCACATGTAATATGCAGAGCCTGTTGTGATGCAGACATTGCTCATTATAGAAGTGACTCACCAGACAGTGCCACTAAGCTCTCATAATTTGTTGCTGTCCTCATGCGCACATGGATTGGCCTATCCCCTTTCTGATTGGCATCAGATAGCTGGAAGTCATGACAGCTTGTTTAATTTCATATCTTTTATCATGTTGTATTCATATTGCTATAGCCCACACTTCTAGCACTGGGGTTGGGGGCTTGGCATAATGGTTAAGGTGATTACCTCACAGACACAAAGTACAAAGTTTGACGCTCACCTTTGAAGGGAAATTGGTTAGGCTTGAAATGCCCTGCAAGGGCAACTAGCTGAGTGTTTTCTGTGAACTAATTTTATTCACCTTTTTAAACATTTAGCAAGTAGGTGTTACCTTCCTTTGTGATATACGTGTTATGAATTTCCCATAGCCAGCGTTAACTTCTAATCTAGGGATGGGTATTGTAGGAATATTACACCATTACTGTGTTAATAATTTAATTAGATATTATAACTTGATATATTTTCTTGGCATGTTTATAAGATGGTTGTCATTTTATCTCTGTTGCAGCTTTATTTTCTTTTCAGAATCTTAATGGGTCATTCTGCTCTTGTTTAGTTGTGTAGTTGTGTGAACTGGTGTTGTGTAATATATATCCTTGTTACTTATATGAGATTAGAGAATGGGCAAACTGTACATCACCACTCCTATTGGAGAACAAAAGTTGTCCAGCAGGGTGCAAATGTACAGGGAATGCACACTGCAAAATGAATATGGCGCTTACCCTTCCTTGGAGCTCACACTGAAAGGAAGCTTACTTACATCCACCATTATTTTATGCTCGCTAAGCAGCTGTTTTCCTGTTTAACAAGTGTAAAAATAAAACAAACAAAAATAAAAAAAAAAAAGAAAAGTGTGTGTTAATGTGTGTATGAGTGTATGCATGCATGAAAGTAATTGTGAGATCGATTGAGCCATTATTTTATACTCACTAAGCAGTGTTGTTGCTGTTTAATGTGTAGAGTTAAAACAAATGGAAAAATAGAAAAGTGTATGTGTTTGTGTGTGTGTGTTCTTGTGTGTGTGTGTGTGAGTGTGTGTGTGTGTGTGTGTGTGTGTGTGTGTGTGTGTGTGTGTGAGAGAGAGAGAGAGAGAGAGAGAGAGAGGGAGAGAGCTCAATCAAGCAATGGATGTAACTCATTTAAAATTAGACAGATAGAGAGAAAGATCAATCAAGCAATGGATGCAACTCATTTAAAATTAAGATGTATGCATACTTCTCAACCTCTTAGCTCAAGAAAGCCACATAAAGCCTAAAATAATCGAGGGATAAAAGCTCAAAAATAGGGACAGAGTTTAGATATTGCTTTTTTTTTAACTAGAAAGTTGCTATAATGACAGGCTTTATATTAATGTGCATTTTCTGGAGGATATGAAGTCCATACCTGTACCTGTCCCTGACTTTCAGGAATACCCTTGATTTTGACCTAAATTTTAGTTTTGCCTCCCTAAATCCCTCTTAAAACTGGTGACTTTTGGAGAAAAGGTGGTGAATTAAATTTAAAAAACAATAATAATAATTTTATTTACTTCAGAAAATGTATATTAATTCATATCCTCTTATTATGTAAATGTCTCAAGTTAATAATATTAATATTTAAAATGTGTCCCTTATTTACTCTGAAACTATCCCTTACTCTTTTGAAGCATTAGAACTCAGAATACCCATGGATAAGCATTATTTACACAATAATGCACACCGTGCTGGGCCTTGTTGCTTGTTATTGATCAGTCCCAGTGCATAATAATTGATATATTGATAAAAAGCTTACAGTTGACATACATTCTATTCTTCTTTATGACCTAGCAATATCATCTTAACATGCATGCTAATACTATATGTAAGCGAACTATTTTAGATTCCAAATTAGTACATTTGTTGATGTACTTTACTAGAGGGGTCATAACAGTTATGTGAATTTTGCTTCACATTACATATTTGCCACGTTTATGCTTATTACTAATTTGTAAGCCGCGATGGTGCAGCGGTAGCATTGTCGCCTCACAGCAAGAGGTTCTCCCATTCGATTCTCGGCTGGAGTGCCTTCTGTGTGGAGTCTGCATGTCCTCCCCACAGTCGAGTGGCGTTTGAAAGACATGCGTGAATGGGCATGTCTTCGTTGAAGGTTGGGAGTTGGGCTGGCACCTCGGCACCATAAAAATCGACTGCCAATCATTAGTGGACTGGAGTTCCACTGTGGCGACCCCTAACCGGGAAAAGCCGAAAGAAAAACAACATGCTTATTACTAATTTCTTTATCTTATCTCTGTCTTTTCACTGGGCTATATTAATCAACTAAATCAGCCTAGTTACTCAATCTAGGTACAGCTAATATATTCACTGGGTGAGGAGTGAGCCTTGTTGCCAGTGCCATTATTAACTGATCAGACATCATTTAGTAATGATTTCATATAATCATAAATTCTTGTCTTTTATTTAAATGTAGGATTATTATTTATACAAGCTCTGAGTGAAATAGATGTCTTGACATAGGAACCTTGGTACAACTTTCTACAGTAAACATTCTTTATATCAAAATTATTTGCTCACAAGTCATTATTCCAGAGAAAAACTATTTTATATCAATGCAATGAGTAATTGCAATAAAACCACAGACACTCATAGTTGAATTAATGTGCACATTAGTAACTGAGTCTACTGAAAGTATGTACTGCTCCTGTTTTCACAAGTCCCAGATGAACCTAAGGATTATGACTGATTCTTAGCTAATGTTGCATACATCAAGTATAGGAGACTAATTTATTTGTGGCATGATAGCTCTAGTTTCTTGAGTCTTCAGCTGTAATAGTTATTTTTTTACTGTAACATGTGCAGAGTCTGCATGTCCTCCCTGTGGTTGCATGGGTTTCCTCTGGGTGCTCCGGTTTCCTCCCACATCCCAAAGTCATCCTGTAGGTGGTTGGACACTCTAATTTGGCCCTAGGTGTGAGTACGTGCATGTGTGTCCCTTCTGTGGAAGGTTGGGTGCCGGGTTGGCAACTCAACACCATAAAAAACTCCACTGCCAATCATGAACGGACAGGTGATCCGCTGTGGCGACCCCTAACTGGGATAAGCTGGAAGAAGAAGTAGATTGTTCTGGATAACTTTTACCAACTAAGCATTTTATCTTTCTGACTCTAAATGTCATTTGATCTATGCAAGGCAATAGTCTGTGTGCAATAAAATGAAGTTTTGCATCTGAAATCCATTCAGCCAGTGTTGGAGCATCATGATTTTCATTTAACATGCATTGAAGCATTTCCAACCAGCTTTTTTAGCTATTTAATATATAGTCTGTTCCAGTACAACTGTTCTTCATTATAGAACTGCCTCATAAGATCTTCTTTTTGTTTGATTGTTTGTTTGTTTTTTTGGTGTTGTGTTTAGGTACACACTGATTGGCTGCTAGCTTTCATAGCTGGTGGCTCCAGCCACCAACCAGTGTCTTTACATTAGTTGGATTGATGTACACAAGCTTGACATGTGTACCATTACTGAGATCTGGTTGAATCTCCATTAAAAATGTAAAACACTTATTTACCTGTGTTACAAGATATTAAGGGCAGACAGTCTAATCAAAAGAACACAAGGATATTGTGTTCAATAAATGGGGTCTATATTAGAACATTGAAGTTTCAAAACTTTGAATGTTTTAATATCGACCCCTATTCAGCGAAAGCTGAAAATATCGAAGCTACAGAAAACCAAATTTTTTCCTAGAGAAAGAATTCGGTTGTCCGTTTCTGTTGCTTCGGTATTTTCAGCTCTGTGGTGAAAAGTTATGGATCAGGTTCAGGTAAATGTGCAATTGAGCAAGGGTTAGGTTAGTTAGGGTTAGGGTACGGGTTAGGTATGTGTGCGATTGTGTGGACATGAGGGTTAGGGCGGGGTAGGTGAGTTAGGGTTAGGGCGCGGGTTAGGTATGTGTGCGATTGTATGGACGTGGGGGTTAGGGCCGGTTAAGTGAGTTAGGTTATGGGCGGGTCAGGTAAGTGTGCGATTGTGTGGACATGAGGGTTAGGGTGGGGTAGGTGAGTTAGGGCGCAGGTGAGGTGAGTGTGCGATAGTGACGGACCTTTGGGTTTGGGTTAAGGTAAGTGGATAGTTAGTGGTGTATGTATAGCTTAGTGTAGGGTTAGGTGTAAGATTTTAGGTGTATGTGTGTGGATTGCTGTTTGTTTGGTGTGCTTGTGTTGTGTGTATGTGTTTTGGAACAGCAAATTTTTTCCCTAGGAAAAAAATCGCTGTTCTGTGTGTTTGATGTTTTTAGCTTTTGCTGAATAGGGGTCGATATTAGAACATTTGAAGTTTTGATACTTCGATGTTCTAATATAGACCCAGTAAATGAATGACACAGATACACACACATCCAATCTATATACCAACATCTGATAAAGTAAAACTACTTATCAATACCCACAAATTAAATAAATATGGATCATTACATATTATTATAATCTCATTCAGTATAAAGTAATAGAAGATTTCATTCATGAATAACATTAGATATAAACTTAGATGTAATAACATTTGGTGATGTAAACATGGATAGGTCTAAGCATTGTGCTATAGAAAACATATCCAAAGCAACATCATTGTATTAACCGCATTGGCCTTAGTAAGTTTACCTTAGATCATATAGAACTAGAGAGGGCATCAGACAGTCAAACTGTACTTGATTAACTATTAAGAAACAATGTTAAACATGTTTAAGTCTGGAATCCTATCAGATTCCTTTTTTGATCACAGTCCTATATGTGATATCTGGGACCATCCTAATACTCAACTAAAACTAACAAAAAACTCAAAGGACACTTTTAAACATTGTCTAACACAATGTAGCTGGACTCCAATCAAAACCTTACTACTAGATGAAATTTATATTACTTTAACACTATTTTCTTAGGTGTCTTAATCCCAAGCTCCATTATCTAAGAAGATGGTTAAGCATATACCCATTAACCTTCGTTATCTGCATGTATGAAATAAACAATTAAAACTATAGGATCATAGGAGATTACTAGACTACTGACCTGATGGTCATTTTAAGCCTAGCCATTTCAACCCAATGTAATACTGTAGAGATACTAGTCAATACTCAAGATTGCATTTAGTGAAGACTGCCCATGTACAGAAAGGTTGTGGGCACTATCCCCAGTAAGAATTTATGGTGACACATCCACTCATTCAGTTTCCTCTTGAAGAGTGTCATAGAGGAGCTCTGTTTCACCTGAATTGGTAGCCTGTACCAAAGATGTGTCAGTCGCTGGGAGATAAGCCTGTCTCTCCAGCATGTCCTATTTAAGTCACAGGCCATATTTATGTCTCTGGAATGGATAGCCCTAGACCCATTTGATTTATGAATATGCAGTAAGTTCTTTAGATTTGAGTCTTGGGTTGCTCTGTAGGCCAGCCATAAGTCTCCCCTAAGAAGTCTATACGATACAGTGACAGGGATTTTAGTCAGTCCATATAAGGCACATGCTGGAGGCCCTTGATCTTCTTTGTTAGAAACCTCTGCGGTCTCTCTAATTGCTGTTGATGCTTAGTATGGTACATACCAAATGGAGCATTATACTCAATTATGGGCCGATTAAGTGCCGAATACAGGGGGGTATAACTTATTTTGCTCTCAAGGTGATGCCTTTACTAATCAAATGAGCTACATGGAAAGCTTCCCTTACAATGGTAGACACATGGTGGTTGAAGTTAAGGTCGTGGTCAACCTGTGATCCCAAGTCCCTTACCACTTCATGGGTATTTTGGGTACTGTTATTGATTTGATAGTGTGAAGGGACATTGTTTGTGCTGAGGGAATAACAATGCATTTCTTTGCCTCCATTTTGAGACCCTGACTAATACACCAGTCAATGGTCTGTGCGAGACCATCCTGGAGTACACTGACATCATTTGGTATTTAATGATTGCACCTAGTTTGCAGTTGTCTGCAAACTTGGTAAGCCACAACCCCTTAGTTCTGGCCTGAACTTCTGAGAAGTATATACCAAACAGTAAGGGACCCAGCACTGACCCCCTGTGGCATCCTGCTGGTAACAGGTCTGCTGGATGATATGGAGTTATCCACTTTGATAGTGTGGGTCAGGTTTGTGAGCTAGTCGGCAACCCATCTTACAATGAAGGGTTAACAGTCAGTTTGCTAAGTTTATCGGTAATGTCTGAATGTGGGATTGTGTCGAAAGCCTTTGGCAAGTAGAGGTATGCTGTGTGCACAGATTTTCCCTCATCAGTGGCCTTGGTTACACTTTCAAAGAAATCCACCAGATTTAACAGGCAGGATTTGCCCTTCACAAAGCCAAATTGGGTAGTGTCCAGGGTTTGGAGGTCATCTATGTCTTCATTTATGAGGTCCATAATGACACATTCCCTGGCTTTACAGCTGGTCAGACTTATGAGTCTGTAATTCCCATGGTCTGTTGCTAGGCTAATTTTGTAGAGGAGAATAACTGTAGCTGGAAGACTAACTGTACTCAACAACATTTTGAAAAATATGTATACATTAATAATCTGGTAAATAATTTGATATATCCAAAAAACAAAATCAACAAAATAAGCACTCAAAAAAACAAAAATAAGTCTGGAAATCTATGACCATTTTTTAAACCTAGAATGTCATTTCAACCCACTGCCTACCTAATGAGCAGAACTATAATATTTCAAATAAGACAAATGAGTAATTAATTTAAGCATCTATTACTTTCCTAACCAATAAATCTGTATGTACCCTTGATAACAAGTATTCTAACATATGTAACTCCTGTACCCATTTTACTACCTACAGATCACATCAAAAAACTATTTAAAAAATCTACTGCACTGACTCCATATTACCTCCCGTCTGAGCATTTAAAAAGCAAATTCATTTGCCTATCCTTTATCTGTACTAATAAATGCAGTTAAAGAGTAGGACATGCATTCTATCTGGAAATTACCTTATATTATTCCTTTCCTTAAAGCAGATATTTTGCTGGGCTCAAAAACTATAGATTAAAAATTCTATCACTCCTATCTAAGACCTTCGAAAGTGGTATTAATCAAAAAATAATAATATATTTAAATAAAAATCATTTACTTTATCGAACTGAACATAGATTTAGATCTGGACATAGTACAAATGAAAAAAGAAGAACAACTCATTCTCTCTGCAATAATCTATCTAAAGCTTTTGACAGAGTCTCTCACAAATTACTTATCAATAAACTAACTCAAACTGGAATGACTCAAAGCACCATAAATAGGTTTAAAATTTACCTAAATCAATGTTCCCAGAGTGTTCATTGGCATAATTCATATTCTTTCTTTATAATTCTGTAAGAGTTCCTTAAGGCTCAATATCAGATCCTATTCTGTTCACTGTTTTTACCACTGACGTGTAATATAACAAAACTGATATAACAATACAATACACAAAGGGCCATAGTCCATAGCTTTGAACAATAAAAACAAGCTGCAAGCACTGACAGAAATGTCATTTAACAAGATAGATGCATGGTTGTAAAACATTGGCATTAATACTTGATACTGAAGAATAAAGCTTCCAATTTTTGTTTCTAACACAATTCTAAACAAGGAAGCTGTATTAATATTCAAATAAATATAGCACATGACCTCATAATTGGACTTTTTTTTGTAAATAATGTACATGGCTCTCTGTCTTCTTTATCAACTCTGTCACATTTTCTTTGCAGGCGACAGTAATCATTCCAGTACTATTTCAATGGGGAATGCAATTGTTATTATCCTTTACACTCCTCTAGAGATACTGTGGGTTCTTCTTTAAATATTACTGCATAATTTTAATTGTCCCTTATATTCCTACATATTTGTTTTTACCACATCTTTGACTTTTGCTATATAATTTTATTTGCCACACCAGACTGTGTATCTTTATCTCTTTTGTCACAATTACTTGGTTTTGAAAGAAAAGAAAGGTTTGCTGACTGAAGATCTGAATGTTGTATGGGGTATGCTGCAGCTGCCAAAGTCAGAAGAAAACATATCTAGCATATTGGAACTGCATAAATAACCTACAGAGATGGTCAAATCAATTGTTGACCATTCCTAAGGAAACAGAAGTAAACCACACCTTTAATCTATCAGAAGCAAGACCTCACATTTAAGACTATCAAAATAAATGCATGCAGTCAACCAAGAGAGTTAACAATACAGAACATCCAACTCACATGTAAAAATTGTGAAGGAGCAGGAATGAGCATATAATGTAATGTAATATAATATGCTAAGAATTCTTAAGCAGGTGAAAAAGTCGCACACAACTATGAATTTTGTAGTAAGCATCACCATTTGAAACATTTGCAAGAATTGTTGCCTCATGAGATACCTGATTTACTTTGGAATGAAGCTGTGATTGATTTAAGTTTATTGAAGGCCATTACTTGATCTGTGTACACTATTATTCAACAAACCCAGAAGTAGTGAAAGTAAAACACATCATATTTCCAAATGGCATTAATGTTATGAAAAGTATATTTTCAAGACACAGATTACCAAGCAACATTAATAATCTCTGACAGTATACCTCAGTCTATAAGTCGTGAACTCAAGAGATGTGTGCATGCATGTGAGTTCAAACACATTGCTACTAATCTATGATATCCTTAAAATGGTCATTGGAAAATACATAACTGACCCATCAAAAGCATTTGACGCTGTCAAACACAATCTAGTACTGCACTTTCTTGCATACCCAAGGTTTGAATCTTCTACCTTGGAGTGTTTTTTTTCCAAATATTAATCAAACAGAACCTCCAATGTCTGTTCACCTGCATAAAATATTGGAGCAGGAGATCCCTGAGGTTCTTTCTTCAGTCCTACCATTTTCAATCTGTTTATAAAGTCAATGAAAGCTTAACTAAAAATATACATCATCATATATGAAGATTACATAGGTTTCTACCAAACATCTAAGTATACAGAAGGAGCAGAAAAACTCAAACTTCAGACCCTCAACCCATGGCTACCCCAAATGCAAGTAGCACTAAACATTAAAAAGAAACCAATGGAAGCTAAACAAACTGATACTACCCAGAGCCCCTCTTCAACAACAGTCTACAAATAGAAGATGTCTTATCCTTCAAATAACTAGACCTTTTTTAGATCCTCCTTTAAATGTGTCATTGCATGTCTCCGACCTAAAGAACAAAATTCACTCTACTCTCTTTGGTTATCAGCAAATTTCACACTTCGTTACAATTAAAGTAAGAAATGCCATTGGCAAACATAACTGCAGCTGGAGTATGCACTACCTTTGTTCGTCTACATCTCCTTGGAAAACCTCGAAGATCTCCAACATCTCTCCAACAAAATCTGCTGACTCATGTTCCTTTGTCCCAATAATAAATTCCACTTTTTACACTTCAGCAAGCTACATATAAAGGAATCAGAAGATGTATGGCTTCTGTTTCTAGTACAGAAACCATTTACAGTGGATCTATCACTCCCCTAGTCATCAAATTATCATTAAAAACAAACCTTACCAACTTTACTTCCAGTCCAACTGTACCCCAGTACTCACTCAGCTCCACTAACTACAATTCTTTGTCCTCACATCAGAACTTTGGAATAACCACCTTAGGGTCATGCATAATATCTCCTACAGAACAATGGAAAAAACAGCCTAACATTCCTTAGAAAAAAATCTTTGCATTGCTTTAAATCTTGCTATGTAACAGAAACTACTGTGGCCTATACTTCCACTTTTGTGGTCACAGCCTTCTTATACCTGTGGTCACTATTTTGCAAAGTCCTACCATCATTTTAAATGTATTTCTCTCCATCTAGCTCCAACTAATCCTAAACTCAATACAGGATGAAGCTCTGAGTAAGTCAGATCCCACCATATGTGAATCTATTGTATCCAGTATACTAGTATCCAAATATTGAAGATGACTAAGAAAACTGCCAAGTTAAAAATGCTGGCATAAGCTATATGAATAAAATCCATAAAGAATATTCAGAAAGACTGAAGAGCATTTTTAAAACTGAAGTGGTGAATATTCCTAAAGGTGATTATATTTTATGCAATGAACCCATAACATGCTATTATATATTAATAATAGATTTCTGAGAACTTATACCTGACGCTGTCTCATGTCTGTTTATTAATGAGTATAGCAGTCAATCTGAAATGAAGCATGTAGACAATATTACCTTAAGTGGGTGTTACCTTAAATGGATTGCATGTCAGCCTGACATACTTAATCATATACAGTTGTAATAAAGCTCTCAAGCTGTGAGTACCACTCTAGCCTCCTGTGTCATCACTTTGCATTGATTACTTTACAAAGTAATCTTACAGTTGTCATGTTATTTCCATTTTGTTTCATTTTTTTTAGTGTGCCTTAAAATGTGTCTTGTACAATTCTGCTTTTAATACTTTACAAGAGTCTGCTTTAATGTAAAACCAGACGATAGTTACCCATTTTATCATTCTACCACCGCAACAACTTGCTGCCACATCTGACTACTATGTATGCACATGAAATATATTATATTTTAAAGCATTTGTGTGGAGGGAATGTACATTTTGTTCTTTATGTGGGGGCTATGCTCTGAGACCCTAATCTCAAGCTATACTACCCCTGGGATAGAAAAATAATCAGAGAAAAGGAATTGTACTTATTTTCTTTTGTCAGAGTTCTTGCACTCTTTGTGGTCTTATAGTTAAAAATCAGGGGTGAGAAGGGATACAGCACACTGCAAAAGATGTGCACTGGGAAGCTACATTTAATTACATACTTCATAATAGTTTATCAGTAATGGGGAGCTCGTTTTTGAGAGAGTGGGTACAATGAGTTGGAAAGATCAAATAGACTCCTTTTACATCAACATGTTCTATGTACTCAGGTTATTCTAAAGGTCTCTAAAATAAATGACTTTTTTTAAAACTAACTACATAGTTACATAGTGTGTAGTATGAGTGTTGTTAGCTCCCCAATTTGTTGCACAGAATCTTTACAAGCTTTAAATCTCAGGAAGTAGTTTAAATTATTAAAGTTTGTGTTCTGTGCATTTATATACAGAGACTGTGTATGATTCATAAGATCATAGGATCATAGGAGATTACTAGGCTATTGACCTGGAGGTCATTTTAAGCCTAGCTGTTTCATCCCAATGTAATACCATAGAGGTACTAGTTAATACCAAAGATTGCATTTAATGATGACTGCCCATGTCCAGGAGGATTGTGGGCACTATCCCTGATAAGAACTCATGGTGCCCCATCTACTCATCCATGATCCTCTTGATCAGTGTCATAGAGGTGCTCTGTTTCACATGAATTGATAGCCTGTTCCAAAGAAATCTGTCCCTCCAACATGTCCTATTTAAGTCGCAGATCATATTTAAGTCCTGGAACAGGTAGCCCTAGACCCATTTCATTTACAGATATGCAATAAGTTCATTAGGTTTGGGTCTTGGGTTGCTCAGTAGGCCAGGCATAACTCTACCCTAAACAGTCTATACAATACAGAGTATAATGATAGGGATTTTAGTCAGTCCATGTAAGGCACATGCTGGACGCCCTTGATATTCTTTGTTAGAAACCTCTAAGGTCTCTCTAATTGATGTAGATGCTTAGTACGGTACATACCAAATGGGGCATTATACTCAATTATGACCCAGATAAGTGCCAAATATAGTGGGGTTATAACTTCTTTTGCTCTCAAAGAAATGTCTTTACTAATCAAGTGAGCTACAGGGAAGGCTTTCCTTACAATGGTAGAAACATGGTGGTCGAAGTTAGATCGCGGTCAACCTGCAATCCCAGGTTCTTTACCACTTCATGGATACTTAGGGTATTGTTATTGATTGATAGTGTGGAGGGACATTGTTTGTGCCGAAGGGAATGATGATGCATTTATTTGTATTCAGTTTGAGACCATGACTAATACATTAGTCATTGGTGTGTGTGAGACCATCCTGGAATATACTGACATCATTTGGGGATTCAATGATTGCATCTACTTTGCAGGCATCTGCAAACTTGGTCAGCCACAACCCTTTTGTTTTGACCTGCACTTCTGAGAAGTATATACCAAACAGTAGGGGGCCTAGCACTCATCCCTGAGGCCCCCTGCTGGTAACAGGTCTGCTGGTTGATGTGGAGTCACCCACTTTGATAGTGTGTGTCTGATTTGTGAGCCAATTGGCAACCCATCTTACAATGAAGATGTTTACATTCAGTTTGTTAAGTTTATCAGTAATGCCTGAATGTGGGATTGTGTCGAAAGCCTTTGCCAACTCGAGGTATGCTGTATGCATAGATTTGTCCTCATCAATGGCTTTGGTAATACTTTCAAATAAATCCACCAGATTTAACAGGCAGGATCTACTCTTCATGAAGCTGAAATGGGTAGGGTCCAGGGTTTGGCTATCACCTATGTCTTTATTTATGAGGTCCATAATGATACAGTCCATGGCCTTACAGATGAGGTTGGTCAGACTTATGGGTCTGTAATTCCTATGGTGTTTTGCTAGGCCACCTTTGTGGAGGGGAATAACTGTAACTTTTTTTCCAATCTGCAGGAACAAACCCTGTGGTTAGGCTATGATTGAAAAGGGTGCTTAGTGGTGATGCTAATTCATGTTTTAGTCTGTTTAGAAGACAACCTGGGAAGTCATCTGGTCCCATAGAGGCCATGTTCTTTGCCTTGTACAGGGCTTTAAGGACCGACTCTTCAGATATGTAAGGTGGGGGGAATTTTGGGGGAGGGTTTGTTGTAAGTTAGGAGGTAATAAGGGAGTGAAATATTCACCAAACCTATTCGCTAGCAGGTTCTCTATCTCTCTGGGGTCAGTGTGTGTGTAACCGTTGGCCACCAGTTCTACACATGCTTGGGTCCTACCCTTTAGCTTACATACACAGCTGTGAAAGGCCTTATGGTAATCCTTGAAATACTTGCTAGGTTACTTTCAAAGGAGCTCTTGGACAATTTGACAAGTTGTCTTACTTTTCTGTTAAGGCTGAGGACGGTGCTTTTCCATTATTGGGTCCTTGCCTTTGTTTTCTTGGACAGCAACTTGATGCATTTATTGTAGAGTTTGTTGATGCTGGAAGTCCACCATAGCAGCTTGATTTTACTTGGGGCTCTGGCTTTGATTCTATCTGGTACAGCTGAGCTCATACACTTATGCAAGTGATCGTACAGGACTTTAGTGTAAGCTTCAGTGTAGTTACCACTTTCAGCTTGGGGTGGTGTTTGGAATGCAATTATACCTTCACCTAGGAGGGTAGAGTTTGCCTTGGTGAAGTTATTTAGTATTTCACCATTTGTGAGTTCTGGTGTTAGTTCAAAGGTGACTGATTTGTGGTCAGTTTTAACTAATGAGGGTGCAACAGTTACAATAGTGCACTTGTTTGACATGTTGGTGATGACCAGATCTAGAATGTTTGTTCCTCTTATTGGGTATGGACAATTTGCTCCAGGGCATTTGAATTCACAAAGTCAAGGAACGTTTGTGCTAGTCAGTCTGGGCTACAGTAGGTTTCCTAGTTGATAGTTTGATAATTGAAATCCTCCATAACCAGTCTGTTTGGTAAATTATAGATTGTCTTCAGTTTGGTTAAGTAGGCTTTGTGGATGCCATGACCCATGGAGTGGGATATATAACTGGCTAGAACTTGAATGGGGGTCTTAACCACTGTAACCTGGACCTGGAGTAACTCAATGGAAATGTCCAGTCTAACTAGATGTGAGTTGGTTTTATCTGTAATATAGATTGAAACTCCACCTCCTTTGGTTTTCACACATTCTTTTTGCGGTCTAAAGTTGTGGAAGGCATTATAGCCTTGCAGGGCTGGGGTACTTTCTGAGGCCTTTAACCAGGTTTCTATGACTGCACAGACATCTACATCTTCTAGTGATAAAAGTGCTTCCAGGGAGTGCAGTTTTTGGTTTAAGCTTTTAGCATTTAGCAGCATGACCCTTATTTTATTCTGATTGGTTAATTTCACATTGATAATGTCGTTTTTGAGAGCTTGCTTAAAATATGCACTATGAGGAGGCAAGAGCCTTTGCCAGCAGCTGAAAGCATAGGGGTGCCAGGTGCAAACCGTCTTGGGCAAAACAGCGAGGTTTGTTGACCATGACCTCCCAAGCTCACAGAAACTGGATCCCCTTGGAATGACATCAAAAACTAAGTCAATTATTGAAATCAATAATTTTTGTTTAGACTGTAGCATCATTCTAGGTGAGAGTAGTATGCAGCTCAAGGCTAGAGACATACCTGCCTGGGACACTTACTTAGAGAGCTCGACCATTTCTCTCTTCATATAGTCCAGTGAGGTACATCTCAGGTCATTCACACCAACATGAACTATGACAGAGTCATAACGTTACTTGTTGGTGAGAGACCTGAGTGCATGCATGATTTGGTGAATGCTGGCACTGGACAGGTAGCTGACCATGATTTTCTCCTTGTCCAACCTGGCGAGTGGGACATCCGTGTGTCACACTACTGAGTCTCCAATGACAAGAAAACTTGTTTTTTGAGTATTAAGCCTTTCGGGCTTGGTGGGTGAGACACTGGCATTGTTATGTGTCATGGGTGCTGTGGAGACTGCGTTAGCTGTAGCAGACTTGTATTTTGGAGGTCTCTGGTGTTTCAGTAAGTTTTTTGAGAGAACCTCTGTGTATGTGGATTTATGTGTTTGATGTATACTATGTGCATGAGTAGTGGTATGTGTATGAGTAGTGGTACTAAGTGAATATGTAATGGTGGGTGAGTTGACAACCTTCTCTGTGTTACTGTTTTGAGTGAGAGAGAGCATGACATCTAGATTCTTGGTGTAAATACATATCTCATACTCTGTACTCAACTGTATTATTAGTAGAGGGTTGTCTGTGTAAATGAGGCAATTGCTACACTGCTTCAAGAGATCTTAAGTCAACAAGGTTGGCAGACGAAACAAGGGTAATCCAACTGTCCATAATGCTAGGTTGGAGAGTATTGTCACTAGGGGTGACTTTTTGGAAAGGATCAAGGAGGAGCTCAGTGAATGGATATTTCTGCCTGGGTTTAAAGGGAAAATTTGTTGATTTTAACTGTCTGGCTTTGGCACACAATTGCATGGTACTGCATGTTGCTGCATGATGTGTAAACAAGTAGAAACCTGCTTAGATGCAGGGCCTAAACACCAAAAGCCAAAACTTGAAAAAAAATATGCATTCACAAAGTCATTTACTAGAGAACTACTGGTTTTGTTAGTTTGTATTAGCAGTTATAGAGTTCATTCAATGGTTGTGGTATTTCTGATAGGTGCAAACAACAAACAAAGCCCATGCAAAGTACGACACGGTGCACGGTCCAATCAGCGAGTCATTCCAACAACAAAGAGAGACCGGCACACAAAGAACATCTCATGGGCACAATTTTATTGATGAGCCCACACACTAATGTACCCAAAGGGTAAATTCAAGAAATAAGCATACCGGTTTCGGCAAATAGCCTTCCTCAGTGCAACAAATAATACAAACTCATTTCCTTCCACTCTTCTTATACACTTAATCAACCCCAATTAACACATAATTAATGCCTAAAGCTGTTCATTAATTCCAGGTAGAAAAAGTGCACCCAATTTAACAATCCATTTACGTTCCTTGTAGTCAAGCAAAGAATGTAAACCAACTTTTGAGATATTGTCAGCTCATATTCTATCAGTAATAGTAAAAGTAAATCTAGCTGTCTTATGTTTCATACTATGTTTGTTTAACGTGCTAGTAATACTCGGACATTTGACCTCACTCAAATGTTCTGAAATCCTACGTTTAAAATGATGTGATGTTTGTCCTATGTAAAAAGCAGGACAAGAACATTGGACTAAATAAACCACCTAGTCGGTAGTACAAATTCCATAAACCAAAATATCATAAACTTGGGAACAGTTAGATGAGGTGAAACTCTTTCTCTTGGGTTCATACTTACAGAAACTGCCATGACCACAGGGAAAACACCCATGTGCTAGAAATCCATGTAGTGTCCCTTTGTGTGCTGGTCTCTCTTTTTTGTTGGAAATTCTGATAGGTACCCCTGGATATGAAATGTGTGCTCTTAAAAAAAAATTTTGTTACTCAGTTTCCTATGTAATGATGTAACTAGTGTACTTACTACCTTTAAAATTCATAGAAAAACTTGTATTGATATCCAGCCTTGAAATGTTCTACTTCTCATTAGTTAAGCCAAGCTGAAATCCTTTTTGTGTATGATTAAGATAGGTCACAGATTCCAATATAACCAGAAGCACATTCCAAAGAAATAGAGTACTGTCACAGTAGCCCCTCCATAAATATAGTCAGTTAATATATACATTTTGAGCATTTTCTTAAATATACTAATTTGCCTAATCACCCCATAACTAGTTCATCACACACAGTTACCACTGTGTGACCAACTGCATTTGTCAGCTGTTTATACAATATTTGTAGCAAATACTTGTTTTTTCTAGACATATGTTCTAATAATTAAATGCATTTCTTTGTAGCTATTGCATGCTCTCTACCTGGCAACAACTGACTGCCAGGATAGACTTCAGTGGCACATGCCCTGTGCTGCAGCAGAGAAGAGGTGAAGACCTGCCTGTGAGTCACATGACTGAAGACTGATTAATGACCTGGTATTGGAGGATCCAGCAAGAGAGGATGGGAGTGAGCAGCCAAAGCTAGCTCAGTCACCTTCGGACAGCTATATATGTTTTTTTTTTTATGTCATGTTTAGCAAAAACAAAACAAACCAAAAAAATCAGCAAAAACAGTTTCAAGCATTAGAACTAATTAAAGTAGATCAATGGCTTTGTACCGCAAATAAATATTTGTTTATAATACCATGACGGACTCAATATCCAACCAAAATTTATGGAATATTTATATTCAAATGGATGCTTAGGTACTTGCAAAGAACTACAAATACTTTCATACTAGGAGGACTAGTTGTATAATTAAGCACACTCATAGGTTCATAGGTAATTACTCGGCTAGTTGCCCTTGCAGGCCATTTTAAGCATAGCCAGTTTCACATTTTGTGCTTGAAATAAGCTATCCCATTTGACTATTGATTGTCCTTACCTAACCCATGGCAAATAATTATATATTAACCCTTATAAGAATAAGTGGGATTGGGGGTGAGTGGCCAGGATACTGACAGGTTGATAGCACATTTTCTTAGCTCTGCTAAGTATATTTCTGACAGAAATTTTTAAAGAAAAACAATGAGCTAGCACGTCGTCGTTCTTCTGAAAAACAACTTTATTGACAGAGATTCCATTAAATCAAAGGAATCTTAATAAACAAGACACATACTTTGGCCATATCCTTGCCTTTATCAATGCAATAAGTAATAAGTAAGAACCCCGACCCTGGGGGGACACAACACATTATATACTCCATGTTTATAATAACATATAATCTTATATAATAAACAAATGCATTGGAACAAAGCATAACCTTTCCCATATAAAAATAAACTTCAACAAAACAAACATGTACATAATATCATATGAAATAATAATATCAAAATATTATTAATAAAAATAATATTATAAAAAATAATATTATAAAAATAATAATGTGCGCGTACCTTGGTGAGAAATTTTTAAAGAAACAGGACTTCTAAACTTTTTAAACTCATTGAGTAACCTCTGCTACTGACTTTGAGAGTCTGCATTGGATTATTTTGTTTCAATTCTTCGATTTTTCTGTTAAAATTCAAGCAGAAAGGGCTCTGATTTCTCCTCAGAATGAGTTATTCAAAGAACACTTGACAGGACCAGACAGTGAAAAAGGAACTACAATTTTTATTGTCTATTGTGCAGGATTTATCTTTGAAATTTGACAAAATGGACAATAAACTTGACTTCTTTAAAAAAAAATGCACACAACAAATGGAACATTTACAAGAACTAATAATGCGACATAATATTCAGACTGAAGGCATCAAAGCATTATTAAATGGAATGGAAAGCAGACTTACTGAAGATGTACATCAGCTTGATTCTCTCTCTCAAAATAAACTCTTTTTTATTAAGCAAACCAGATGATGTAGAAAATAGGCCTAGAAGAAATAATCTGCATAGTTACAGACTACCAGAAAAGATGAAGGAGATAATATGCTAAGTTTTCTCACATCCTGGCTTCCCACTGTTTGAATTTACCTCAGTTTCCTTCTTACGGAATTGAACGAGCCCATAGGTCACTGGCTGTTCCTTCATTCCCTGACAAAGTTAATAAAAGTCTGAGATCAATAATAGTGAGATTCATTTCTTCACAGGACAAAGATTTGATGTGAAAACAGCATGGTCAAATTCACCTGTCAAATTTAAAGACCATAACAGTTAACGACTACTCATCTGAAGTAATCTGTAAAAGGAAAGAATGCTTAACTTTAATAAAATAACTGAAGAAGAGATAATTCAAGGTTCATTTCCTGTTTCCAGAAAGGCTCAAAATCATTTTTTTTTTGATGATGCTAAAACTTTTGATATCCTAAAAGCAGCTGTGTCTTTTTTGACATCTAATAAAATTTTAAACCAAACAGAATAAATGGACTGGTCTGGCTTTTCCCTAAGGTGTCAATATGTGAAAAATGACTGGAAAAAAGCAGATAAGAAGAAAACAATAAGTGACAAATAACTTTTGATAATATGTTTTATATATTTTCACTTTTATACCTCACGCATTTATTCATAAGGAACTCCAAAATGACAACTCTATGAAGTTTCTGGTATGTAAAAATGAATGAGATCCTTTAACTTAATGACTGCAAACTTAAAAAGGAAAAAGGTAATGACATTTTATTCTTATTTGCTTACTTTCATTTTTAATAACTAATCAATTTAATGATGCTTGAAATAATCTGCATACAATTAGTGTCTTTCAAAGGGAAGCGAATAACAAAAACAAAATGATATTCTATCTGCATAAACCTTTTTAGTAGACTGTTTAAGTATTGCAGTCTCAGACAAGCTTATAACATAGAAATAATATGGGGGGAATTCAATAAAGCCTACATGGATTGATTTTCCATGTAGGCATAGTGACATGGAGCTTACACAGAAGTAAGCTGCCGTGCGATCCAGTAAACACAGCAGAGGGGCATGCATGAGCTTGCGGACACAGAAGGTTTCGTGGCATGCAAATCACCTCATAAGAAGGTGAATTGCATTCAAATGAGGGTGCTGGAGTGATCCAGCAAGCAGATAGGCAGTCCTGCAGACCCTGTGTTGGTGTCCGAAATGTACACAAAAAATTTCCACATCCAAGAAAGTAAAAATGGAACAGGGGCTGTAAAAGTCCATTTAGAAGGTCAGAAATTGCATAGCAGACATAGTTATGTGCAAAACTATGTCCTGTGTTTCCAAAAAATCATGCAAAATAACGTAATGAATATTTTTTTTGATATCCGTATTACATTTGCTTGGCACTCAGCAGCGTGCAAACGTGCCATTATGCAAAAACAAAAAAATTAAAAAGTATAAAAAGTAAAAATAAGAAATATGTGAGAATAATGCATTATAGGGCACTGCACTGAGTATGTACAATGGTAGATTTTAGTGGTTGCTAAAGAGGCAGGTCCTGAAATAATGAGGTATCCAGGTTGTGTGCATGGATCTGTACGCAAATGAGCTGCATATACTGAATAGCAAAAATGGGCTACTGTGTTCGCAGATAAAATCTGTGTATCAGCAGAACCATGTTGGTGTCCAAAGAAGAGGTCACTGATATCAAAAGAGAGTATGTCACTATATGTTTAGGCTGATTGAAGCTTAGCAGTGCCTGTTTGTGTGGTGTGCCACTCAGCTAAGCGGGGGGGGGGGGGGGTGTCCAGTGCTGTTAAGCTTTGTTTAGCTGCAGAGCACATGTTTTAGCTAGTTTGAGCTATGCTAAGCATGGCCATGCCTGGGGCTGTGTCCAGACTGCTGAGCAGTGTTTATACAGTGCCACTGGTTTGCACGCCATGCCACAGTAATTAGCATGGAAGCAAGTTTTAAAAAAAAATAAAAAAGGAAATTTCCTGAGAAAGCCAATCATGTATAAAATACTGATAGCCCCTGTTCCACTTAAACTGGGACATGCAAACTCCTACATGATGTATCTGGCAGGTGGAATGCATCATAGTTATCCAATCACACAGGCTGCATCTGCAGCAGAGCACTATAAAGTATGCATACACCCTACAATCTAATTGTTCCCCCATACTCTGCACCATTGGAGCACAGACTTAGGAATTTTAACAGACGGAATGCTAGGGGCTGCTACTGCTCTGCTACATCTGTTTGTGTTAGAAGCTGAGGTCAATGCTGATGCTGCCACTGACAATGAGGCCTAGACTGAGAAGGAAAATAGAGTTCAGGCCCAGGGTAACCTTCCAGGAGCTACATGAGCTGGCGATTGTAGAGTGCTACAGGTTGGACAGAGACATACCACAAGAACTCACTGAGCTCTGCCACCCACATCTCAGACCCAGAGCCAACAGAGGGGAACCCACCCCAATGGAAACAATGGTATGCATAGCCCTTAGAATACCAGCTACAAGTACTTTTCAAAGACCAGCTGGGGACATGATGGGGGTCTCACAGGCATCCACATCCAGTTCACTCCACCAGTTCCTGCCTGCCATACAAACATATGCCAGTGAACACATATATTTACCCACAGCCCTAAGGAGAGGGCCAGCAGTATGTGTCTCTTTTACAATGTAGCACACTACCCTGAGGTACTGGGTGCCATAGACTGTACTCATATACACATTAAAGCACTGCCCGTAGAGGAGGGTAGAGTCTACATTAACTGCAAGTGGTATCACTCCACCAACTGCCAGGTCATGTGCAATGCCAATGGCATCATCATGAATGTGTATGCTGGCAGTGCTGGCAGTTATCATGACTCCCATATCTGGCACTCATCACAGCTGTACCAGATGTCAGCCAGGGGGACATCCCATACTGCCATCTACTGGGGGATTCTGGCTATGCATTGGAACCATGGATGATGAAGCCCATCAGAAATGCACACACACCTACTGATGAATGCGATAATGAGGCACAAGGACAAACAAGGAACATCATAGAGAGTGTGTTTGGGCTGCTCAAGTCATGGTTCCAGT
The DNA here is from genome assembly GCF_019279795.1 of Protopterus annectens. NCBI lineage: Eukaryota > Metazoa > Chordata > Ceratodontiformes > Protopteridae > Protopterus > Protopterus annectens. The sequence continues at coordinate 1,757,659,219 of NC_056735.1, read as the reverse complement.
GCCTCAATATATCTGGTGGAGCCTAGCAGTACTCTCCAGCCACATGTACACAGATGTTCACAGTATGTCCTATCCTACACAATATGATCCTGTGGCAGGATCATTACAGGGAAGGGACACACAGCCCCCCCACAAGTGCCAAGGTCCCAACAGCCACACCCACAGGGGAAGTCAGAGGAGGAACTTCCTGAGGATGTCCCTGTAGGCAAATGTAGGCATGCCTAATATGCCCTGGCCTTGTCAAAAAGGCAATGCATAACCCATGCACTGACACCTTACTCTGACTTGCATACACAGTAAAAAGGATGCCAGCTACATCACACAACCTGTACCTTACCATGTATTAGCTGTGTACTGCATGCATCAGACAGAGTCAGCCCTGAAAACCAGGTATCTCAACTGCTGCAAGCACAAGGTAAGTCGTTCTCCCTTACAACAAATGTATGGGGGTACTAGACTATGGGAGCATATGTATGGATCTGCTGCATTTATGTAAGAGAATAGTTATTCAAAGAACACTTGACAGGACCAGACAATGAAAAAGGAACTACAAATTTTATTGTCTATTGTGCAGGATTTATCTTTGAAATTTGACAAAATGGACAATAAACTTGACTTCTTTAAAGAAAAATGCACACAACAAATGGAACATTTACAAGAACTAATAATGCAACATAATATTCAGATTGAAGGCATCAAAGCATCATTAAATGAAATGGAAAGCAGACTTACTGAAGATGCACATCAGCTTGATTCTCTCTCTCAAAACAAACTCTTTTTTATTAAGCAAACCAGATGATGTAGAAAATAGGTCTAGAAGAAATAATCTGCATAGTTATAGACTACCAGAAAAGATGAAGGAGATAATATGGTAAGTTTTCTCACATCCTGGCTTCCCACTGTTTGAATTTACCTCAGTTTCCTTCTTACGGAATTGAACGAGCCCATAGGTCACTGGCTGTTCCTTCATTTCCTGACAAAGTTAATAAAAGTCTGAGATCAATAATAGTGAGATTCATTTCTTCACAGGACAAAGATTTGATGTGAAAACAGCATGGTCAAATTCACCTGTCAAATTTAAAGACCATAAAAGTTAACAACTACTCATCTGAAGTAATCTGTAAAAGGAAAGAATGTTTAACTTTAATAAAATAGCTGAAGAAGAGATAATTCAAGGTTCATTTCCTGTTTCCAGAAAGGCTCAAAATCATTTTTTTGATGATGCTAAAAGTTTTGATATCCTAAAAGCAGCTGTGTCTTTTTTGACATCTAATAAAATTTTAAACCAAACAGAATAACTGGACTGGTCTGGCTTTTCCCTAAAGTGTCTAGATGTGAAAAATGACTGGAAAAAAGCAGATAAGAAGAAAACAATAAGTGACAAATAACTTTTGATAATATGTTTTATATATTTTCACTTTTATACCTCACGCATTTATTCATAAGGAACTCCAAAATGACAACTCTATGAAGTTTCTGGTATGTAAAAATGAATGAGATCCTTTAACTTAATGACTGCAAACTTAAAAAGGAAAAAGGTAATGACATTTTATACTTATTTGCTTACTTTCATTTTTAATAACTAATCGATTTAATGATGCTTGAAATAATCTGCATACAATTAGTGTCTTTCAAAGGGAAGCGAATAACAAAAACAAAATGGTATTCTATATGCATAAACCTTTTCAGTAGACTGTTTAAGTATTGCAGACTCAGACAAGCTTATAACATAGAAATAATATGGGGGGAATTCAATAAAGCCTACATGGATTGATTTTCCATGTAGGCATAGTGACATGGAGCTTACATGGAAGTAAGCAGCCGTGCGATCCAGTAAACAGAGCAGAGGGGCATGCATGAGCTTGCGGACACAGAAGGTTTCGTGGCATGCAAATCACCTCACCTGTAGGCAGGCAATGGTGAGCAAGTGGTGTACTGTGCAATGTCTTCAACGCAAGACTTAGACAGGCCATATTGTCATTGGCCTATTATCCACCTAGCAGAGTTCAACCGGAAAGAAATGATGATACTGGTAACTGTACACACATAGCAGGGGTATTAATACATGCACCCCTGCTAGGACACTAGATACAATAACAGCATAATGCAGGTTAACTCTGCAGACCACACAGGCTGTGTAAGACAAGGCCAGTTTGCCTAGCTCACAACTAGTGTGGCTGCAGCCACATGTGCACCATATGTAACCTGTGGTGCATGCAATTCATATTGTGAGCTGTAGTGTGTAATAGTAGTAGGTAGGGGTTTGGATCTCACAGCAGCCACCTTGTGTGTGTGTGTTTGTGTGTAGATATTTCTTTTACAGTGGTACAGACATGCCCATCTGGCCCATCTCTGTGCGATAACCAATCATTTTATGGGCCTATGACTAGCGTCCTCCCCAACATTGGCCTCCGTGTCAACACCTGCTGATGCCATCCACCTTAACAACAGTGGCTGACAATGTTAAAACCGATAAGCTCTGTTGTGGAGATAGGTAGAGATTGTAATCTCCCAAATGGCAACTGTGTGTGTGTGTGTGTGTGTGTGTGTGTGTGTGTGTGTGTGTGTGTGTGTGTGTGTGTGTGTGTGTGTGTGTGTGTGTGTGTGTGTGTGTAGGGTTGGGTATAAATAAATATACCTCCTTGCAGCAGTGTGCCTATCTCTCTTGAATGGCTATACATTGTAAGACCCTGTGACTACCTACCAGCCTCCTTTACAAGGCCTGCTAATGTCATCCACCTTAACAGCAGTGACTAACAATGTCAAAACAGATAAGCTCCATGACACATGGGGATACATATTATGTTGTTGAGCCATAACAAGTTTGAATGCCATATTGTTGACCCCATGTGTTCAAAATTTCAGAAGTTCAAATGTTTCAATGGGGATTTCCATTCAGTACAGAAAGGAAAGATTTCCCTTTACTGCACTGTATTGCAATCTCAGAGTTGGTATATTTAAAGAGCAGGGGGGTGCATGGGGGCTTGCACCCCTGCTTACAACCATCAGGTAGGTTTTTTTCTGTTTTTTTATTTTATTTTTTTGGCATTTTTGAACTTTTGAAAGTTCGAACGTATGGTGGTCGGACTTTTGAAAGTTCGACAATGTAATATGAACCCGATGCATGCAATAAGTGTGTAGTGCTATAGTGTACATTAATAGTTGGATAGGTGTTCTAATCTCCCAAACAGGAACTGTGTGTGTGGATATAAATATATCCCCTTGCAGCAGTGTGCCTATCTCTGTGCAATGGTTATACATTTTAGGGCCGTGTGGCTACCTGCCAGCCTCCCCACTGGCCTCCTTTACAAGGTCTGCTGATGTCATCCACCTTAACAGCAGTGGCCGACAACATCAAAACAGAAAAACTCTGTGGCGCATGCGATAACTACTTAGTGCTATAGTATATACTAATAGATATGTAGGGGTTTTAATCTCCCAAATGGCAAGTGTGTTTGTGTGTGTGTGTGAGTGTGTGTGCGAGTGTGTATGTGAGTGTGTGTGTGTGAGTGTGTGTGAGTGTGTGTGTGAGTGTGCGTGAGTGTGTGTGTGAGTGTGTGTGAGTGTGTGTGTACCTATCTCTGCAATGATTCTACATTTTAAGGCCCTGTGACTACCTGCCAGCCTCCCCATTGCCCTCCTTTACAAGGACTGCTGATGTCATCCACCTTAGCAGCAGTGGCTGACAATGTCAAAACAGATAAGCTCCATGGAACATGTGATAACTACTTAGTGCTGTAGTGTATGCTAATAGATAAGTAGGTGTTCTAATATTGCTAAAGGCAACTTTGTGTGTGTGAGTGCACAAATATATTCCCATTCATCAGTACACATATGGCTATATGGGTGTGCAACTGTCATGCATTTTACTTTGTCATGCATTTTACTGCCCTGTCACTAGCTGCTGGTCCTAAATAGCCAACATGTATGCCTGAGGCATACATGCTATCTGCCACCACATACATTTGTATGTACAAAACACCCAGGTGACAGGTATCAAGGGTAGCAGGTCTTGTCACAGAGTATGCATCCAAGATTACCCCATTATCCCAGACACACTGTTCTACACATATGCACCTAGGTAACCATGCACATATACAGCTGTACCTTGCTGTGCTGCCATGTTGTCCTGTGCTGCTTTATTGCTGCCAGACCCCTGGAACAGAAACATACACAGTTCTGTGAGACACCTGTCATTCTGCAACACTACCACCAATCTAACATCATGCAACAATGGTACACAAACTTTGATGTGTACTCATGACACATGCCAGCATACAGAACCTGTCATGCCATAACACTACTGCACTAAAAAAACACATGTAAAGTAATATAGTCACTCCGTGCATCAGACACATATTTGTATGTCCCTGCATTGAAGGTATGGATTGCAGGGATGTGGCATAGGTACAGGTATCATCACATGCACAGGGTGTAGTGTGGGGTTGCCAGAGCCCTATACTGTGCCAAACAGTTGACAGCATGTGTGTATGTCAGGAAGGAGTGCTGCTTAGCTGGGCCATAGAGAGGTGCTATGTATATCTGTTGGTGACCTGTATGTGACAGTGATGTTCGAGTGTGTGTGTGTGTGTACACAGTCAAGCCAAGTGCTAGCCCTACATATGTGTATGTTGGACAGCTGTGGACCGTACATGGCAGAGTGGACAGTTCATAGTGTCTGGCCACAAACACAGGAATTGGCTCTGCCAGGACTGGCACCAGCACTACCATGCCCAGAGTCAGATGCGGTGCTAGTTGTTGATGGTGACTGGTGTTTGCTGGGCCCATGTCCAACACAGGACCTCCCATGACCATGTGCCCATGGCCTGCTATTTCATGGTGTGGACAGCGCACTCCCTTCTGTAGTGCTGGAGGTACTGCCACTAAGAGAGTGAGCATGTGCACGACGATATGGACTCTCAGCAGATGGTGTTGCTGACCTACGTCCATGTGTCCGATGCCCTACTCCCACCAGATGTTCCAGCACAGACAATGTGTGGTCAAGGACTGACAATGTCTCACCCCACCATCTGTCCACTACATCAGTGAAATGATCCATGGCATCACCAGTGTGGTGGAGGAAGTCACAGAAGTCAGACTGTGCTACATCCATGATCCTGAGCATCTGTCTGGTGTTGCGTTCAGAATGTGCCTGTGCCTCCATGCTGGACTGAAACATGTGTCAATTGATCCATGATGTGATATCTGTGACAGGTGGTGTATGGGCAGCAGTCCTCCTTCAAGCACCTCTGTCAATCTGTGTGTGTGTGTGGGACCTCGCCAGCTCTTTGGCTATGGCTAGTGTCTACACTCACTGATGCCATAGTTGCCACACTGTCCTGTCCGATGTTGCCACACTCTGACTGTCCAATATCTGTGGCTGCAGGGGACTGGCTATGTGTGGGCATACTGACTAGGTGTGGAGACACTGGGGGAGGAAGTGGGTTGTCAATCCATGTGACAGATTCAGCCCCCAACAACCCCACCTGTGCTTCACTACATCCACCACCATCATCAGAGTCTGATGAGACACTCTCAAAAGGGTTGTGAGGGGGACACACTCTAACCCCCACATTCACCTTTGAGGAGGAAGACAAAATAAGGACATTAGTACCTGCACTATTATGTATAGTAATCCACACACATACACCTATAGGTGAGGAGCCACAACTGCATTACACATACCACATCTTATTTCTGATCCCATGCACAACACACAAGTATACTACAACATACACAAACGAGACCGGCCCTTTATAACATGCACTGCAGCTATGTCCAGTTAATGTTGACAGTACTAAACACCTGTGCGATAAGCAATATGTCAGTGTATGTGATAGACCTACACCTAAAACACAGTGTACCCATCTTGAGCATACTATGCCAGTTCTAGTATCACTGCCTCAGGATTGCACCATCTCCATACTGTGTGTGAACAGGCATCTGTGAATGATTGCCTCTTGTATAGCAGACTGCATAGACCTTCTCAAAAAGAAGGGCAAATGTGTTACCACTCCTGCAAATAGACAACTGTGATTATCCATTCAATCCATGTCAGTTAATCCCTCCAAAATTGAACATACATGTATTGTACTCTGGCTAAGCATAACAGTTGTGCCTAGGGCAAAATGTCAGCCATTAACATTCTTAAGGTATATATCATACATACAACAAAAGTACCACAGTTACTAGGTACAGAACCTTGGAATCCAGCCACACCTGACGTATCTATGGAAATGTGAGGTAGACTTATTGTCAGCAATGGCAAATGTGGCATTGTTACAAGGTAATATGTGCATATATCTACATGTACAGTAGCTAATGTGATACTGCCTACATTGGTGACATTTGAGTATGTGTGCACAACTGTGCATTAAAACCAAACCACCCCCCAATGCAGATAGACCTGACACCTGTGTACTGGTATGCAGAGACTGCCACAATGACTGATACAGGACTGATACAGTATTACACTGATGAACACAGGAAGCTTACCTGGACGCTCCTTGGTTGTGGATGCTATGGCACCCATCTGCATCATGTATGGGGTGATGGATGCTTGGGAGCTGGTTGTTGTTCCAAGTTTTGCCAGGAATTCATTTGTGGCTGAGAGTGGTTGTTCTGCTGCAGGCCATCCACTGGTGGTAGCACGGTCCCTGGCCACAGTGGCACCCCTTTGCCTTGCAGCATTGACCATATCTGTGGCCCAGTGTCAAACCTGCTTGTGGGTTCTGTCCTGTAGCCCTACATGGTTGACTGCTGTGATGAGGTCAGGTCACAATTGTGGCAAGTCCTGGACAGCAGAATGTTGTGATTCAGTCTGAGGCCATCCAGGATGACATTATTTTCAGCCTCTGGAAACGGTGGGTGCCTCCTTCAATACATCATTTCTGAAAGACAACAAGAGGGGGAACACATCACAGGACCAGATATGTTGATATCCACTAAGTACAGACTCTGCACATCAAAATTTCCCTGGACTATCCACTTCCCATGCCATAACTTGCAGTTTATCAACAAACTATGTATGTTGCTATCACCAATGTAGTGGCAGTACTAGTTGTGTCCTTGTGTGCTGTGACAGAGTGTGCTGTATGACTCCATTCCCATCAATGCCATTTACTGTGGTGTGTCCCCTGTGGTCAAAGTCCCACTACTATCTCATACAGCCACTGTCAGACAGAAGGCATGTGTTATTACAAGTATATGGGGACAGTCCAGCAACATCACTGTGTCACAATGACAGACAGCAATACAAACCTGCTGTTGTCTATCCTCCCTGTAGGCGTCATACATCTCCAGTACACAGATTTTTGCAAAATGTGTATGTGTGCCTGATATATGTGGTCCTTTGGGCAAAACCTGTGGCTGTCTGCAAAGTGGTTGCCCAATGATTGATGGTTGTTCTCAGAATATGGGGAATCTGGCTGCCACATGCCAGAATCCTCAGAAAACAGGTATGATGCAGTAATATCTTATTACGCAATTCATACTCTTACTTTGTATGACCAATATCTAGACTCTGTTGCTGAGGTTTGGCCTGTGTCCCCCCAGTAATACTGGCTATGACATGAATTCCTGCTGTAGGGGGTTGCCAGGTATGTTAGCCATAGCTCTCAAGCAATGACATATGAATGTCAACTAAACTGTGGCCTAGCCAGCGTACATCAGGGACAGTCATGGCCACCTTTGCGATGTCTACACTATTCCTGTCTGACATTCTCAGACTGAGAAGTGCTGAATGACAGTATATCATGTGATATGACAGCTGTGTCCACCCTTACTTGCTGTCAACATGTCTAACACATAATCCAATCAAATTTATATAGGAGCCAACCATTGTAGGAGGGAGTGAGAGGGCCACAGTTGTGATGTAATTCACAGCAGACACAGTTGAGAGGCATGCCTGTAGCTATTGGACAGAAGAGTATCAACTACATGTAATTTCCAGAGATGTACTACAGGCCTACTGTTGTAATCCCTATTCTCCATGACTGCATCTTCCCATCTGCATCCCATTATATGAGGACATGTATTACATACCTGGTAGAGTAATGTAATCCTTTTGTGAAGAAATCCTAAAGAACAGTGCTTGGTAAATAGCATGTCTGTCTTGGTATAGTAAGTTACACAGCTGTTATCCATAGGCAGTTGCTTGCCTTTTGTAGGTAATGCTCATTAACAAGTAAGTGCCTGTGCACCAATCCATGGCTAAGATTTGCTAACTGCATCCAGAACAGCTGGGTTGTACTTTCATTAGCCAGTGACATGGCACAACAGTGCAATATTTAAGGCCTTCATGTCGGTCTTAGTCCTTTTCTTAGTCTGTGAGATGGACATTGATAAGCTGTGGAGTCTATAGCATCACACAAGGTAAGTATTAATACTGTTGTCTGTTGAGGTTTATGAGGTATGTCCACAGTTTTCCATGTTATGTTTGGCCATTGTCATATGATGTTATGATTATCTGGCAGTTCACTGTTAAACATTGTGGGTTGTGGTCAATAAGGGGGAAGAGACATATGGGTGTCAGACGTCATACCCATCAGAATATGCATGCTGCTGCAGAAGTTGCTGGTCTGTATGTTTGTAGGGGCAGACTGTGACACATGTCCCTGTTGCTTGACCTTTAGCCGTAGCCCTTTAAGTACAGGTGTTGTGTGGATCCCTTGTTTTAGGGGGATGTGAGGCATGGTAGGTCTGTAGCAGGTAGGGTTACATATAGCTGCATATGTTGCAGCCTGAAGCTGCTGATTTTTGCCTAGGGCTCATAGTGGGGAGTGTGAACATGTTGGAAGACAGCAAGCTGTATGTGTCACTGATAGAGCAGTGTCAGCTCTGTCGTCACAGCAGAGCCAAGATGAGGGTACCCATAACAGTCCAGTCAAGGCATGTGCTTAAGGTACATCTGTTATGTAACAGTGCCAATCAGACAGCAGTAGGTGACATATAGGTAGGCTGTACAAATATGTGCAGTGTGTGCCTACCTACAGGCCTTTGACTTGCTAACATGTGTAGCAGTTAATTCAGTAGCAGCAACCTGTTTTGGTTAAAATTCCATGACTCAGTCATTATTTGCTGTATTCACTAGAATGTAATTGAAGTGCAACACACTGGATTCAAACCCAGGACTTTGGGTGGCAAGATCTACTGCCTGCATGACATTTAACAGACTGAGCTACTGGATCACAGCTGCAGCAGGTGTACTTGCAAGATATATGCCCATGCATACAGTCTGTGACACAGGAATTGCATTAGCTTATGTTTTCTGATGGGTATAAGGTGTGACACTCAAATGTCTGTCATGATTTTCTAACCTCAATCTTTCATGACCTGCCAGTACTTTAACAGGCAGATATGTTTTTGTGAAACCATACCAAAACTAGGGGGCATAACTGTGGACATTCTGGAACAGTCTGTACAGTTGACAGCTATACCTGTCATCCCAGGCCTCACATACATCCATTATTATTTATTTGGCTGTGTACTGGTGCAGTGTCTGCATCACAATCCCAATTACACTGCCAATTTCCCCATTATATGTACTTGCAATGTGTCAGTGGCAATCAGGATATATTTGAGAAAACATCCATTGTAATTTAGAGCTGAGTGGCCTAGTGAGCTAAAGCACTGTGCTACAATTGGCAGGCACCCCGGTTCAAGATGTGGCAGGGGTGATTATTTTGCAGATGTGCCTAACACTGTCAGAAATACATAAGATGATTAAGACACTTTTAAGCAGTTTTAGGCGGGGCTTGTGTGGATTTGTGTTGCATGCTGCACCACTTAGCTCCATTTAAACCCACACTAAAAAGAAAAAAAAGAAAAAAGGGTGATAGGAAAGTGGTGAAATGGGGGCAAGCAGAAGGAAAAACATATCGAAAGGTAGGTAGGGATGTACAGGACAGGTGTAGGAAAGGACCATAGCTCTCCATTTTTTCTACAGCAACAGCTGTGGAGGTTTTATAATAATTTGGAATGTGGAACTTCACACCCCACAGAGAGGGCTGAGGACAACATAAATGTGTTGATTAATGTAATAATTAGTTATGTCCAGTGGACGTGTGCAAAATGGAGAGCTATGTATGTATGGAGCAATATTAGCTTTGTGGGACAGGTGCCTTCTTTTTTAAGGAGAGAGTAGAATGTTGGGGAAGGGATATAGGTGCATGTGGGGAGGTAAGTTGGGTCAAAGAGGTTGCATCCACAGACAGACAAGACAGACTAGACAGCATACAGGGGCAGTATGTGACACATGAGGGGGAAAACACCTTGGATGGGGAGGGTGTTGTGGAATCAGAGGTCCACGTGTCCCCAGATGGCAGCAGTGTGACTGAGCTTCCCACCCATGGGCAGTCAACACTGCTCCTTCACTCCCCCAAAGGTGTCTGTGCTGATGGCTGGGTGTTGGGGCCACCACACCCTTGAAGGTTGGCGAGTCTGCCCTCAGTCAGGTGCTGGCATTGCTCATACCCATGATGAACTATCCTGCGCGCCATCACTGGTATGACACTGGATGACAACCTCCCCTCCACCCCTGCTCCCAGGGGGGGATGGGCCCTGTCCCCTATGGTGGTTCCACTTGTAGGGCATGTAGGGCCAGTAACGAGGGCACCACTGGCTTGGGTCCCATTTATGCTGGAATCCGGTGCCACGGCTGGCTGAGTTAGGGTAGGTGGATCACCAGGAGCTAGCCTACCCAGTCGTGTTGTGGTGTTGAGGTATTTCAATGTGTATAGGTTAGTAATTAACAAGCCATTTAGTTACTTAGTTATAACAGCATGCCAGAACATTGCAAATAACCCAGTAACATAACATTGCATAGTATATGGAACACAACAATAAGTAAGATAACAATCAGGATAGTAACAGCATGCCAGTAACAGTTACAGCTTTAGGCCAACAACATAGGTAATTCAGCTAGATATGTTAGTATGCAACCATTGCAATACATAACAATAATAAAACACAAGATCCAACATAACATTTAGGGAACAACATATGTTAATAGTAAACCATAACCAATGTATAACAATAACACATTGTGGTAAAGATAAGGGGTGGGGGAGAGAGAAATACAGTCCATTAATATCAGCATAGGCTATATAGTTTGCACCAGTACTGCAATATACTCTACAGGTGTGCTCTTCCTTTATGCATAAAGTATGCTATAGCTGCTGTAGCACATACATACCTCTCAAGCTATCCGCATAGGACAGTATTGGCCAAGCAGTAACACCTGCAGGTACACAACTACAGACGACTATTACAGGTCTGGTGGACCTATACAACTACCACGTTGTACTGTGGACTGATGTAATGCGACTGTGCTATTGACATTACCATGTCGATGGTAGATCTGTGACAGAGGGATTAGGCAACAGTGATTACTCTCTCTGTTACATCTGAACACACAAATTATTAAGCCATGCTAAGGGCTACTGCATCCGTTTACCTGTAATTCCTGTGGGGAGAACATCTGTTAACAATACATAACCAATACAGTATTATTTAGTAGTACCTGTCACTGGATTTTAACCCTTGTCTGTCTGTGACAAAGTGTACATCACACACAGCATTTAACAAACTGAGCTACTGAACCACTGCTGACTAATATTTGCCTAGAGCTCACCTGGAAACAAAATATGACTTGGTATTAGTAGTGCAGTTTTATACAAGACTGCAGTGACACTTGACTACAAATGCATGCAATTCATGCATGACAGACATACTAGGTAAACTGTACATTAATATATATAATACAGGTGTACACCATAAACTCTTAGTGGGTGGAAATTTCTGTGACATGTGGAAACCATGTCGGAGTATTGGGTTGGCTACCTCACCCACATACAGCTGCAGATAGTATATTTGCAGTCTACAGCTATTGTCATACTAAGTAAGTGTCATACTAATATAATACTAATGTCATATTAATGTAATTAAGTGTCATACTTGACTGGAGCATCATACCTTGGAGCAGGAATGTATATAGCTGAAATGCATTGGTTAATACAAGACAATCCTGATATACACAATCTACTTTGGGTGTTCCTGGTACTGCTGCAGATGTTAGTGCAGAACAAATGTCATTATGCATGTATCTTGTAGTACAGCTGTAAATCTACAGTTAAGCATAGCAGTCTTCCTTAGCTAATCTTGAGTCACTTAATGTTATTCTTTGTATTTCAATTTCAGAGCAGATCTAATACTGGCTTTCATGAACAACAGCCCTACTGACCAACATATTGCAAAACACAGCTTTATTAGGGGTTCCTTTATGCAGTTATTGGTATATTTTCAAGTCTTTATTGCACAACACAAGTCTTTATTGGATAACCGTATATATAATTCAGGTGTTGCAATACAGCTGTAATTCCACAATTATTGCAGTACAAACTTTATTTCATTAACATTATCAGGTCTCATGCTTTAATCTTTATTGCACTGTATTTGACAGTAGTCAGGTATTGCAGTACAGGCCTACATCCACATTCATTGGAATACACAAATCTGTACTGTATGTACCTACTGACAGTGAATGAATTACTCTGTCTTGTGTATTTTACTATAGATTGCAAATTAATCTGTACTCACCACACTCACAGTACAACCTGGCCAGGCAACTTGCATGGGTCTTTATGTTGCAAGCTCTATCTTCTGCAGCTGTAGGGAGAGAAGCACACCACACATTCAGATTAGGTATTGGTAAAACAATGCTAATAGTACTTACAAACATGTGGGGCATTCCCATCCCAAGCATCCTGGCCCAGGTGTCCAGAAGTCCCATCTTCCGCCTCTTTAGATCATCATAATGGGACCTGCTTACCTGTATGGGGGATATGTGTTGCACTGGTGAGATCGCATGCCAGCTGGTCCCAGACTTCCGACTTGTACTCTGATCCTGGAACTGGCCCTGCAGCAGCTGGTGTTCATGGTCTTTAACAAGGAGTCCAACCATGACCCTGGCCTCTAGAATGCTCCACCGCTGCGCCCAGAAGAGTGCATCCTCTCCAACATCTGCCATAGTTCCTGCATAGTACAAACTCCAAGTGAATATGCTGTATTCCCATGTAGTGTGTTTAATAAAGTGTGTTTTCCTGCCCTTAAACACCATTGGGCCATTTTTAAAACTGAAGCGTGTCACTTAGCACTGTGCAAGCCAGCTAAGCTGTGCTGAGCACTGCTTAAACTGGCAATGCTCAGCAATGCTTAGCACTATGCAAACCAGCCAGCTAAGCGCAGAAAGCAGTGCTTAAACAGAAATTGTTTTAGTGTGCTTATCTTGGCTTAACACAGCTTAGCATAGCTTAGCTGAGTGCAGCACATTATGATTTAAAAATAATTAGCATAATTTATATTTTGAAAATAATTGCTTAATTTCCTCTCCCTGTATTCAAACCCTGCACCTGCTGCACATAAGACAATGACTCTAACAACTTTACTACATGGACATGGGGAATGCTGCTATACTTTTACATATACCTCTCCACCAAGTTTAAGCACCGGTAAGCTCTGCGCTATGCAAACCTGCTGAGCTATGCTTAAACATGATCTTTGGATTTATAACTAAATGTATCAGGTTTCTATTTTTAGATGTGTGGCACGTGTTCGTTACTGCAAAGCATGCTGCACCACACAAACATTAAAAAAAAAATGTAAATACATATCTATACATTGTGTTACTGCACTTTGACAGTGCAGGGGGTGTGTTACTCATCCCCGGACACAGTAAGATACTCCCTACACTGATTCAGCAACTGTGTTACATGGCTGTCCCTCAGTAATGCACCTACATTAATATGCATGGCATGCTACCAAGGGGGAGCCACTTTCATAGCCACGGTACTTACTGTGTAGTTTGTACACTATACCTGCGCAGATTTTATTAAATCTGAGGGTATTAAAGAGAATAACTACTTATCAGCAACACATCACATTGTGTGTTCTACATAATGTACATATAAAGAATTATTTGCAGCTTATAAATAGAAAGTTTAAAAAACTCTTTGAAAGGTCTAATTTAAACAAAATATTAACATAGAATTCTTAAAAAGTATTAAGCTGTGCATGAATATGGTATGTGCTTATGTTACCACAGTTTTTGTTTTTCTTTAACTGTTTCATGATTTACACTTCTTAACTGTATGGTATACATCTAACAAAGGAAAATAAATATTTTTAGTGGATGCAGTTGACAAGTTCTGATATAACTAAATTAATCTAATTTATTTGTCATTGTAGACCTCTGTTAAGTGTTATGAGACTGTTTGGGCTATACAAGCAGTCAATTAGAGGGAGGGAAAGCTGTTACATACTACATGAGCACGGGGTACATTTAAAAGTTGTCAAATTGCTTATTTACTTGATTCTTGGCTTCTTGCTGAGGTCACAAGCTAAAACACTTGTTTTCTGGCTCTCAGAGTGGAGTTTTCCATTTCTAATCCATGTAGAAGTTAAAAATCCACTTGGGACCATGATAGTGCTTAGAAACGAAAGTAAACAGCTCATGCATGATGTAAGCACTTGGGTTAAAGTTCAACTATGAGTTGTTTGTTTGATTTTTTTTTTTTGGCTTCTTGATGCAATATTTAGTTACTGAGATGGTAATGTACTACATGATTCAGATTAGAAGTAAAGCCAGATTTATTAACACAGACTTAGTAAATGTATATTGAGACACAGTATATTTGGTTTCATATTTAAATTAGTTAGATTTTTACTGTAAAATAAAGGAATATTATAAAGGAATTTTTGGGAAGGAGATACAGCTACTACTTACTATATCACTGATAGCTTCACAAGGTTCATTCATTCACTCATAGACAAGGAATTCTGTCATGCCCTTACATATATCTACACATATGTAGTGTTTATTCAGATAAATCTGAATAACAAACATTAATTAATTTGTACTAAAACAAGTTCTATAAAATGACAACTGTTAAATATTATAGGCAAATGTTAAAATTTCACTGTAAAATGCTCTATTTTAATACTAAATAATATGTTCAGGGTTCCTATTAGAACCTCAAACACTTCAAATGTCGAGCGTTATATGGTCAACACCATATGATCGACATTTCAAGTGTTCGAAGGTTAAGCATAATGGCGCCGTTCAGTGCAGAATGGGATACTTTTCCTTTTCTGCACTGAAGTGCGATCTCAGAGTTGGTATATTTAAGTAGGGGGATAGTTGAGCTGAGAAATTACTCTTGGGAGGGGTATTAGAGAGTAGGCTTGAATGGCTAGTCTATTTAAAGCTGGGAGTTGTTTCCCCATAAAAGGTTAAGCAAGTTTTTTTTTTTTTTCATAGTTTCTAATCTTTTATTGTTTAATTCTTTTTTATTGGGTATCTATGAGTTATACTTACTATGTTACATGAGATATAAATAAGTCATTCTCATTAGTTGAATATATTTCCTCACTGAATCAAATATATACACATAGCTAGCATTCTGAATAATAATAATTTAACTATGAAATGTATTTCTATTAAAGTGAATGGGTTTGAACAGTGGTTGTAAAAGAGGAAGTCTCCTAAAATATTTGACAATGTTTAATACACAGATTCTTTTTTAACAGGAAGCACACCTTGTACAAGAAGACCTAGATAAAATTGGGTCTATATTACATCGTCGAACTTCAAAAAGTTAGAACGATGTAATATTGAACCCTAATATCTGAAACACTAAAATAGCGAACACAAAGAACAATGATTTTTTTCCCAGAGAAAAAAAAATCACTGCTCCCTAAAAAAAAAAAAAAAAAAAAACATGCAACCTTAAACTTAACCTAAAGTGGGGGGCTTCACCCCCCACACCCCCCTTACTTAAATATACCAACTCCAAGATCGCTCCACAGTGGAGGAAATAGCAAAGCCCTGAAAATGGCCCACCGATTTTTTTTCCCAAGGAAAAAAATCGATGTGCCATGACTTCTCTATTTTCAGGTTCGATATTACATCATTCAAACTTGTTGCAGTTTGATGATGTAATAGAGACCCAACAAAAGTAACACAAACAGTTATATAGTTTTAGTAAGTTCTCATTATAAACAAAAGAGGAGGCGAGTAGCAATATTATGAAAAACTCAATTTTAATCCCAAAATTTTAAATACATATTATGACAAAACAGGGATGTACTGTTTAGTAACCATATCCATAAATGGGAAAATATATACACTAGTAAATACCCATTGGATACTTGGTTTAGGTGTCAAACAAAATTTAGAGGATATTATGCACTGTGCTAAAGGGAAAATAGTTATAACAGGAGAGTTTAATTGTATAATGAATGATGGGGATACTAACGCAAAAAATACAAGAAAGAAAACAGCAATCTCTAAGGTCCTGTCTGATTTTATTGACATGTTTTATATTGTAGACATTAATAAATATGCTGACCCACATACACTATTCTTTACACATTATTCCTATCGACATGCTACATTTTCAAGAATAGATAGAGTGCACATATTAAGACACTTAGTTACAAATCTTGATAAGCAGTATCTTGTCCATTGTCAGATCACAATGCAATTAACTTTGCTTTAGACTTGAACACAAAGCAAAGAATAACAGTAACTAAAATACTGCATGCATAACAAACTTAAAATATTTTAAGGAATTTTATGTTAAAGAAATACAAACATTTTTAGACATAAATCTTAATGAAGATGTGCCTGATATATATATATATATATATATATATATATATATATATATATATATATATATATATATGGATCTACTTCACTTACCTAAAAAAACACATCGCCGACATTCACTTCACTGAGTTGAATACACTGACAAATCAGAAGACCGACATCCACTACACCAACATTCTGACCTGAGGTAGGTAACAACTTGGTCATCCTGTTGCACTTGCCCCTTACCCCATGGTACTGCAATCTCGGAGTTAGTATATTTATTTAGGGGGGTGTGGGGGGCAAAGCCCCCACATGGGTGGGTTTAGTTTTGGGTTTTTTTTTTTTTTTCAGGATGGCAAAGCGGTTACTTACTTCAGGTCAGAATGTCAGTGTTCCAGTTCACCACTAGGACAAAAGTATCAGATTTAGAAGGGTTATTATAACATTTAAACTATATTTTTCATAAAGCTAATATCCAAAAGGAAAAAATAGAAACACAAAGCATATCAAAGTCTTTCTTTAGAAGACATATTAAAACCAAATTAACAGATGAACATATAAAATGAATAGACAAACCAATCACAATGATGGAGCTCAAATCCTAAATTACTAGCTTAAAACTAAACAAAGCACCAGCCATACATAATATGATCCCAGAGATGTTTAAATGTCTAACCAAAGAAGCCTTGGCACTGTTATTGAAAGTGTTTATGTTAGTAAAAGAAGGTTAAAATAGTCATCCTTCTTGGAAATACACCATAATATCTCCCATTTTTAAGCCAGGCAAAAATCCAAATGAATGTTCTTCTTACACACCTACATCTTTATTAAATGTTGACTACAAAATATTTATGGCAATACATGCAACTAGAATTAAACAGATACTCCCATTATTAATAGATGAAGACCAAACTTAAAAAGACAGAAACAAATATGATAATATTAAAACAATCATTTCCTTAATAGATTACATTAATTTTACAAAAAAATAACATGCCTATAGTCAGTTTAGGTATAAACAGTGCTTTTGATTCTTTTCACTGAGATTATCTTTGGCTAGTTCTAGAAGAATATGGCTTTTAAAAAAAATTATGCTATCAATTCAATCGCTCTATGAAAAATATTTAGCTTACATAAAGATTGGATCATGTTTTTACAATCTATGGAAAATACCAAAGGGGCAAAACAGGGATGACCTTTGTCTCCATTATTATTTGCCATAGTTATTGAATCATTTGCAAACTGTATTCGAGAAAACAAAAATACCAACGGCATTCAATTTGATAATAGCCTGGAAATGAAGGTTCAGTTGTTTGCAGATGATATTCTACTTACTTTAAAGGATAATGAAGTTTCACTAAAAACATTACTAAACACAACTGAACATTTCCAAAGATTCTCAGGCCTGAAATTTAATGAAAATAAGACACAGATATTACTTATAAATTCCAATAAAAAAGACTTAGATAAGGATTTTTCTAAATATGTAACTGATAACAATAAAATTAAATACTTAGTGTTCACACTTACAGATGAATTAGACAAAATAATCACAATAAACTACACTAACATCCTAAACAGTATTAAATCTCTCTTACAGAAATATAAAGTCTTTTTTTACAATGGAAGACATGTTATATATAATGTAAATGATTATTTTTCCAAAAATATTATATTTCATACAAGCCTATTTCTCTCTGCCCCCCCAAACCTTATATAAAACAATTCAATAAACTGATGTTAAGCTTCTTATGGTATCCTAATAAACCCAGAATAACTATGAATCATCATTTAAATGATTGAGAAGTGAGCGGAATAAATTTTCCAGATATAAAAACATATGTATTGTCATCTGTCATAAAAACAATCTCATTATGGATGCTTATTCTGCTAGATGGAAACAACTACAAGAAAAAAATATGGGTACAATCAGGTCTTACTTTACTGTTAAATACACAGAAATGGTATCAAACAATTTTCTTTGGTTAACAAGGGAACATTTTATAGAAAGTAAGCATAAACATATAAATTCCAGATTCATAAAAAACATCTTAAATGCTTATAATACCTTTATGAACAGAAATCTGACATAAAAGTGTAGTCATTCTTGTTATATTCTATTGCATGTACACAAAATTGTATTAAAACCTTTGATATACACACAGTCGAGACACTTAAAAATGAATTGATTCAGTGGCATCAATTAGTAGATTCTGGGAAAGTTTAATAATGGAACAAATAAGAAGTAAATTTGACCAAGATAATGACTTATGTCTAAGTATACAGGATATCAGGCAACGGGTCTAATTTGTTTCATTGAAAGCTCATTTCACTGAATTTCAGTTCACCCTCACCAAATCGCTGAAAGCTCAAATTACTGAAAACTCATTTCACCGAATCTCATTTCAGTGAAGTGAAGTACTGGCACTGTGTAGAGTACTGTAAGGCAAGTAAAAGTTATATGCCCTTTTCCCCACTGTAGTGCGATCCTGGAGTTAGTATATATAGCTGTGGGGGGGCACCACCACCTAGTTTGGGGTTTATATTGTCTTCTGGAAAGAGTTAGTTATTGGCATTGTAAGTGTGAATGTCTATGATTTAAATGTATTGTTTTGAAGCTTTCGTTGAAATATAATATATAAATATATATATATATATATATATATATATATATATATATATATATATATAAAGATATATGTAAAATGCATTTTAGAATGGCAATTACCCACCCCCACACACTTCTACTGATTATATCAAAGTAAATCCTACTTAAGGAAAACACTACCTATTTGTAACCCACATTCCAAGATCAAGTATTAAGAAAAGCATAACATATACATAAAAAGATATACATAAAAATACTTTTAACCAAAATCACTTTTGGCTAACTAATGCAATATAACCTTCATCAGGTCTGTGACAAGAACTAAAATCAAGAAAAACACATAGCTATCTAACTATAAACATAATCAAACAAGAGCACTATAAATATAAAAATACAACTATCTAATAATATCCGGTAAATATCCATCCATGTGTACTAGTGTGCATAAAAACTAAGTTGTTAACAGCTCAGAAAAAAATGTCACATTCAGGAGTGCAACACCCACCACTGTAGTATTAACAATCCATCTACATGGTATGGGAGTAGATCCCATAGCCTTTTGCCATTCCTTTAAACTTTCAATGGCCAGGTTTGCAAACAGACGAGGGGGATAACCATGGGTATGGCTATGGCCCCTAGCCTGGCCAATGTAGCCTTAGGTGAGAGAGATGAAGAATTTGTTCTGCAAAGTGAATACTAGAGTTTTATGACCAACTACTTTTGCTTTATTGCCTACATCACTGCCTCCTTAACAGTTCTTCCTACTCATATTTAACCCTTTCCTAATCAGCTCACATTATCCTTACTTATCTTATGTTCCAGATATCAACAGCTCCTTGATCTCTGTCCATCATTACCCCCACAACTAAATCTGCACACAAACTATCTCCAGGATTCAGCAGGCTCTGCACAGCTTGCAGGAATAGTGCAGGAGCTGCTGGAGGTAATATGGCCTCTGAGAAATCCAGGAACAAGCTCCCGGGACATGCACAAGTGCTCCTGCACTATTCCTGCACTGACACAGCTCCTGTATGCAAGTTATCCAATTTGCAGGTGAAAACCATGCAAATGAGGTGAATTTGCATTCCAGGAAGCTGGCAGCCATTCGTGCAGGACTAGTGTAATCTGCAGAAATGTACTCGGTTAGTAACCGAGTACATTTCTGTAAACTACAAAATGGAGCCATGACAGCTCCAAATAAAGGGTGTATTTAATATGTAAAGCATGCTATTGGCCAAATATATGGCCATTGGCATGGAAAACAGTTCCAAAAATAAAAAAAATAACTTTTATTTTTTTTCGGCTGATTTCAGCTGTTTAAGCAAAGGGCAGCAGCGCGCAGACAGGATTGGCTGGAAAATAACAGAAAAAGCCTGAAAAAAGCTTTCCCTGCAAAAACACAATGTTTGCCATTAAAGTCAATGGCAGGCAGAAGACAACAAGGCCAGTGAATAGTGGTTGCTAAGGGGGAAGGCTCAGTGTCAGACTTGTAACTAGACATTAGCAGACAATCCTATGCAAATGAGGGGAATGATACTGAATCTCAGATTTCCCCTCATGGCTAGCCTGCACCCAACCGTGTAGATGCAGGAAGACCATAGTGCAAGCCTAAGAGCTAGCTGACATCATAGAGGGGTGTGTCATGCATACTGTAAGCTTATTGGAGCCCTGTGGCTTGGGTTTGCCCTTAACTTAGCAGAGCTAAGCAAGGGAGAATGTCTGAAGCTGCCAAGCACTCTTTACATTGCCTAAACAGGTGTGCACACCGTGCACCATGTTTTAAATGAAAAAAAAAAGTAAACCAGGAAATAGCAGCTCCGTGCACATCTGAGCACTGTGTTTGTGTGGTGCACCTAGGGGCTTAAACAGGAAGGCAATGGGAACGGAAAACAGCAATAGGAAGGTAATCAAGGAGAACTAGCATAGCTGGCAGGTAAAATGTATCAGAATCATCCAATTACACAGGCAGAAGCCCAGCCCAGCACAGTACTATAAATTATGCAAACACCTTTCCCTCTGTTTTTTCCCACAAACTCTACACCATCAGTGTACACAAATGGGGAAATTTTACTTAACAAAAGCAACAAAATGATAGGGGCTGCATTAGCTCTCATAAATCAACATGTGGAAGAGGCTGTGGGTGGTAAGGATGAGAATGATGATGACCAACCCACAGTAAGGAGAAGGAGAAGAGTGTACAGACCCAGGGTAACCTACCAGGGGCTACATGAGCTGGAGATAGTGGAGCGCTATAGGGTGGGCAGGGACCTCCTACAACAAATTGTTAAGCTGTGCCAACCACGCCTCACACACAGAACCAACAGAGGGGAGCCCATCCCAGTGGATACCAAGGTATGTGTAGGCCTAAGAATACCAGCCACAGGTACCTTCCAAAGGCCAACTGGGGATATTATGGGGATCTCGCAGGCATCAGCATCCAGGGTACTCCACCAATTCCTGGATGCCATGTCAGCACATGCCGGTGAGCACATATATTTCCACAACACCCGTGAGGCAGTGACCAGCAATATGCATCTCTTCCACCAAATAGCAGAATACCCTGAGGTAGTGGGTGCTATAGACTGCATGCACATACACATCATAGCACCACCAGGTGAGCGGGATAGGATCTACATCAACCGCAAGGACTTCCCCTCTATCAACTGTCAGGTCATGTGCAATGCCCAGGGCATTATAATGAATGTGTGTGCTGACTGCCCTGGAAGCTATCATGACTACCACATCTGGCATATGATGCAGCTGTACCAGAGATTTGCCAATGGGGACATCCCTTATGACCACCTAGTGGTGGATGCTGGTTATGCACCGGAGCTGTGGCAGATGACTCCCATCAGAAATGCACACACACCCGAACAAGAACTCCATAATGAGGCACACGCACAGACCAGAATCATACAAGAGCATGTGTTTGGGATGCTCAACTTATGGTTCTGGTGCCTGGACATATCCAGTGGAGCCTTGCAGTACTCACCACCTACATGTACCCAAATTGTCATCGTATGTGCCATGCTACAGAATATGATCCTTTGGAAACAGCTGCAGCAGGGGGCAGGGCCACACAACCCCCCACCATTCCCAAGGCCTGCACAGGCACAGAGTGACTCAGAGGAGGAATAACCTGTGCCTGCCCCAGTAGGCAGAAGGAGGCATGCCCAGTATGCCCAGGCCTTGGCAAAGAGGCAACGCATAGCATATACACTGACATGGTAGGAACCCAGGGAATGACTCCCCTCTCTGACTCGCACATACAGTAAAAGGGATGCCAAACATGACACTACCTGTGCTTAACCATGTATAAGGAGTGTACTATGTGCATCTGACATAGTCAGCCCTCCAGCACCAACCTCAATATGGGCACAGCCACAAGGTAAGTCACTCTCACTATCAATTGCTGAATGGAGTAGTATGTTTTGTTACTTGTATCTATGGTATGGATGTGAGCATGAAAGGGAATTGGGTGGCTGAATGGGATGCCAGCAGATAGTAGACACCTATGTTGGCAGCATTAAATCTTTAACAAATATTGGTGTCACCATAGTAGCCAGTACTATACAATGTGACAAAACCTACTGCAGGAAATGTGGTGGACCAAATGTGTGTCCATAGGACACACACATGCCAGTCAGGGAGACTCACATACCCAACAACAGTCACAGCCAGCAGGACAGGCATAGACAAACACAAAGAAAGGCTGTGCTAAGGCCTCTGATTGATGGCTATGGAGAACAGCCCCCTCTGCAGACATACACAGACAGGCTACAACAGGTCAGGCAGTGGGATGCTAGTTCTGAAGAGTAAGAAGTCTGAAACTGAAATGTAGGTCAATAAATCCTAAGAACTGTAGTACACTGATATGCCTCTAGTCTGCATGATAGGTCAGAATACAGAATGAAATGGAGTACCAGAAATACCAGTACAGTCATAACAAATGTGTACAGTTGTCAGGTGTGCCCCCCCCCCCACAATCCTATGTACAAATGTAGTAACATGTATGTGTAGGTATAATAACAGTGGAGCACAGATTACCTGAGCTGGCCAAAGTAGCAGGATAGATTGTAGCATGTGTACAATATGCAGAGCTGTGTGTGTTAGGTTGGTGTGTGTTGTATATTGTGTGAGAGTGGTCAGCATGTAGGCATGGTGGGTTTTGTCCTGGTGGACATTGGCCAGTACTGCCAATGACAGGGCCGTGTTCTCACAACTGCAGTGCCAAACCACATGCATCCCAGCAAGACACATTCTAGCAGTAAGCCATAGTAATTGTTTGGATGTAATATCTGTCACCATCTGAAAGATGGACATGGCATAAATGTGGGCCCTGACATACAAACAGTACACAGGTGGAAGTACCCTAGACAGACAGTGTATAAAATGTTACTGTCAAATGGACACACCTTTGGAATTGTACATACAGGTTAGCGGCACATTAGGTGGGTTTGTAGTATGGAATACCGATATCATCTGGCCAAACACTGGAAGACTACAAAGGTCACAGGTATGAAGTATTGAGAAACTGCTGATGTCCCTGCACAAGCCAACATAAGTGGAATACCCCACATATATCTGTGAGTCAGCTGCCAATAGCTTCTATAGCACACATACATCCAGCTCACCCCACCATCAGCCACACGTACCTCACAGGTCTTATCAATGCTGTTAGGAATGAGTACAATATGACCCCCACCCCTGTATGGAAATAGCCACAGAATGCAGCATGTTGAAGAGGTGTCCCATGCATGTGTGCCCCTAGCTGTAAGCAGCACCCTTCCAGCATCCACACCACTGGACCAATAATGACAGAAACTATTGACATTAACACCTTGAACACCTACCCTGTCACCCCAGGGGAATATAGTGACTTGCAGCCTGGGACTGTAGGAGTGACACAATGCAATGGCCTGCTACATATGGCCTGCATCACTACCAAATGCCCTACAGTCCTCTGTCAAAGGCCTCTGTCCCACCCATACTGCCAATGTATGTTATGTCATGGACTCTCAAATAACAACATAACACAGTCCACAGAACCCAAATGCAAGGCCATGTTGACAATTCCCAGTAACATATCCACCATGTCCTACTGCATGAACTGTGGACCAACCCCAAAATACTGCTTGGATGAATTGATAACTATAGGGAACTTATCAGATAATGTTTGCATAATGTTTAGAAGAGGATAGAATAACAGAGGGGGGGATAGGGGCATGAATGTCATGGAGTGTGTGAAGTCTGAAACTCAGCCTTGTGCACATACTATCCCTGCCTGCAAACACAGGAATGGGTGGCTACAAACCTGCTTGTAAACCACAATGTGAAGGGGTAATGACCAGAAATATGACCCCTGCCTCTGGGTAACGTGTGAATCTGTACAGCTGTGAGGTATGGCCACAGCAGGATATGGCCATACTGTCACGTCGATGGATGTACAAGCATGGTATCCTCAGCCACCACTGTACCAAAGTGCTGAACCATTTACATGGACCCATCAGCAAGTGTCTGCAGCTTCCCCTCCAGAATGGCATGATTGTACAAGAATATGTAGGCTGCAGACCACAATACTAGACACGGCTTCATTCCCCCTGTGTTCCCCAGGAAATTACTGCAAGCAAATATGTATACCTGACAGTAGTTGATGACATAAAACATCACAGTGTAAAACAGTACATATGTCTGAATATCTGTGCTAACACCAAAACCATGTAGCAGAAGCAGTACAGACACAATTACCTACAGTAACCCAATATCTGTTGCCTATTTTGACCGCATATTGTGTGTGGAGACATGCGTGAATGGGCGTTCATTGAAGGTTGTGCATCAGAGCTGGCAACTCGGTACGTAAAAATCTACTGCCGATCATTAGCGGACCGGAGTTCAGCTGTGGTGACCCCTAACCGGGAAAAGCCGAAAGACACAACATTGTCAACCAATCTACAGATATCCAACAGAAACAGGCTGCTAGCCATAGGTGTAAAACACAAAAGCCTGCACTGGAGTACAACCTACCTGGAACGGATTCACACATTCAATAAAGAAGGTCATACTGGGCATGCTCCCACACTTAGAGAAACAAAGCCTATGTCTGACAACAAACTACTGAAAGGACATACTGGGCATGCTTCCACACTTATGAAGCCCATGACTGGCAACAACAGTGGACTATACATATCTGATAGTCACAGATGTTTGTGCACACACCCTTTGCACACCAGTCATGCTTTGCACACACATTGGAAAGGAATACACAAATATATCCAAGGACAACACACTATAATAGGCCAAACTTACACATACATAGATGTGTGGAAGAGAGTGAGAGACAGTGACAAAGAGCCTCCCATCATGAGGCCTGTCCCACCCAGCACACATCCAACTGGCTAAATCCACATGATGTGCAAATGTCAATCACTGTAAATATTTGCCTCTGGTATCCCTCAGCACTATAGTGTCTGTGGTGCTTGTGATAACTGTGTAACATGACTGTACAAGTCTTTATTCATCTAGCAGTTGTATACATGTACCTGTTAAATTTAAACCTTTGTGTGCCTGAGTGCTGTGTGTCTGCTTCCAGATGAATGGTTTATGGCCCATGCACACACTGCACTTACCATTGCCCTACTTTGACAAGCCTGCTGATGTAATTCACCTTGAAATACCCCTTTGGTGACAAGTTAACCCTATAAGCTCTGTGCTGCATGCTATAAATGGGTAATACTGTAGTGTGATGTACTAGTTAGATAGGAGTTCTAATCCCTGACATGGCAACTGTGTGTGTGTGTGTGTGTGTGTGTGTGTGTGTGTGTGTGTGTGTGTGTGTGTGTGTGTGTGTGTGGTTGATTGTGTGTGTAGAGGTCAATGCTTATGTGGCCATTCACAGTCACAACACTCCCCATGCCCTACTTTGGCAAACCTGCTGATGTCATTTACCTAGAAATACATCTTTGGGGAAAGAGTAACCCAGTAAGCTCCGTAGTGCATTCTATAACTGTGTAATGCTGTAGTGTGATGTACTAGTTAGGTAGGAGTTATAATCCCAGACATAGTAACTGTAAAACTTTGTGTGTGTGTTAGACTGTGTAGGGATCAATGCTTTTGAGGCCATTCACAGTCACTACGATTTCCATTACCCTACTTTGGTAGTGCTGTTGATGTCATTCAGCTTGAAATACACCTTTGGGGAAAGAGTAGTCCTGAAAGCTCCATGGCATGTCCTCTAACTGTGTAATGCTGTAGTGTGATGTACTAGTTAGGTAGGAGTTCTAATCCCAGACATAGCAACTGTAAAATTTTGTGTGCATGTGTGTGTTTGTGTGTGTAGGGATCAATGCTTTTGAGGCCATTCACAATCACTGATGTCATTCACTTTGAAATACACCTTTGAGAAAAGAATAGTCCAGTAAGCTCTGTGGTATGTCCTATAACTGCGTAATGCTGTAGTGTGATGTAGGAATTCTAATCCCAGACATGGCAACTGTAAAACTTTGTATGTGTGTTTGTCTGTTTATGGATCATTGCTTTAGAGGCCATTCACAGACACTACAATTTCCATTGCCCTACTTTGGCAAAGCTGCTGATGTCATTCATTTTGAAATACACCTTTAGGGAAAAAGTAGTCCAGTAAGCTCTATGGCATATCCTATAACTGCGTAGTGCTCTAGTGTGATGTACTAGTTAGGTAGGAATTCTAATCCCAGACATGTCAACCATAAAATGTTGTGTTTGTGTGTTTGTTTGTCTGTGTAGGGATCAGTACTTTTGAGGCCATTCACAGTCACTACAATTTCCATTGCCCTACTTTGGCAGGGCTGCTGATGTCATTCACTTTGAAATACACCTTTGGGGAAAGAGTAGCCCAGTAAGCTCTGTGGTGCATCCTATAACTGTGTAATGCTGTAGTGATGTATTAGTAAGGTAGGAGATCTAATCCCAGACATGGCGACTATAAAGCTTTGTGTGTGTTTGTCTGTGTAGGGATCAGTGCTTTTGAGGCCATTCACAGTCACTATGATTTCCATTGCCCTACTTTGGCAGGGCTACTGATGTCATTCACTTTGAAATACACCTTTGGGGAACAAATAGCTCAGTAAGCTCTCTGGCATGTGCTATAACTGCATAATGCTGTAGTGTGATGTACTAGTTTGGTAAGAGTTCTAACCCCAGACATGGCAACTGTGAAACTCTGTGTGTGTGTGTGTAGGGATCAATGCTTTTGTGCCCATTCACAGTCACTAGGCACTCCTAAAAATGGAGAACATCGATATCAGTGCAGTAACAGAGACCTGATCCAAGGCTCCAGAGAGCACCCCTGCAATACCAGATACACCTCTTACCACACCTGTTGGCCACCAAACCAGGACCAAAACACTAAAAGTGGAGGAGTGTCCATAGTCACCAAGGATATTCAGACTGCCAGGCTACTTGTCCAACACAATGTGTCTGTAATTCTCCCGGTGCAACTAACAGTAGGTAAGACTGCAATCCAAATTGTATAGCTTGCTACAGATCCCCCACCATGCCCCAAGATTCCCACTACACCTTTCTAAACATACTGGAAAATATTATGATACAACCAAACACCCTAATACTGGGTGATTTCAACTACCCTGCCATTAACTGGGAAAACTACTCGGGTACCAACATATGCGCTCAACGGTTCTTCGAAGTCATAATTCCCAATACCCTGAATCAAGTAACCCATAGTCCCACCAGGGGCACCAATATCCTAGATATAGTCATTACCAACATGGGAAATCAATGCTCCACACCTATGGTCACCCCATCGGTGGTCAGGTCTGCCCATAAGCTAATCACCCTTAACATCCACATCCCACCCCCACACCCCAGTAAGCAATAAGGAAACCTCCATAAAACATGTCTCCAAAGCCACTTTCATGCCACACATGTCAGACGTGACAAACGTCATGACACCCATGCAGATGGGAACTGAAAGGTCGACTGCTGAATCCTACACTAAGGCACTGTATGAGCACATCCACTCGTCCTTGAATCGTGCCATCCCAAATAGAAACAAGACACTCCCCACCAAGAAAAGGAAGCCAATGTGGTGGTCCCTGCCATAAACAAACTTTACAACCAAAGAAAGAAACTGTTGCAGAAAAGAGGAAGTTTCCAGGATGCAAATTACTCCCTTACCACCCTCAGTAAAATGCTGGGATCCCTCATAAAATCCTCCAAAGCTAGTTACAAACATAATATATCCAAAGATTCCAAAGACAACTGCAAGCCGTGCCATAGCTATGTCAGGAATCTAAATGGTAATGCTCAGATCTGCTCTGAGCTACAACAGGATGGCATTAAATATACTGATCCCAAGGTTATTGCCAATATCCTGGCAGATCAATTCAGTGCCAAATACACCCTCCCACCCCCTAAAAGGCCCATCTCAGTACCAAAAGATTGCCAGATTCTGGTAATAACGGCCACACAGAGCCAAGAAAACAGCATTCATGGGACCAGACAACATCCCAGGCTGTGTATTATATGGACTACAAAATGAACTGGCACCTCACCTACATGCCATGTCTAATCATAGCCATACCTCAGGGTTCATGCCCACTGAGTGGCACACAGCTACAGTTATCCCAGTCCACAACGGGGGATCCACCTTGGATCCTGGGAACTACCGCCCCAGCAGTCTGATGAGCCTAATCTGCAAGGCCATGGAATGTATTAGCATGGAACTTATAAACAAAGACATTGGCAACCTGTGAACAATGGACCCCACCCAGGTTGGGTTTGTGAAGGGCCACTCATGTCTCCTGAACCAGATTGACATCTTCAATTCAGTCTTCAGAGCTGTGGACGAGGGTAAGGCGGTTCACACAGCCTATCCGGACCTTGCCAAGGCCTTCGATACTGTCCCCCAGTCTGGAATCATAGATAAATGTACTAAGCTGGCCATTAATCCATGCATCACCCGATGGGTTGCCAACTGCTGTACTGACAGAACCTACACTGTAAAAGTAGGCGAATCCAAATCCAGCCCCAGACAAGAGACAGTTGGAGTACCTCAGGGTTTAGTCCTGGGACCACACTTGTTTGGCATCTACTGCTCTGAAGTACAGGCCGATACTAAAGGACTCTGGCTAGCAAAGGTCGCAGATGACTGCAAACTGGGAGCCAATATTGAATTCCCAAATGATGTGGATATTCTAGAAAAGGGCCTTACAGAAAGAGATGATTGATGCCAGAGCCATGACCTCAAACTCAATGCCAATAAATGTATAGTTATCACCTTTGGGAAGGGACATGTACCCATGAATTACCACATAGGTGGCAGTACAGTTAACACCGAAAGTGTGATAAGAGACTCACGGACACAGGTGGACAGTGGTCTCACCTTTGATAATCACATCACCACAACAGTAAGGAAATCCACCTATGTGGCACACCTCATCACTAAGGGCTTTTCATCCAGAAAAAAAGAGACCAGTGTCCCACTGTAGTCATCTCTCAGTAGACCCAGTATATAATACAATGCCCCATTTGGTATGTACCTCTCAAGATATATGCAACAACTAGAAATGCTGCAGAAATACCCCACTAAAAGAATCACAGGCCTAAACCAGATGCCCTATGCTGACAGTCTAAAAAATCATCCAGCTATACTCTGTCACATATTGTCTACTCAGAGGCGATCTCTGCTTAACATACAATGCCATATCAAACCCAGAGCTGTTGGACATGCTACACTTAAAGAAATCCCAATCCCTCAGAGCCACACGGTCCAGGGATCCTAACCTTGTCATCACAATGAACAAAACATGCTGGAGGGATGGGTTTCTGACCCAGAGACCCCCAGACTCTGGAATAGACTGCCCATACATGTCAAGCAGAGTGCCTCAGTGGCTCTCTTCAAAAGGAACATTGGCGATTGGATGGGAGATAGGAAATTCACCCCAGGGATCACGTCAGTCAGCCTGCTAGACAGGGGTCCAGGGAAGTAAAGATTGTGGGAAGAAATAGCCAGGGAACTGTAATAGCTAGGCTTGTATAGGCCCTAGAGCCAATAGCCTAGTACCAATCTATGAACCTATGAACCTATGCACTACACTTTCAATTGCCTTACCTTGGCAAGCCTGCTGAAGTCATTCACTTTGAAATACACCTTTGGGGAAGAAGCAACACAGTAAGCTTTGTCTCACATGCTATAATTGCATAATGCTGTAATGTAATGTACTAGTTAGGTAGGAGTTCTAATCCCAGACATGGCAACTGTAAAACTTTGTGTGTGTGTTTGTTTGTCTGTGTAGGGATCAATGCTTTTGAGGCCATTAACAGTCAGTACAACTTCCATTGCACTTCTTTAGTAAGCCTGCTGATGTCATTCACTTTGAAATGCACCTTTGGGGAAGGAGTAGCTTAGTAAGCACAGTGACACATGCTATAACTGCGTAATGCTATAGTCTGATGTACTAGTTAGGTAGGAGTTCTAATCCCAGACATGGCAACTTTGAGACTATGTGTTTGTCATTAGTGTCCTGTGTGGAGGTAGATGTGAGTGTATAATAACCAGGACTCATTGTGAAGTGGGTTTTGCAAATTTCTTATAAAGTGGGCCTATTATATGTCACAATGTCCACCTTACAAGGGCAGCATATGTGAAACAGCAGATAGACTGGTGTAGACAATCCATAACCCTACATGTGACATCATGGATTGGGGGACAATATAGGTAACCGTTGTGTTACCCAGAGAACACACTCCATCCATGTTTCATAGAGAAACACACTTGTCTAGGTAACAACCACTATGTTGGTAGTTCCCTGCATATTGCCCACAGATAGGAACCATGGTGTGATTGCAGTAGACTACAGAGGACATGGCACCCTGTTCTATCCCTACAATAGGCAAATCATTGCATACAGTGGTCCTTTGCTATGTTCCCCACTGGATGTCTGCAACAACTGTAGAGTCAGCTAATGTAACCCACAAAGGAAATACCATGCCTTATACACATGCCCTGTATGTACAGATGACACAGACACCAGTGAATACTTGTATCATGCTGTCAGTGTAGGTGTAGGGTCAACCTGGTTTCCACTGCTGGTTCTCACCACATGAGGTCAGGAATGGCACATGAGATGATAACAATCTGTCTACACAACATGCCACAGACACCCCAGGTACACTTCTACATGTCACAGGACATGCATGTGGGATGTGTGCACATCCCAGACACCATCCATGTTATGGAATATAGAACACATACATGGCAAGCATTGCACAGCACTGGCCACCCACAATAGTAACCCAGATGAGTGGATGGTGAATATAATACCCACCTGTGGGGGCCGATCCAGAGACTACACCCCTGAGTCACACTGCAGACCATTGTCATGTGGCCTGATGCCAAGGTATACCCTTTACCTAACCTTGTACAGCCTTCTGGCAAAGTCAATCACTACACACCTGTGAAGCAATGCACCCATGCATGACAGTACTGGCAAATCTGTGTGTGTGTGTGTGTGTGTGTGTGTGTGTGTGTGTGTGTGTGTGTGTGTGTGTGTGTGTGTGTGTGTGTGTGGAGTATAATGATTTGGATGCCATTCACACTCACTACATCTCCCATTGGCCTGTTGAAACATGCTTCCTGATGTCAGACACCTTGACATACCCTTTGACCATATATCAGCCTGATAACCTCTGTGGTGCATGTAATACCTGTGCGTTACTGTAGTGTGGCAAACTAGTTAGTTAGGAATCCTAATCCTGACCCTGCCAACTGTGATAATGTGTGTGAGTCCCTGAGAGAGTGTGACTGTGTCATCCTTGACACCTGTTCTTGTGGACAGGCACATGTGCTACACCTACCTTATCCCTCCTTTATCACTGTTGCTGATGTCACTCACCGTCAAATATACCTTTGGGCAACTCCCCAACATATAAGCTCTGTGGCGCATGCAATAACTGCATAAAAATGTGATAGCAATACATAGTCAGGCAGGGGTTTGAAATCCTGTACTGGTA